>NC_053430.1:30400249-30756832 GCF_007990345.1 Gossypium hirsutum | reverse complement strand
GTGATGTCAAAGCTGTGTGTCCCATGTACGTCAAAATTGCAAGTCAGATATATCGTTAGTTCATATCACACGGAGCTAGATGAACCGGCCCGTGTGTCCTTCAGCCATGTAAGGACAAAAAAAAAAAAAACGCCAGCAAACGGGCATGTACCGGTTGGGCCGTGACCCTTAAGATTGCGACGTCATATGAAATAGCATGGTCCAAGTTTGTTACATCACGCGGGCTAAAGACAACGGGCATTATCATGAGGTGCCGTGTGAAGGGGACATGGGCCATGGATACAGGTATGTGCGCTGGCCGTGTGATATATATAGCACCCTATAGGGTCTCGAAATTGAAATTAATTCCACACGGGTAAAGGACACAGGGATGTTCCCTGCATGCTTTAGGTCGTGTAAGCCACATGGGCCAAGAGCACGACTATGTCGAATTGGTCACACGGCATGTTGCCCCTCCTACAACAGGCGTGTGCCCCTATGTCTAGTGTTATTTTTTAGAATTCATTGAAGGACCCCGAATTGGTCCCAATCGGTTTTTAAATGAATGTTTAAAGTCTCGTAGCCATATTGAAGAAGTTTAGACCAAAGTTTTAAATTTGACCAGGTCTTGATGATTTAGAAGCGTAGGAATGCATGTGTTTAAGGTAGGTAACACCTCGTATCCCATCCCCGACATAGGGTACCGAGTGTGGGGTGTTACACTATCACCACTAGGATGTATCTAGTACCATAAGAAGAAGGAAACAAGCCTAAAAAAATCAATGCTCCAAACTTCAAATAATTCTACCTCTAGGATGTTTGTCAAGGGCATCTCGTTCCTCTTTGATATGTTTCCAGTCCTTGGCATTTATTAAAAATTTTCACGTATTCGTATGCATCCTTAAACACTGTAGGCCAAAAAAATCTATCTTGTAAATCTTTGCTGCAGTGCGGGAACCACCAAAATGTCCCTACATCTAGCTACACACTTCCTAATTATTTATCTGCACACTATTTAAACAAAAATGATTTCTCCCAGAAATAATACCTACTATCATAAAGGAATTTCTTCCTTTGTTGGTATGTCATTCCAATAGGCATTATTCCATATGCTAAATAATTTGCAAAATTGGTAAACCACAGAGTTTCATGGATTTGATTTACCTCGAAAAATATACTCATCTGGAAAATTTCATTGATTAGAATGAGTGAATAAGTTGCTTCGTTTTGTTCGAACCTTGACAGATGGTCAGCTACTTGATTTTCAATTCCTTTTCTATATTGGATTTTAAGGTCAAATTCTTGGAGTAAGAGTATCCATCGAATTAACCTCAACTTTTTCTTTGAGAGTAAATATTTTATGTCGCATGACCTGTAAAGATTGTGACTTTTGTACCTATGAATAAGAATGAAACTTTCAAAAGCAAAAACTATAGCAAGAGTTCTTTTTGAGTTACCGTGTAATTAAGTCAGGCTCCTGTCATTTTTATTTGCATAGTAAATCAAATGAAACACTTTGTTTCTTCTTTGCCCCATCATAGCTCCCACAACAAAATCTCTTACATCACACATCAACTCAAAAGGAGAGTTCCAATCTAGTGTAATGATTATTGGAGCTGAGATTAACTGATTTTTTCAATTCCTCAGATGCTTCCAAGCATGCTTTGTTAAACTCAAAAGTGGTGTCTCTCTCTAATAGCATACACAAAAGCCTAGAAATTTAAAAAAAAATCTTTGATAAACATTCGGTAATGACCAGCATGGCCTAAGAAAATTCTCACTCCTTTCACAGTGACAGAAGGTGGAAATTTCTCAATTATATCCACTTTTGCTTCATCAACTTTGATCCCTTTCCTGAAAATTTTGTGTCCTGAGACAATTCTCTCTTTAACCATAAAATGACATTTCTCCCAGTTAAGAACAAGATTTGTCTCTTCACATCTCTTCAATACTTAGCCAAATTATGCAAACAAACATCATATGAACTACAAAGAATAGAAAAATTATCCATAAATACCTTAACAAAATTTTCCACCATATTGATTATCGTTAAACTAACTAAAAATTCGATTAAGACAAGTGCACCTATTGAACAGTAGTATAGTTATGGTAAGATTGGAAATATCGTATCCACAAGGACTAAAGTACTAGTAATTACTATCTTTTTATTATCTAGCCTAAAAATGGAAGGGATGTTTTAAAACTAAGATTAACTATCTAATTAACTAAGAACAGGAAAAAGATTAAAGTTGGAAAATACTTTTGGAAAACCGATAGAGAAGACAATACCCAAGGAAGAATCCACCTAGACTTCATTTATTACTTCTGAATTAGACAATTTATTCAGTTGACTTAATCCATAGGAATCCCTAGCTTATGTTAATATCTCTCTCGAGACTAAAAACAACTAACTCTAGGTTGATTAATCGAAATCTCTTCTAATTAAAACACCTATTGTCGCATTAACTTGATCTATGGACTCCCTTGTTAGATTTGGCTCTAATCTAATAGGTTTATGTCATCCTATCTCTAGGATTGCATGCAACTCCTCTTAATTATGGAAGATCTACTCTTAAACAGGAAATTTTGCTCCACTGAATAAGCATATCAAAACCTGTATTAATATCCTAGAGTATTAAAACAAGGATTAAAACTCATAATTAAGAATAAGAATAAGTATTTATCATATGATTCAAATAGTAATAAGATCTATCTTAGGTTTCATCTCCCTTAGGTATTTAGGGAGTTTAGTTCATAACAATTAGGAAAAAAATCTCAAAATTGGGAAAACAGTAAAACATAAAGAAACCCAAAGAACTTCTAAGGAAATCGAATGGAGATCTTCAAGCTTGAAGTAGAACCTGCTTCTGAGTTGATTCAGTTGGCTGTCTTTGAGTATTTTCTATCTCCTACTCTCCGTGTCCGCTTTGGTCCTCTTCTCTTGTGTTTAAGTAGATTTTGGAATGCCCAAAATAGCCCAAAATTTGCCTTTTCTGAGCAGAATTGAAATATATCTCAACAGGGGCACAGTCGTATGGCACGCCCGTGTGGTAGTGCTCAAGCCGTTTGTAATTTTGATATGGTTTTAAGTCAACACGGCCATTACACATGGGGGTATGATCTAACCGTGTGTCTAACACGGACGTGTAGATTACCCGTGTGGAAGTGTTTGGGCCGTGTGCAACTCTGAAATAATCCTATTTTGTCTATTTTTGGCCTTTTTCTCACACATTTCGCTTTCTTTAGCTGATCTGGATATAAAACATGAAATTAAAGGATTAGGAGCATCAAATTCACTAAATCTTATGATAAATCATCCGAAAATATGCCAAGCATGGGATGAAGAATATATTACTTTTGAGGTTTATCAAATATCCCTACTCTTAAGCATTTGCTTGTCCTCAAGAAAAATCCTCGACTCACAATTAAAATGCATTCTTCTCAACTTATAATTCTTATAAAAAATGTTTCGAAATAAACCACAGATAATCATACTTTGAGAATTCAACTAAAAGAACATTAAAGTTTCAAACAATCCAAGTTGAGCATTTTAATCATAAAATCATTGGTATTCCCTTTTATCTATGTAATTACCTTTAATTTCAAATTGACAAGGGTTGACATTCTCACTAAAGATTCACTCAAATCAGTCACAATGTTTAAGGTTCAATAATTAAGCACTCAATATTCAAACATGAAAAATTATTACCATAGGCTTGCATGAAAATCAAATCTCCACCACTATAAATGAGATAATACACAAATTAAGAGGTCTTTAACAGGGTTGTAATGGGGCTTGGGTTAAAAGCGTGGATAAAGGTTGAAAAATAGGGTTAGAATCGAGATTAATTTAATAAATCACCAAACTTAGAAAAATACAGCTAATTACTGAATTACAAACAAGTGCCGAAATTAAACTACCCAAAACTAATGAAGTGAGCTTTTTCTCAAAATAATAACTTTAACTTATCCAAGCTCTTTATAACAATATGTAATTATATGAATATAAATATACGTTTTTTTTCAAGAATAAGAACAATAATGGAAAGTACATGATAAGGAATAATTCAGCAACTAAAATGGACAAACATAGTTAGGTAATTAATCAAATCCGATCTCGGTAAAAAAAACGAGTCAATAAAAGGGAGAAATTCTTAACGAGTCAAAAGGGTTAAGTTGTGGATTATCATTAAGGGGAAAATGAAGAAACAATGATTAAGGCTCAAAGGGGTTCACTAAGGGGCAATTATGTGGGTAGGCTTTTTATGGGGTAAGTGGGTTAAAACCTAAGTGCCTTTATCATCTCAGTATATCAAATCAAAGGTGCGGTCTCGACATGTATAATTGATGCAAGTTCTAGAATAACAAATCAACATTGACTCACTCATAATCATCAATAAAAGTGAGCAAGAAAGATATATACTTTAAACGGATCAAAATCTCACCAAAATTATAGGGATTTGATGTCAATCCTGTCAATTCAAAACCTTAAGATATTACCTCGATTCAGGGAAACAACCTAACAATTTTAATTCTCAAAATTGCAACTTATCATGCTTGATTCTCTATTGTCCTCAAGTTTAAATAATCAATGCATAATTACCTATGTTTTAATCCAAAACGTGTCAACAAGAATCATAAATCAATCAAAATTCATTCTAATATTAATATGAGAAAATTATTTGAGAATAAGATGTAATTCAGGGATTTTCTGATTATCATAACATCATAACCTCCCCACACTTAAGATGTACATCATAACCTCCCCACACTTAAGATGTACATTGTCCTCAATGTACAAAGATAAATAATAACAATATAAGCATAATATTGTAAAGAGGGGGAGACGCGAAACTGCCCAAATTTGGATGTAGTCCTTGGAATAGCTAAAGCGGGTTTATAGACATTGGAACTGATGTGCATGTGGAACAAGGCAGAGGTGAAGGTGGTGGTAGAGGTTAGGTTCCACAATCACAGCGTAAAAGGAAGAGGTTATCGTGGTGGTCGGTGTCGTGGTGGCTATGGTCGTGGTCGAGCAAAACATGGCAGTCGTGGATTACCTTTCCCCATAGGATTGTTTGTATATTCCTGAGTAACACCAATTGACTGAACCTTTTGGAACTGCGATATCACCGTAATGTTTTATGGAGTTATGTCAAAGGGGTTGTTATGGTTACTCATAAAGAAACAACCACATAAACATTGAATTCAAAATATACTAATATAAGTATTTTAGAACATGAAATTAAAATAAAAATAAGAATAAAAGGAAAAGAAAAACAAAGTAAAATAAATGGACTCGAAAGTCCTCATCGGCATCTGGATGGTGAGGTGGTGGTATTGGAGGCGAAATGTGGAAATGCTGGCAAATCTGTTGCAAAGTCGCCTCTATATTGTCGAATCGCTGAGTGCAATATTAATCGAATCTAGTCAGGTGGTTAGATATATCCATCAATTAAGCAGCCACATGAACTGGTCTGTGACTTGGCAGTGGCTGAGAAGGTGGCTCCTCATGAAATGAAGGGATATCATCAAGAACATCCTCAGGGTCATCCTTATCAGTGGCTTGTGCTAGTCGATATTGAGGAGGATCGAACCCACAACGATGCTCTATCATCCTCATGTGGAGCATACTTGAGATGCCGTGTATGAACAAGTCACGTAAGGGCTGATGCTGATGACTCCTTTTCGGTATCGTTTGATCTGATCGCAAAATGCAAGGGAGATGAAGTATGCGATATTGAAAATATGCTCTTACCTCATGCTCCATAAGAAGTATGCATCATGAGTGTTAACGACGCCAGTGCTCTCTTGTCGCCCTATTAAAGTGTGAGCTAAAAGGGCTTGGAGGTATCGTAATGCTGGAGATAAAGCCGATGCATTGGAGCGGCTAGGGTCATAGATGCCCGTAGCCAGAATGAGGGCTGCCCAACAGGAGGAAGGTGCATAATGAATATGACAGTGGAGATAGGGTAAATTGTCTGCCTCCATAAATTCGTCCGTATAAAGTCCCAAGGCAACTTCGAATTCTAGGACACTTAATTGACGCACTAGACCACCAAGACGAAATTGGACTGTGCCTAGGTTATTGAACTCTATCATAACTGTCTGTAACTAAAATGTAGAACAAATTTCCAAAGTGAACTCCAGGTACGTCAGCTCAATAATGTCGAAGAAGCGGTCTCAAGGAGCGGTAGCGAGGAAGGCCTGAACTGAGTCAGCTAGATGGACTTGTTCCAATGCAGCCCAGTCAATGCACCGACCCATGCCAAGAGGTCGGGCACGTAGAATTTGAAACAACTCCTCCTGAGGTCCTGGTGGAAATTGGAGGAGGGGGTGGCATATCTCAGTGGTCGCACTTAAGGACGTCGCTCCTGGGCCCTTTCGCTTTTTTGAAATGGGGACGACAATTTTCTTGCCTCTTGTGTTTGTCATAGTGTCCTACAAAAGTAATCACATAATTCAATAGGATGAATCAACATAATAGTCATACGAATAAGAAACATGCATCCAAGTGCAACTTAATCAGGCAGACGAAATAAGTAGAATCTTAATGCCTAGTAGAAAACTAAATAATTGCTTACTAAATAAATATATATAAATGAATGAGAAAGCAAAATACGAATTAAATCAACAAAACAAATGACCCTAAGATATATGCAGAATATTGTGAATGTCCAAAACTAACTTAATCATAGAATTATCAAGAAAAACTGTAACTGAGTAAGAACCAACAACATCATTAAAGCAATAATAATAACAATATGTCAATCTAATTGAAATAAGATAGAACAGTAATAAAGAAATAAGATTAATAATAATGATAATAAGAATAATAATAGTAATAATAAAAGAATTAAAATAATGTAAAGGAATTAGAAGTGCAAAAGAGGAAACCGATAGTGGTGGTTGGTGGTGGTCGCGACAGTTTATGGTTGTTGAACGGTGGAAGTCTGGTTGAGGGGATGGGTGGTTGTGTGAGCAAGGGAGGTAAGGGTGTTGTCGGCTGTGGGGGTGAGCAAAAAAGAAGAAAAGGAAAGGAAGAAAGAAAGAAGGGGGAAAGGGGAGTGGAGGTGTCGATTCCCGATAGCTCGTCAGAAAATGGTGGCTGGAGTAGGAAGGAGGAATAGCAAAAGGGATTTGGATGAGTGAATAGTGAGGTTTAAATAGGAATGGGGTGAAATTAGGGTTAGGGTTTCAAATAAAAAGGGGGCCACAGTCGTGTAAGCCCTTTTTTAGACCACACGGCAGTGGCCCACGCTCATGTGTCTTGCTACTAGCCTGTGTTTTTCATGAATTTTTAAGTTAGTATCGTCCACGGCCTGTGGACACGCCCGTATGTCCAGGCCGTGTGGCATGCATGCCCGCTTCTCATGGCCGTGCACTCTCTCATTCACTTCTCCCACGCTCGTGTGTCTTCCACCACACCCATGTTCTGTAGTCAGGATTGCCCACGGCTTTTGAGCATGGCCGTGGGTTATGCCCGTTTTCCATTCTGACTTAAAAATTTTAGTGTGTGCTCAGGTTCCCACACGGCCTCCGGCACGCCCGTGTGTTGTGACTGTGTGGGTTACACGGCCGCCTCGCACGGTCGTGGTGATTTATCGCATTTAGTGCCTCTGCCAATTTTTGGGAAATTGAAGTGCAGTTTCACCACGGTCTTAGACACGCCCGTGTCCAAATGCGGTGTGGTTCGTACGGCCGTATCGCATGGCCATGGCTAGTTATCGTAGCCCGTGTGTCATCCTGTCTTGGGAAGATGTTTGTCATGTTTTAACCTGATGTTTTAACACGGATATTTGTTCTTTATCGTCACTTTATTCAGTTGACGATAGTCAATGCACAACCTCATGGTTCCGTCCTTCTTTTTCACGAACAATACTGGTGCACCCCAAGGTGAGAAACTTGGTCGAGCAAAACATCTATCCGTCAATTCTTGCAACTGAGCTTTCAACTCTTTTAACTCGGTTGGTGCCATACGATACGGAGCTATCGAAATCGGCGTAGTCCCAGGTACAAGCTCAATACCAAACTCTACCTCCCGAACAGGTGGTAAACCCGGTAATCCTTCAGGAAAAACATCCGGGTATTCACAAACCACCGGCACAGATTCGGGTTTCTTGTCTAATTCTTTGTCATCCAGTACATACGCAAGGTATGCTTCGCACCCTTTTCTTACATATTTCTGGGCCAACATTGCTGATATTACAGCTGGCATCCCCTCCAAGTCCGTAGACTCAACTCGGATTACTTCGTTATTTGCGCACCTCGAATCAATAGTCTTGCTTTTGCAATTCACAACCGCATCATGCGCAGTCAACCAATCCAAACCAAGAATAACATCAAATTCATCAAACGGCAAAAGCATCAAGTCCGCCGGAAAACAGGAACCTCGAATTTTTAGGGGACATTTCTTACACACTTTGTCGACAAGCACGTAACGACCCAAGGGATTTGACACCCGAATTACGAACTCAGTAGACTCAATAGGTAAAGTCTTACTGGATGCTAAGGTTTCACATATGTAAGAATGAGTAGAACCGGGGTCAATCAAAGCAATTACATTAGTATCAAAGAGAGTAAAAGTACCGGTAATAACATTAGGCGAAGAAGCATCCTCGCGGGCACGTATAGCATAAGCTCTAGCAGGCGCACGAGCCTCGGATCTGGTCGTAGCATCTCTAGATCCTCTCTGACCACCACCAGCATTGCCCGTATTTCCAGATGGTCTACCTCGAGCAGTGGTAGCACCCGGTTTCCCACTCTGATTTTCATTCTGTTCAGACAACCTCGGGCAATCTTTAATGAAGTGGTCAACTGATCCGCACTTGTAACAGGAGCGGTCAGGGAATCTACAACTCCCCGAATGCCATTTACCACAATATCGACATTTCGTTCTGTCTCGACGTTCATTCCCAACACTGGCGACCGAAGTGCCTCGTGTACCCACAGGGGGTCGATCACGATCTCGTCTAAAAAGGCCCGAAGTGCCTCTCGACCAGCCCACATCATCTCGAAATTTCTTCGATGCCTGTTGAAGAGACTTTCCCGAAGATCTTTTACGAAACTCTCCAGTTCCCTCATCAACCTTTTGTTTTTGTTTTCTAAGCTCTTCGGCTTTACAAGCTCGCTCGACAAGTACTACGAACTCTCGTATTTCAAGAACGCCAACGAACATTTTTATATCTTCATTCAGCCCATCCTCGAAGCGTTTACACATGATAGCCTCGGACGAAACACATTCCCGAGCGTATTTGCTAAGTCTAACAAATTTTTGCTCGTAATCAGTAACCGACATGGAACCTTGCTTAAGCTCAAGAAATTCCTTCCGTTTTTTATCAACAAATCTCTGACTGATATACTTTTTCCGAAACTCAGTTTGGAAAAACTCCCAAGTTACTTGCTCTCGGGGCACAACAGAAGTCAGAGTACTCCACCAATAGTAGGCAGAATCACGTAGCAAGGAGATAGTACACTTTAGGCATTCATCGGGTGTACAAGATAGCTCATCGAGTACCCGGATAGTGTTGTCCAACCAAAATTCAGCTTGCTCGGCATCGTCGCTATCCGTAGCCTTAAATTCAGTAGCCCCCATGTTTTCAGATTCTGTCAACTGGGGGCTTATTTGACCTTATTTGGTCAGTTACCGGAGGTATTGTAGGTGCGGGGCTGGTATTAGTCGGGAATGGAGGTTGTGGAACAGCCGTATTAGTTCGAATGTATTGGTTGAACCAATCATTCATCACGCTATAGAAAGCTTGTCTAGCTTCATCATTCGGGTTACTAGCATTAGGTTGAGAGTCCGCCGGTGCTGTCCCTTGTGCGGGAGCAGGCGCTACACTCTCAAGATCATCAGCTACCTCTCGGTTGGGATCGGGATCCATTACTATAAATAAACACATTTACAGTTGTCAGAAATCACCACACTATCAAGTAATCACATAAAATGGCATGTATAGCTAGACCCAACGCATTACGGTAGTCCTAGAATCGACTAAACCGTAGCTCTGATACCAATCAAATGTAACACCCCGAACCCGAGACCGACACCGGAATCGAACACGAGGTGTTAACAGACTTTAAACCCCTTATAAAAAAAATTTCCCAGACACTGTCAATCTGCGTACTAGTCGCTTAAAAAATCATATCTTGAGTTTCACAACTCGAAAATCAGTTTCGTGATTTTTCCCTGAAACTAGACTCATATGCCCATCTACATATTTTTTTCTAGAATTTTTGGTCGGGCCAATTAGTACAGTTTATTAGTCAAAGTCTCCCATGTTACAGGGATCGACTACACTGACCTTTGCGCATTACGACCTGGATATCTCCCTGCACAGAGCTTCAATACTGATGCCGTTTGTTTCTATAGAAACTAGACTCAGAGAAGAATCTATACATATATGGTATGACTCCTAATTACCTCTGGTTAATTTATAGTGAATTTCCAAAGTCGGAACAGGGAATCCAGAAACCGTTCTGGCCCTGTCTCACGAGAACCTGAATATCTCTTAACATACTGTCCGTATCATTGTTTCGTTACTTTCCTATGAAAGTAGTCATCAAGGTTTGTTTACATAATTTATTCACTATTTAATTCCCTTCCTACTATTTTTAGTGATTTTCCAAATCTACATCACTGCTGCTGTCAGCATCTGCCTTTAAGGTAAACTTTACCTATTTCATGGTTTCCATGATTCAACTAGCCCTTTTTGCATAAATAGCACAATTTATGATAGTGATTAACCATTCCTATGGCTAATCCTTTGTCAAGCATATCCACACCGAATGATTATAACATTATACTCAAACACATATAAGCCATTTTCACATGGCTATCCAAAATTATACAAGTCCAAAGGGTCCACGACCCACAACAAACGGGTAGTCCTATACATGCCATTTCGAAGTTCAACCAAAATTGTACCAAAAGGGGGCTTTGATAGTGTGGGCGACTTTGACCTTAAGATCCCGAGTCCGATAGCTGGAGAACCAAATCTATAAAACAGAGGAGCAATGAAACGGAGTAAGCAATTTATGCTTAGTAAGTTTTGAGCAATGAATTCCAGCACAACAAAAGTATAGCATTCATATAGCTAAACGGATAATTTCATATGCACAAATTTACGATATCGTACTTGCTTCACATTATCAACCCTTATGTACATACACAAAAGATCAACTCAGCCAAAGGCCGGTAGCTCGTTTATCAACTGAGCGAATACTTATTTGTAAGGGCTCAACTAAATTCAAGCACATACGAAACATACCTCAATGTTGGGATGTTTCGAGAGTATTAACTGGAATTTTACAGCAAGTTCATTCATTCCCAAATCACGTACCTTCGGAATTTAACCGGATATAGCTCCTCGTTCAAATGCCTTTGGGACATAGCCCGGTTATAGTAACTCGCACAAATGCCTTCGGGACTTAACCCGGATTTAGTAACTAGCACAAATGCCTTCGGGCTTAGCCCGGAATTAGTATATCGCACAAATGCCTTCGGGCTTAGCCCGGAATTAGTATCTCGCACAAATGCCTTCGGATCTTAGTCCGGATATTGTCACTTAGCACAAGCCTTCGGGACTTAGCCCGGACATCATTCAAATAACCATGCACATTTAACAATAAATCATGGCCCATTCGTATTTCATTTTCGTTAGCAAAACTCAAACACAAGACATTTATCATTCTTGCAAATTCGGCTCAATAGCCACACAAAGAGCATGATTTTAATTTGCTTAAAACATGATCTAATCACATCATAATTTAAGCTCTCTTACTCAGGAACTTACCTCAGATGTCGTCGAACGATTCCGATGGCTATTCGACCACTTTTTCCTTCCCTTTATCGGATTTATTTCCCCTTTGCTCTTGAGCTTAATTAAACAAATAAATTGATTTAATCATTTGAGCATCGAAAAGAGGAACATAAGGCACTTAGCCCATATTTATACATTAGACTTTAAAGTCACATACATGTGAAATCATGCATCAACTCAACATATTAACCCACACTCCCCTTTAGCCGATTGTCCTAACCAAGATATAGGCATCAATATGTTTGCCTCTAACCGAATTCATGCAACGCCAATCCATCTCATGTGGCCGAATATGCATGTCTACTTTGAGGCCAAATTATATTCTTAGTACCACATATAAATGACATACATTTTACTAACTAATGCATTACATATTATAACTCAATATGCATCCATCATTTAGTCCATAACTAAACCACCACCATATATAAACATATACTTTGGGGTGATATATATTTGTATCATACCAATACATCATGTGCATATATATATATATACAAGAGCCGAATCACAAGGCTAATTATAGCCATCTCATATATTTTCATCCCATACCCGAATGTACAAGTACATTATAATAGCTTCCAACTTAATTCATCATAAATTTCCCCCTTTGCTCTCTTTTTTTTTCTTCATGGCCGAATGCTCCTTCTACTCCTTTTACCTTCACAAAGCATGAATTTCATCATCCAACTTACAAGCTTACAATCTCATGAAGTTTAACCTCATGGTACCTATCAAACTCTCACTCATTAGCTTCTATCATAAACCTCCAACAACACCCAATAAACATATACTTTGGGGGTCTATGGTAGAACCAAGAAAGGAACTCATAGATATCAAGATGTGAACAACTACCATTATTCATCTAAGTTTAGCATGAAACACAATCATCACCCTTAGTAATCTTTTATAGCCGAAAACCATACTCACCCCCAAAATCGAAATTTCAACATGGTTTACAAAAATCACTTGATAACTCACTCAATATCAACTAAAATTTCAAAAGCTAGTACAAACTTCCTTACCTTAATAGTGACCTAAGATGACCGATTGCTTCACTCCCTTCTTCTTCCTTTCAATTCGGCCAAGAAGAACCAAAGAACACAACTTGTTTTTCTTTCTTCCTTAGAACATTCGGCCAAGGGGAAATGAAGAAAGATGGATACTTTTTTTTTTCTTTGTTTTCTTTCTTACTTTCACGGCAATGGGGAGGGGAAGAAACAATTACACACATCCTTTCCTTTTTCCATTTCTTTATTCCCCATACTTCTTATTATATTTTATCCTATATACCTCACTAGGCCAACATGTTCCCAACATGTTTCCACCCATAGCATGGCCGGCCACTACTTATTAGGGGGGAAATTGACATGCAAGTCCCCCCTTTTTTCCACATGCACTAATAGGTCCTTACGCATTGACCTATCACATTTTAAAATTTTCTCACATAAGTCCTATTGACTTAATTCACATGCAATCGACTAAATCGAAGCTTGAAATTTTCACACATTCATAATTACATATTCTAGACAATAAATATCACATTCAAACATTTCGGTGACTCGATTTAACGGTCCCGAAACCACTTCCCGACTAGGGTCAATTTTGGGCTGTCACAAGACTCTACCTCCGTTACCGGTGGTACCGTTGCATCTATTGCCGGCACCTGTCCTGAAGATGAAGATTTAGCCTGAGCATTACCTCGGCCACGTCCACGGCCTCTTCCACGAGCTGCTCGTGTACTCATTTCGTATTATCTAATTAAGAATTTTATGAATCAGTTTAATATTTTAGTGTTTGTTACAGATGTCTTATGAAAAACAATAATTCAGAGTTTGAGTTTGTTTCCTTTTGCGGTAGCCTAGCTACAGTCTCAGTCTACTTATCAGAGTTTCTATAGTTCCAGTGTTACCCTAACTAAAGTACCATGATAAGGTTTTGTACAAGCAAATAACAGATATTTCAGAAACAATCAGAAAGGCTCAGAAAACTTATAGACTTGGGCCAGAGATTCGGTGTGCCACCTTCTAAAAAAACCTAATTCTAGAAAACCGATTTTAAATCTTTAAAATCATCTATTTGTAAAGAGAAAATATTGGAAACATTCTCGAAAACAATTTATAATCAAGTTCCAAAAAAAATGATTTTTGAAAACCTTTATTCAGTGTTTCTTTACAAACTCCCGTTTTTAGACCCGTTCCACAGCTGAGTTGTTGCAACTTGGCTCTGATACCACTAAATGTAACACCCCAAACCCAGCCCAGACATTATGGCCAGATCTAACGTGTCACATAGACTTACGACTTAGTATGCATTCGTTGGTTTAAGTGATTGGGGTGGTTTTTGTAAAAACAGCGGTTGAATGAAAAGTTGGTTTATCAATCTTTAGGCTATCCATTTGTTGTGCTTGTTGAGTCTTGAAAACGTTCATTAATTTTGAAAACCCGCGCAGCCTAACACTAGAAGTTTCGTCTTAGTATAAATATAATCAGCAAATAAAACCATAGCAGAAAAAAGAAATTTAAATAGCGGCCTTGTTACAACTTAAAACCCAAAATTAAATCAGAATATAAAAATAATAAAAATAACCAACTTTGCAGATAATATGGCCACTCCGAATCCCTTACAGCTCCAAGCCCACTATGGTTGGGGATTTCCTGTAGAGATGAAAATAAAGGGTGAGTTCGGTAAACTCAATGTGTAACATAACCCAACCATAGCCCAAAATAGATCAAACCTCAAAGTCAGACTTATCTGGGCCTTGACCCAGTACAGAAATCAGAATGAAACCCATAGGCCCATAGCAGATACAGAACAAATATATCATGAATGCAGAAATCCCAACCCAGAGTCATCCATAACACCCCAGTACCAGCCTTACACCATGTGGGGAGACTACTCGACCCACCCAACCGCTACACACCACAGAAATTGCAGCGAGGCTGCCAGATATTGTGACGAAGTCACCAGATATAGATATTGTGGCTAGGCTACTAGAACAGATATATATATATGTGGCGAAGCCACCAGATTGCAGCGAGGCTGCCAGATATTGTGACGAAGTCACCAGAATAGATATATGTGGCGAGGCCACCAGATTGCAGCGAGGCTGCCAGAACGCTTCCTCCATCAATATAAACCCATGTCCCATGCAACAGAAATAATATGTCATGGCATACGTATACAGAAACAGAACATCATGCTTTTTAGAAAAAAAATAACCCTTTGGGTAAAATCGTAATTTTGCATGCATAAAGGTATTTCAGTAATTATTACCTATTGTTAAGGTTTCATGCTCATTCTAACATTTACCAAGTAATCAGAAAACTTACCTCGTCTTTTTACCAAAGTGAGCCCGTCGACCCATTGGCCCGTTTTCGGCCCATTAAGCCCAAAAATAAAGTTGTGCACGAAAATGCACACTCTGCACTCTAATCATCCAAATGCACCATATTCATTAACAACTGTCTCACAAGTGCTCGCACGCTCGCGAGTTCACAAAATACCAACGTTTCGGTATTTCAGCTTTTACCGATTCAGTCTAAGGGAGGGTGTCGTTTACACACCTGGTTGATGACGATTGATAACGACATCTCCCACGCGATCATCCTACAATCGATCACAACACATTATACTTACGAATTAACGATAACTAACATAAATCCACGTCAACTAACCCAATCATCACATAAGTTAGTCATTTACGCACGAGGGGCAAAATAGTCATTTTACCCTCCAGGGGTAAATCGGTAGTCCTACCCTACAGGGGTATTTTAGTAATTCTACAACTTATCCACTTGGGCCTACGGACCCATTGGGACCACATAGCCCATTTCAGCCCATCGCGGCCCGAAATAGTCGTCTTACTGCTAGAGTAATGAGAAATACACACTTGTTAGGAGACTGCAGTTAATCCGCGCTCCAAACACTCTTAGCTGACGCCCAACCCAAACGAGCACGTCACAAAGCGAAAGGGATCAGCCAAGAAGGGTATGCCTACTCTCCTCATGGTTTGCTCTATTTAAAGCTAGCTCTCCATCTACTCTTATGTTAGCTTCCCGATGTGGGATCCCTCCATCACCAGAGTTTAAAACCAACACCAACTCTTGCCGTCCCAAGATAGAAAAATAATAAACCTTTGCGTGCCAAGGGATTCGAGCCAAAGTCCTCTAACATGCCAACTCACGCCACCACCACTAGGCCATCAACTCATTTGTGTCATAAATCCAACACATTAAACTTTAAAGCGCACCTACTTGCTTCCAGATTTATTGAAAAGAAAAACCAAAATATATTGCAAGAGCCAAGACTTGAACCTTGGACCCCTTGCTTCCTCTATGGCGTCACTTTCTTGTCCCCTAGGTGGCGCCACCTTGCCACTACACCACACTCCTTTTTGTGTCATCTTTTACCCTTTTCCTCTTAAAAGCCCAAATGCCAATTGCATCACCTGTTCATAAAATTAAAATTTCGAAGAATACCACGGATTTAACTTAAGTTTAGGCCTTCCAAAGGCCCACTAACCTACTAAAATATATATTTTAACCAACCAAAACACACACAAATTTTAAAAAAATCACAGAAACACAGAAAACCCAAAAATTGGGGCGTTACACGAGTGCTCATATGTAGCCCTATTGAGAGGCGTGCTATGTCATGATTATGGCACTTCGGTGCGTTTATATCCAAGTATCCTATCCATTATTCCAAATGTTCACCAGGTAATATATACGAGGTTCGAACATAACTAAGTAAAATGCATGTGTACCGGTGAGCAAAGGTATTGTTTAATCTGTGTATTTCTACGACTACGGTCATCCATGGCAATATATGTTTTTATGTATTATGCTTATAAAGAAATTTTAGATCATATGTTTGATTAAAGGTATGAAAAAGAGACAAAGGTGTAAATAATATTCTATGGTTTAATTAAGATTTACTTTATTTGTATGTGTACTTACTAAGCTTCATAGCTTACTCCTTCCTTTTCTATTTCTTTTAAACTCGTCAAGCTAGCTCAAAGGATCGGGAATGTCAGAGCTCAGGTCACACTATCAACTAAACTTTAGGTATAATACATTTGATTATTTTGAGTCATGGCATGTGTAGGTGATTGTTATTTTGTATATGTGTCATGTCATGTGGCTAGCCCAAACTAATGTTTCCCTAATTGGTATGATTATTTTGTATATGGCCAAGTGAATTGGTCCATATAGTTAATTAGAGTATTTTCTTATAATTATCTCTTGATTGCATGCCAAATTATGTATGTGATTGTGGTCTATCCTAGATAGTAGGATGTTAAGCATGTTGGAGTACATGAGGGTCCTTGGGTGACCAATGGCTTGGAAGATAGCCTTCAAATGGTCCATATGAATAGTGTGACAGCCCAAAATTGACCCTAGTCGGGAAGTGGTTTCGGGACCGCTAAACCGAGTCATAAAAATAATTAGCTGTCATATTTGATGCTTATTATATGTATATATGCATGTGTGAAAATTTCATATTTGAATTTTGTTTAATTGTAGGTGAATTTTAGTAAATAGGACTTATGTGAGAAAATTTTGAAATGTGATAGGTCAAAGCATAAGGATCTATTAGTGCATGTAAGAAAAAGGGGGGACTTGCATGTCAATTTCCCCCCTAATTAGTAGTGGCCGGCCATGAGCATGAGAGTGGACAAAATGTTATGGGGTGAAACATGTTGGAAACATGTTGTGTTAGTGTGTTATGGGAGAAAGAATATAATAAAGGGTTAGTAATAAAGAAATGAAAAAGGAGGGGTGATGAGAACAAAGTTGTCTCATCCATGTTCTCCCCCCATTGCCGTGACTTGAGAAGGAAAGAAAAGAAGAAATTGGTTCTTCTTGACCAAAAAAAAAATGATAGAAGGAAGAAATATGTTTTGAGGATTTCGGCAAGATAGCAAGCTAAAAATTTGAGGTGAGTGCATTCGGTCATAGAGAAAATTGAATCAAAAGTGGGTTGATCCTTGTCCTCCATTGCCGTAGCCTAAAGGGAGGGAGAAGAAGGTTTGGTTGCCTTGATTTTTGGCTTAGAAGATGGCTAGAATGAGGTATGTATTGAATGATTCTTGAAAATCTATGCATGTTTGAGATGATTAGTTCAAACTCTACTTATCCCATAGATTAAACTTAGAATTTTGAGGTTTGGAAGAGGTAAGTACCTTGAAATTTTTGG
This sequence comes from Gossypium hirsutum, assembly GCF_007990345.1. NCBI lineage: Eukaryota > Viridiplantae > Streptophyta > Magnoliopsida > Malvales > Malvaceae > Gossypium > Gossypium hirsutum. Next base: position 30,738,830 of record NC_053430.1, on the reverse strand, counting down.
AAAATTATGTATAAAGAAGGTGGTTAGTTCAAGTTCTAATCATTCAATGGCTTGTTTATTTTGTTAAGTTCGGTTTCAAGGTTTGATCAAATTATGGTTATATTTGACATGGTTGGTTTATTTTGTTATGCTTGTTATATGATAGGTATGATTTGTGTTTGGGTGATGTGTATGTGATATTGATTATATGATTCGAAAATGAGATATGTTAATGATGAAATATAATCGGCCATGGAAGTAGCTCATTTTGGAAGTATGAATTGTGGTATATTTTTTTGTGGTTGATCATAAAAATTTGGCTTAAGTGAGGTAATTGGTAAAAGATGTGTTTATGATGTAATACATATGTTCTCATAAGCTAAGTTATGTATATGTGATATCTTGCATATTGGTTGTTAAGCTCAAGAGCTTAGAGGATCAAAGTCGGATAGGGGAAAAGAGAAAGTAAATGAATAGCCGTGGATATCTAATCGTCGACCACTTCCGAGGTAAGTTTTAAGTGTTTAAACGTTGAGTAAATTCAATTATAATAGGACATGATGAGTTGATTTAATAAGATAAGATGTGGCCATGATATGTTCTAAGCTCAAATGGTAAGTTCTTAAGTGTTTGAGCTTGGGAATTTAAGGGTAATTTGAAATAGTCTGCTTCGGACAGCAGCAGTAACGTGACTTTAGAAAATCACCATAAATTAATGGACTTGAATTAGAGGCTGAATGAGACATGAAATTAAATCTTAATGAGTCTAGTTTCTTATAAAAGAAACCGTGTAACCAAAGGAATTTCTGATAATGAGATACTTAAAGTTGTGTGAGACAGCGCAGAATGACACTGTAATCCTCTATTCTGTTTTTAGAAAATCATTATAAATTGTACAAAAATGGTTATAAGATAAAATTTATATGCTTAGACTCCTTAATGAGTCTAGTTTCAAATAAAATCAAATACAATGCATTTTGAATTCTGTAAAATGAGAAATTTGATTCGTAGTGAAGAGTGGTCAGATTAGTCAAACAGTGAAACAGGGGAAAATTTAAGAAAAATCTGGTATTGATTGGCCAAACGTAAAATTCTGGAAATTATATGGATGGAAGATATACGAGTCTATATTCAGGAAAAATTAACGGAAAGTGATTTGGAGTTTTGTAGCTCCAGTTATAAATAATTTAGTGACTATTGCTCAGGAAAAACAGCTTGTGCTGAATTTGAGATTTTATTGTGAACCTTGATAAACTTGTTTTAGTTGCTCATAAGCTATTGATTAAACCCATACTTGAATTCTAAATCATGGTATTGTAAGTTCATGAGTATTCGAATATGAAATGATAGTAAGGCCTAATGGCCGATGTGATGAATGTGAAAGTGTATATATATGTGATAAGGCCTAATGGCTGATGTGATGAATGTGAAAGTGTATATACGTGATAGGGCCTAATGGCCGATGTGATGAATGTGAAAGTGTATATATGTGATAGGGCCTAATGGCCGATGTGATGAATGTGAAAGTGTATATACGTGATAGGGCCTAATGGCCGATGTGATGAATGTGAAAGTGTATATACGTGATAGGGCCTAATGGCCGATGTGATGAATGTGAAAGTGTATATACGTGATAGGGCCTAATGGCCGATGTGATGAATGTGAAAGTGAATATACGTGATAGGGCCTAATGGCCGATGTGATGAATGTGAAAGTGTATATACGTGATAGGGCCTAATGGCCGATGTGATGAATGTGAAAGTGTATATATGTGATAAGGCCTAATGGCCGATGTGATGAATGTGAAAGTGTATATATATATGTGATAAGGCCTAATGGCCGATGTGATGAATGTGAAAGTGTATATACGTGATAGGGCCTAATGGCCGATGTGATGAATGTGAAAGTGTATATATGTGATAAGGCCTAATGGCCGATGTGATGAATGTGAAAGTGTATATATGTGACAGGGCCGAGTGGCCAACGTGATGGATGTGAAAGTGTATAAATGTGATAAGTCCCGAAGGGCATTTGTGTCAGTACTATATCCGGGTTAAAACCCCGCAGGCTTTATGCGAGAATATTATCACTGATTAATGTCCGTAAGCTTCGTGCTTGCACTATATCCGAGCTCTAAAGACCCGATGACTACGTGTGGGGATTTTGTCCGGGTAAGACCCGATAACTTCGTGTGGAGATTATGTCTGGGTAAGACTTTGTAATAAGAATTGCTTATAAATATATTCAATGCGAAAGGTTAAACAGGTATGTACTCCAAGTTTATATGTGAGCTTGATTTGCACTAAATCATAAGGTAGTTACGTGATGCATACGAGAGCAATCTATGAGACTATTCTTATGATTATGTGACATCGGATCAGTGTGAGGGGTGATGTGAAATCATACGATATATCTATGTCACATGAGCTCACTTTTATGTGAAAGTTTATCTGCCTATTGTATATGATGAGATGTGCGTATTCGGAAAAGGGATGGTATGTCCGAAGGAAGAGTGAAATAAAAATACGAACAACTATGTTATAATTTGATTGTTATCTGTTGCCACTGCTTAAAACTTACTAAGCATTGTAATGCTTACTCCGTTTACTCTGTTTCCTCTGTTTTATAGATCTCATCGCGAAGCTATAGCAGCAACTAGTCACATTGTCACTATCCACTGTTTGGTACTGCTATGTTTTGGATTATCTTATGGCATGTATAAAATAGACTAGTGGCGGAGGAATATTTTGATTAATGTATATAGCCATGCGAAAATGGCTTATATATGTTTGAGCATAATGTTATAATCATTTGGTATGGAATGGTTAATCGCTATCATAATTTGTGCTATTTATGCTAAAAGGGCTAGTTGAATCATGGAAACTATGAAGTAGGTAAAGTCTACCTTAAAGGCAGATGCTGGCAGCAGCAGTGATGTAGATTTGGAAAGTCACTAAAAATAGTAGGATTGGAATTAAATAATGAATAAATTATGTAAACAAACCTTAATGAATCTATTTTCATAGGAAAGTAACGAAACGATCATATGGATAGTATGTTAAGAGATATTCAGGTTCTCGTGAGATAGGGCCAGAACGGTTTCTGGACTCCCTGTTCTAACTTTGGAAATTCATTACAAATTAACCAGATATAATTAGGAGTCATTCCATATATGTATAGATTTCTCTCTGAGTCTAGTTTCTACAGAAACAAACGGCATCAGTATTGAAGCTCTGTGCAGGGAGATATCCAAGTCGTAATGCGCAAAGGTCAGTGTAGTCGATCCCTGTAACATGGGAGATTTTGACTAATAAACTGTATTAATTGGCCTGACCAAAAATTCTAGAAAAAAAATATGTAGATGGGCATATTAGTCTAGTTTCAGGGAAAAATCACGAAACTGATTTTCGAGTTGTGAAACTCAAGATATGATTTTTAAGGTGACAGTGGCGCAGTTAGCCAACTGCCTGGAAAAATTTTAAAATGGACTGCAATAGTAAGCGAATTTAGTCTGTGAACCCCTCGTGTCCGACTCCGGCAACGGTCTTGGGTACGGGGTGTTACAATTTTATTGGTATCAGAGCTACGGTTTAGTCGATTCTAGGACTAACGTAGCACGCGTGAGTCTATTTATACATGCCATAAAGTGATAAAATGATAGTGTGATGATTTTTGGCTATTAAAATGTGTTTGCTGTATTGCAATGAATCTTGATCCCGATCGAGCTGTAGCAAGCTTCTGACTATGAGAATTTGCGATATAACTTCACTTAGATATGCCTAAATTATTAAGTTGATCAGGTACGTATCATGTACTCGTATTTGAATTTCGATTTGGATTGAATTATAAGGGTATAAGTGATGCAATTTTGAAAGAGTGTTATGACTAGAAATGTGATTTTTGTATGTGGCTATGGAACTGGAAGTTGAATGGTCGATAAGCATGTTGTGGTTGTATTCAAGTAATGTAAATGACATACTAATGTGTATTGTTATATGTGTATATGTATGTAGAGACGAAATTGTCGAATGTAAAAAGGCAGTGAAGCGTATAGAGTGGTTGGTTTTCAGCACTAAGTGTGCGGGCAATAAGTGTTCACGGTTGTGAGATTGGCACTAAGTGTGCGGGCTTGAAATGCATGGCACTAAGTGTGCGAGTTTAAAGTACATGGCACTAAGTGTGCGTGGTTGATTATTAAGCACTATGTGTGCGAACCCACTATATATATATTTCTATCAATTATTTACATTAAGGGTGCGACCTTACCGAGTTGATTTCGGACAGTGGAAAGGGGTAAGTTCTTGAGTAAAAGAGCTTAAATTATGATTTGATTAGATCATGTTTTAAGCAAATTAAAATCATGCTCTTTGTGTGGCTATTGAGCCGAAATTGCAAGAATGATAAATTTCTTGTGTTTGAGTTTTGCTAACGAGAACGAAATACGAATGTGCCATGATTTATTGTTAAATGTGCATGGTTATTTGAATGATGTCCAGGCTAAGTCCCGAAGGCTTTGTGCTAAGTGACCATATCCGGACTAAGATCCGAAGGCATTTGTGCGAGTTACTAATTCCGGGCTAAGCCCGAAGGCATTGGTGCGAGTTACTAAATCCGGGCTAAGTTCCGAAGAGCATTCGTGCTAGTGATATAACCGGGCTAAGTCCCGAAGAGCATTCATGCTAGTGATGTTTCCGGGCTATGTTCCAAAGAGCATTCGTGCTGGTGTTATATCCGGGCTAGGTCCCGAAGAGCAATCATGCTGGTGACGTGTATTCGGGCCTTCGTGCCGGTAATTTGAGCAAAGATTAAGTATTCATTACTATACGAATTCAAATTTAAATGAGATGATATGTTTAAAAGTGTACATACATGATGTTTATAGACTTGGTTAAGCCATATCAACGTGTATTAACGAATGAATAAGAGCACTATGTATGTGAATAATTAGAGGCACTGTGTGTGTGTGCCAATTCCTTTAACCGAGCACTATGAGTGCGAGATTGGTCAGTGGGCACTAAGTGTGTGAAGTGGAATTCATGTAAGACCTCGTTTGGGACGAAGGCATTGATTTGAGATAGTGTGTAAGACCATGTCTGGGACATGGCATCGACTCGACATGTGAGAATATGTAAGACCATATCTAGGATATGGCATTGTAAGAGCTATATGTGCTATTGCTGAATGGACAATATTTTGTTAATCTTGTTCAAGAAATTATTTTGATTAAATGTCGACATTCGAAAGTTTGAAAGAATTTTTTTGAATGTTGATAATTTTGGATATACGAGTTATGCGCTAGAATAAATCTCATGCCAGAGTATTATATTAGGCTTTATGCCTATTCGACTGTATACGGGTAACGTTAACTATGATTGAATGTGCTAAATGAACTAAATGTTCAGGTACGTGAAAGTTGACTTTTCTTTTGGAAATGAAATAAGTTGAATAGTGAGATATGATGGAGTTATTAAGGATAATTATTGGGATGTTTGAGTATATGTGTACTTTTGGTCAGATTACAGCTTATACATGAATGAAAATGTGGGTTACAAATATGTGGGTTGATGATGTGAATTATACATGTTAATATGTGCTTAATATGTGTTTGAAATGCATTTGTGAATTAAATTAAGTGATTATGGCTTATGAAATCAAGAAAATGAGATATATGTGCATACTTGTAGAAATGTTTATGTATTTGTCTTAGGATAAGAAAATGATTTTATGGATCGATGCGAAATCAGTAATGAATTACAATTGCTATCGATGAGCTAATGTTTACATGGATATAATTCAATAAGAGGACGTTATCCTAAACTATGCATCGGTAGAAATTTTCGGGGACGAAAATCTGGTATTGATTGGCCAAACCTAAAATTCTGGAAATTTTATGGATGGAAGATATACGAGTCTATATTCAGGAAAAATTAACGGAAAGTGATTTGGAGTTTTGTAGCTTCAGTTATAAATAATTTAGTGACTATTGCTCAGGAAAAACAGCTTGTGCTGAATTTGAGATTTTATTGTGAACCTTGATAAACTTGTTTTAGTTGCTCATAAGCTATTGATTAAACCCATACTTGAATTCTAAATCGTGGTATTGTAAGTTTATGAGTATTCGAATATGAAATGATAGTAAGGCCTAATGGCCGATGTGATGAATGTGAAAGTGTATATATATGTGATAAGGCCTAATGGCCGATGTGATGAATGTGAAAGTGTATATACGTGATAGGGCCTAATGGCCGATGTGATGAATGTGAAAGTGTATATATGTGATAAGGCCTAATGGCCGATGTGATGAATGTGAAAGTGTATATATATATGTGATAAGGCCTAATGGCCGATGTGATGAATGTGAAAGTGTATATACGTGATAGGGCCTAATGGCCGATGTGATGAATGTGAAAGTGTATATACGTGATAGGGCCTAATGGCCGATGTGATGAATGTGAAAGTGTATATACGTGATAAGGCCTAATGGCCGATGTGATGAATGTGAAAGTGCATATATATATGTGATAAGGCCTAATGGCCGATGTGATGAATGTGAAAGTGTATATACGTGATAGGGCCTAATGGCCGATGTGATGAATGTGAAAGTGTATATACGTGATAGGGCCTAATGGCCGATGGGATGAATGTGAAAGTGTATATATGTGATAAGGCCTAATGGCCGATGTGATGAATGTGAAAGTGTATATATATATGTGATAAGGCCTAATGGCCGATGTGATGAATGTGAAAGTGTATATACGTGATAGAGCCTAATGGCCGATGTGATGAATGTGAAAGTGTATATATGTGATAAGGCCTAATGGCCGATGTGATGAATGTGAAAGTGTATATATGTGACAGGGCCGAGTGGCCAACGTGATGGATGTGAAAGTGTATAAATGTGATAAGTCCCGAAGGGCATTTGTGTCAGTACTATATCCAGGTTAAAACCCCGCAGGCTTTATGCGAGAATATTATCACTGATTAATGTCCGTAAGCTTCGTGCTTGTACTATATCCGAGCTCTAAAGACCCGATGACTACGTGTGGGGATTTTGTCCGGGTAAGACCCGATAACTTCGTGTGGAGATTATGTCTGGGTAAGACTTCGTAATAAGAATTGCTTATAAATATATTCAATGCGAAAGGTTAAACAGGTATGTACTCCAAGTTTATATGTGAGCTTGATTTGCACTAAATCATAAGGTAGTTACGTGATGCATACGAGAGCAATCTATGAGACTATTCTTATGATTATGTGACATCGGATCAGTGTGAGGGGTGATGTGAAATCATACGATATATCTATGTCACATGAGCTCACTTTTATGTGAAAGTTTATCTGCCTATTGTATATGATGAGATGTGCGTATTCGGAAAAGGGATGATATGCCCGAAGGAAGAGTGAAATAAAAATACGAACAACTATGTTATAATTTGATTGTTATCTGTTGCCACTGCTTAAAACTTACTAAGCATTGTAATGCTTACTCCGTTTACTCTATTTCCTCTATTTTATAGATCTCATCGCGAAGCTACAGGCTCGGGGATCGTCAGCAACTAGTCACACTGTCACTATCACTGTTTGGTACTGCTATGTTTTGGATTATCTTATGGCATGTATAAAATAGACTAGTGGCGGAGGAATATTTTGATTAATGTATATAGCCATGCGAAAATGGCTTATATATGTTTGAGCATAATGTTATAATCATTTGGTATGGAATGGTTAATCGCTATCATTATTTGTGCTATTTATGCTAAAAGGGCTAGTTGAATCATGGAAACTATGAAGTAGGTAAAGTCTACCTTAAAGGCAGATGCTGGCAGCAGCAGTGATGTAGATTTGGAAAGTCACTAAAAATAGTAGGATTGGAATTAAATAATGAATAAATTATGTAAACGAACCTTAATGAATCTATTTTCATAGGAAAGTAACAAAACGATCATATGGACAGTATGTTAAGAGATATTCAGGTTCTCATGAGACAGGGCCAGAACGGTTTCTGGACTCCCTGTTCCGACTTTGGAAATTCATTACAAATTAACCAGATATAATTAGGAGTCATACCATATATTTATAGATTCCTCTCTGAGTCTAGTTTCTATAGAAACAAACGGCATCAGTATTGAAGCTCTGTGCAGGGAGATATCCAAGTCGTAATGCGCAAAGGTCAGTGTAGTCGATCCCTGTAACATGGGAGACTTTGACTAATAAACTGTATTAATTGGCCTGACCAAAAATTCTAGAAAAAAAAATGTAGATGGGCATATGAGTCTAGTTTCAGGGAAAAATCACGAAACTGATTTTTGAGTTGTGAAACTCAAGATATGATTTTTAAGGTGACAGTGACGCAGTTAGCCAACTCCCTGGAAAAATTTTAAAATGGACTGCAATAGTAAGCGAATTTAGTCTGTGAACCCCTCGTGTCCGACTCCGGCAACGGTCTCGGGTACGGGGTGTTACAAATAGACACATAGATAGGTGTCTAAACCGCCTGTGACACACGAACATCCCACACGGGCGTGTCGTTCAGCCGTGTGTCCCCCGCACTCCAAAATTTCAATGTTGTATGCTTTATAGTAACTACACGGATTGGAGACACGGCCGTGTGTCTCATCCGTGTGTGGCACACGGGTAGACCACGCGGGCGTGTGCTTTGGCCGTGTGTCCCTAAATGAATGATGATGTCATAAACAGAATGTCCACGTTTTTGAACACGGGTGTGTCTAGGCCGTGTGAAAACCACTGCTCCTTGAACTGAATTAAATAAATTTCAGGATCCCACACGGGCTAGGGGCACGGGCGTGTCCTATGCACACCGGTGTGTGGTGTGCCTCTACATGGGCGTGTGAGGCCAGGGCACAAAAATTTTCTTCAGTTTTTCATACGCTCTTGGTTTAGTCCCGAACCGCTTCAAATGTATACTTCGGGCCTCTAAGCCCATATAAGGGACAAAATGATGGAATTGAAATTTATAACTCGCATTTTTATTAGATGTTTGTATGTTCGTCTGGTAATGTCTCGTACCTTATCTAGGTCTCGGGTACGGGTAAGGGGGTGTTACAATAATTTTGAGTGATAGGTGTCAAAATAAATTAATTAACTACATGCAACTTAACCTAAATGGAAATGAAATTAAATGCAAGGTGAAGGTTTTGTAACATTTTTCATGAGTTAACAATAATAACATGAATAGGCTAGAATAATTACAACCTTTGACTTAATTCATTTTTCATCATGTTTAACAATGTTCCTGAAAAATTCCATGGAAATTCGATCGTTCATTAACTTAGAATCTAATATGAGTTCTTTCAAAATCTTATACTTAGAAAAAACATGAATATTTCTATGTCCATATTTAATGAAGGGTTCCTTAGAATTTATGTGAAGTAACAAGGACAAGTACGGTTTGAAATAATTTAATCTCACAAACCTAAAGTTATTCAAGGTAATAGAACTCTCTAGAGTTATTACAAATCTTTAATTTAATCAGATCAAGATCTAAATTAAGTAAGCACCTTTCACTTATCGTGTCCATTAATTTCCATCTAGTCAGGATTGATCAACTAATTCTAATGCATTCAAACATGTTTTAATGCATGAAATGCATAAATGATTTTAATTGGAAGCATGAACAACTGAGGCACATAATATCATAAACATGAATCAAATGACATTCATCAAATTAATGTAATTATTCTAGCCAAATCAAAATTAAGTCATCATTCTTAATGGGAAAAAATGAATAATTTGCAAACATGTTGAATAACTGAGAACAAAATTAAAGAATGGGAAAGAAGAAACTCTTGATAATTTTGGCTATTCTTTGAAAATTGATAGTGGTGGCTTCCTAAGAAAGGTTGGAGGAGTCACAAATGGTCCCGTTTAAGTTCTAATCTCCTTAGACAGAATTAATTTAATGTACTAATTCAAGAAAAAAATTATAAAAATGTCATTTATTCAAATGAATTACATAAAAAAATCAAGGGTCTATTAAATTGAATGCATTTTCAATTCGCTCAAATTCACCATCCCAATAATGCTTCAGACGTTGACCATTAACTTTAAATGTACCTCCATTTTTATTGTGTAGTTCTACAACTCCATATGGACAAACTTAGTGAATGGTGTAAGGTCCAGTCCATCAGGATTTGAGCTTCCCAAGGAATAAATTTAGCCTTAAATTGAATAACAAGACTATTTGACCTTCTCTAAATTCTCGAGGTTGTATATACTTGTCATGCCATTTCTTAGTCTTTTCTTTGTACATCTTGGCATCCTCGTATAAAAATAACCTTAATTCCTCAAAATCATCAAATTGTAGCATTCTTCTCTCACTGACTTATTTTAGATCTAGATTTAATTGTTTCAAGGCCCAGTGAGCTTTATTTTCCAACTTAAGCAGCAAATGATATACCTTTCCAAAGGCTAACCAATAAGGAGTCATTCCTAACGGCGTCTTGAAAGTTGTTCAATAAGCTTAGAGAGCATCATCAAGCTTTTGAGACCAATCTCTTCTATTAAGTCACCATCTTCTCAATGATTCCTTTGATCTCACGGTTCACAAGCTCAACTTGCCCATTCGTTTGTGGATGATATGCAGTTGCTACCTTGTGTTTCACATCATACTTGTCAAGCAACCACTTAAGCCATTTATTTACAAAGATAGATCTTTCATTACTAATTCAATAGATCCTTCATCAGAAATTATAGCTCTAGGATTCCCAAACCATGTAACTACATACTTATGTAGGAATCGCATGACTACCTTAGCACCATTCATTGGGTATCCCTTATCTTCCACCCACTTGGATACATAATCTATCTATAATAGCCCGATTTTGGGGCCTAGTCAAAAAAGTGGTTTCAAGACCATTACTTCGAGGTTATAGAAAGTATTTTATTATTATTTTTAGATTATAACATGTTTATATTAGTGCATGAAAAAATTGGTGAAGTAATTTTAGCGTTTATGAGCTTAATTACGAAAAAGGCATAAAGTGCAAATGTCATATTTTGTTAGATAAGGGTGTCAGATAGCTAGAGAACCTAAATTGAAGGTCTTTAAAGGCAATTAAACCCTTTAGAATAGCATGACCGGCCATAGGGACAAGGAAATAGAAAAGTCAAAGAAATTAGGTGGGTTGGTGACTTAAGTGAATAGATTGAATAAAAAATTTTACATTCATCTTCTTTACTCTTTCTTTATTCCCACTGAAATATTAGCCATTAGAGGGGCTTGGGAAGCTTGAAAGTTTCAGCAACTTACCCCTCTCTCAAGTAAGTGATTTTGATAGTTTTCTTGATGATTTTTACATTTTTGGACCCGTTGAAGCATGAGCTTTCAAATGAGGGGACCATTTTGCAAAATGGTTGAAAGTTTAGGGTTTTACCATGAGAGTGTTCATGTATTTTTCTAAAATTTTATGAAAGAATATGAGTATTAGATGTGTAATAAACAACTTTTGTGAAGAAGTTTTAATGGAAACCCTAACTAAGGACCATTTTGCATAAGTTGTAAAATAAGTGATAAATGTGTGAAGTAGTGGAAATTTTGGATTTCTATAAGAGTAAAAAGGGTTTGGATAGGCTTATGATATGAAGAAATTCGATAAAAATTGATTTTCGAGCATAGGGGTAAAATGGTCATTTTGTGAAAGTCTAGGGGCAAAATTGTCATTTTGCCCAATATTGAATTTTCAAGTGTCTAGATTAAGGTGCTGACAAAACGAGTGAATTTTATTATAATAGATTAAGAAATTTAAAATCTGAACCTAGACCGGGGGAAAGCCAAACAAGTAGATTAGATCAGCTAATCGCCATATTTTGTAACCCAAGGTAAGTTGTATGTAAATAATACAACATCGTTATTATATGTTTTTGGCTTGCTATAGCATGATTTCTTGATTATGGAATTAAGAATGCAAGATGATAATTGAGATAGTAGAATCTTCCGTTTGAACCATAGGAAATAAATCGGATATTCATGCCATGACGTATGGGTTATTATGAGCCAATGTAAGACCATGTCTGGGACATGCATTGACCTCGAGACGTAAGCTAGTGTAAGACATGTCTGAGACATGCATCGGCTACGAGATATGTTAGTGTAAGACCATGTCTGGGACATGGCATCGGCACGAGTATGTGAGAGCTAGTGTAAGACCATGTCTGGGACATGGCGTCGACCTATATGATGATAGTCAGTGTAAGACCATGTCTGGGATATGGCATCGACTTGAGATATGAGCCAGTGTAAGACCATGTCTGAGACATGACATCGGCATTCTACCCCATGTTTGAGGCTTATTGATTATCCAGTAGTATTCCAAATGGTTTAATGGTGAGAGTTATGGTTTAAGTTAATGAGAGAAATATAACATTATTGTTAGTGGTATAGGTACCGATTTAGTATGTATGAGATGTGAGCTCAAAATATGCTATATGATTTGTAATGGATAGTGATGAGTAAGTTGTGCTTAGTCCTCCTCTTGTATTATGAGTATGTTGATGAATGGTAGAATTGTTGTTATATTTATTTGCATGCATCTTATTAAGCTTTGCACTTACTTCCTCTCCTTTCCATTTTCTTATAGTGCTGCCTAAATAGCTAGGGGACCAACAGACATCGGAGCTAACAATCACACTATCAGCCGAAGCACTCGGTATAGTCAGATTACTTGTTTTAAGTATGGCATGTATAGGGCTTAGGCTTTAATGTTTTGTGTCATTGGGAATTGCCAAATGTGTTAGCTTGGGCTAAAACTCTTTATTCTGTATAAAGCCTTGATGGGGGCTAATATTCATTTTGTTATGTATATGCATAAAAGATGTTATTTTCATGGATTAGCATATTGCATATGTTAAAGGTTGTCTACTGTGGCTGTTTTAGTTATGTGGATCATTCTTGTATTGGTGTTGATTGATTTTGTGTAGGTTATGTGAGTAAGGGTGAAAAAGAGGCTTGGTAGATAGCCTTATTTTTTTCCACATGGGTAGACACATGGGCGTGTGTCTAGGCCGTGTGTGACACACGGTATGCACTACGGGCTTGTGATTTAGCCATGTGTCCCCTGTACGTAAAATTTGAAAGTTAGTATGCATCGTAGTAAACACACGGGCAGAGACACAGCCGTGTGTCTCAGCCATGTGAAGGACACGGCCTAGCAAACGGACGTGTGCCTTGGCCGACCCTTAAGAATTGCTGACGTCATAAATAGAATGTCCAAGTTTTTACACACGGGCTAAGACAAGGGCGTATCATGGCTCAGTGAGGGACACGGGCCATGGATACTGACGTGTGCCAGGTCGTGTGAAAACTCCTATAGGTTCGAAATTGAAATTAATTCCATACGGGTAAGGGACACAGGCGTGTCCCTGCATGCTTAGACCGTGTGAGCCACACGGGCCAATAGCACGACCATGTCAAATTGGTCACACAGGCATGTTGCCCCTCCCACACAGGCGTGTGCCCGTGTCTAGTGTTATTTTTTAGAATTCATTGAAGGACCTGAATTGGTCTCAATTGGTTTTTAAATGAATGTTTGGAGTCTCATAGGCCATATTGAAGAAGTTTAGACAAAGTTTTAAATTTGACCTGGTCTTAATGATTCAGAAGCGTAGGAATGCATGTGTTCAAGTTAGGTAACACCTCGTATTCATTCCCGACGTGGGGTTCGAGTGTAGGGCGTTATACTATCACCACTAGGATGTACCTATTACCATAAGAAGAAGGAAACGGGCCTAAAAAATCAATGCTCCAAACTTCAAATAATTCTACCTCTAGGATGTTTGTCAAGGGCATCTCGTTACTCTTTGATATGTTTCCAGTCCTCTAGCATTTATAAAAAAATTCACGTATTTCTATACATCCTTAAACACTGTAGGCCAAAAAAAATCTATCTTGTAAGATCTTTGCTGCAGTGCGGGAACTACCAAAATGTCCCCTACATCTAGCTACACACTTCCTAATTATTTATCTGCACACTATTTAAACAAAAATGATTCCTCCCAAAAATAATACCTACTGTCATGAAGGAATTTCTTCATTTGTTGGTATGTCATTCCAATAGGCATTATTCCACATGCTAAATAATTTCCAAAATCGATAAACCATAGAGTTTGATGGATTTGATTTATCTCAAAAATATACTCATCTGGAAACTTTTTTGATTGAGTAGAATGAGTGAATAAGCTACTTCGTTTTGTTCAAACCTTGACAGATGGTCAGCTACTTGATTTTCAACTTCTTTTCTATATTGGATTTTAAGGTCAAATTCTTGGAGTAAGAGTATCCATCAAATTATCTTCAACTTTTTCTTTGAGAGTAAATATTTTATGGTCGCATGACCGGTAAAGATTGTGACTTTTGTACCTATGAGATAAGAATGAAACTTTTCAAAAGCAAAAACTATAGCAAAGAGTTCTTTTTGAGTTACCGTGTAATTAAGTCAGGCTCCTGTCAAAGTTTTATTTGCATAGTAAATCAAATGAAACACTTTGTTTCTTCTTTGCCCCATCATAGCTCCCACAACAAAATCTCTTACATCACACATCAACTCAAAACGAGAGTTCCAATCTAGTGTAATGATTATTGGAGCTGAGATTAACTGATTTTTTCAATTCCTCAGATGCTTCCAAGCATGCTTTGTTAAACTCAAAAGTGGTGTCTCTCTCTAATAGCATACACAAAAGCCTAGAAATTTAAAAAAAAATCTTTGATAAACATTCGGTAATGACCAGCATGGCCTAAGAAAATTCTCACTCCTTTCACAGTGACGGAAGGTCGAAATTTCTCAATTATATCCACTTTTGCTTCATCAACTTTGATCCATTTCCTGAAAATTTTGTGTCCTGAGACAATTATCTCTTTAACCATAAAATGACATTTCTCCCAGTTAAGAACAAGATTTGTCTCTTCACATCTCTTCAATACTTAGCCAAATTATGCAAACAAACATCATATGAATTACAAAAAATAGAAAAATTATCCATAAATACCTTAACAAAATTTTCCACCATATTGATTATCGTTAAACTAACTAAAAATTCGATTAAGGTAAGCGCACCTATTGAACAGTAGTATAGTTATGGTAAGATTGGAAATATCGTATCCACAAGGACTAAAATACTAGTAATTACTATCTAATTAACTAAGAACAGGACAAAGATTAAAGTTGGAAAATACTTTTGGAAAACCGATAGAGAAGACAATACCCAAGGAAGAATCCACCTAGACTTCATTTATTACTTCTGAATTAGACAATTTATTCACTTGACTTAATCCATAGGAATCCCTAGCTTATGTTAATATCTCTCTCGAGACTAAAAACAACTAACTCTAGGTTGATTAATCGAAATCTCTTCTAATTAAAACACCTATTGTCGCACTAACTTGATCTATGGACTCCCTTGTTAGATTTGGCTCTAATCTAATAGGTTTATGTCGTCCTATCTCTAGGATTGCATGCAACTCCTCTTAATTATGGAAGATCTACTCTTAAACAGGGAATTTTGCTCCACTGAATAAGCATATCAAAACCTGTATTAATATCTTAGAGTATTTAAACAAGGATTAAAACTCATAATTAAGAATAAGAAAAGTATTTATCATATGATTCAAATAGTAATAAGATCTGTCTTAGGTTTCATCTCCCTTAGGTATTTAGGGAGTTTAGTTCATAACAATTAGGAAAAACACCTCAAAATTGGGAAAACAGCAAAAGATAAAGAAACCCAAATAACTTCTAAGGAAATCGAATAGAGATCTTCAAGCTTGAAGTAGAACCTGCTTCTGAGCTGATTCCGTTGGCTATCTTTGAGTATTTTCTGCCTTCTACTCTTTGTGTCCCCTTCGATCCTCTTCTCTTGTGTTTAAATAGACTTTGGAATGCCCAAAATAGCCCAAAATTAAGTTGACACGGCCATTACACACGGGGGTGTGATCTGACCTTGTGTCTAACACGGGCATGTAGATTACCCGTGTGGAAGTGTCTGGGCCATGTGCAACACTGAAATAATCCTATTTTGTCTATTTTTGGCCTTTTTCTCGCACTTTTCGCTTTCTTAAGCTGATCTGGATATAAAACATGAAATTAAAGGATTCGGAGCATCAAATTCACCAAATCTTATGATAAATCATCCGAAAATACGCTAAGCATGGGATAAAGAATATATTACTTTTGAGGTTTATCAAATATCCCTACACTTAAGCATTTTCTTGTCCTCAAGCAAAATCCTCAACTCATAATTAAAATGCATTCTTCTCAACTTATAATTCTTATTAAAAATGTTTCAAAATAAACCTACAAATAATCATACTTTGATAATTCAACTAAAAGAACATTAAAGTTTCAAACAATCTAAGTTGAGCATTTTAATCATAAAATCATTGGTATTCCCCTTTATCGAAGTAATTACCTTTAATTTCAAATTGACAAGGGTTGACATTCTCACTAAAGATTCACTCAAATCACTCACAGTGTTTAAGGTTCAATAATTAAGCACTCAATATTCAAACATGAAAAATTATTACCATAGGCTTGCATGAAAATCAAATCTCCACCACTATAAATGAGATAATACACAAATTAAGAGGTCTTTAACAGGGTTGTAATGGGGCTTGTGTTAAAGGTGTGGATAAAGGCTGAAAAATAGGGTTAGAATCGAGATTAATTTAATAAATTACCAAACATAGAAAAATAAAGCTAATTACTGAATTACAATCAAGTGCTGAAATTAAACTACCCAAAACTAATGAAGTGAGCTTTTTCTCAAAATAATAACTTTAACTTATCCAAGCTCTTTATAACAATATGTAATTATATGAATATAAATATACATTTTTTTTCAAGAATAAGAACAATAATGGAAAGTACATAATAAGGAATAATTCAGCAACTGAAATGGACAAACATAATTAGGTAATTAATCAAATCCAATCTCGATAAAAAAACGAGTCAATAAAAAGGGAGAAATTCTTAACAAGTCAAAAAGGGTTAAGTTGTGGGTTATCATTAAGGGGAAAATGAAGAAACAATGATTAAGGTTCAAAGGGGTTCATTAAGGGGAAATTATGTGGGTAGGCTTTTTATGTGGTAAGTGGGTTAAAACCTAAGTGCCTTTATCATCTCAGTATATCAAATCAAAGGTGCGGTCTTGACATGTATAATTGATGCAAGTTCTAGAATAACAAATCAACATTGACTCACTCATAATCATCAATAAAAGTGAGCAAGAAAGATATATGCTCTAAATGGCTCAAAATCTCACCAAAATTATGGGGTTTTGATGCCAATCCTGTAAATTCAAAACTTTAAGATATTACCTCGATTCAGGGAAACAACCTAGCAATTTTAATTCTCAAAATTGCAACTTATCATGCTTGATTCTCTATTGTCCTCAAGTTTAAATAATCAATGCATAATTACCTATGTTTTTATCCAAAACATATCAATAAGAATCATAAATCAATCAAAATTCATTCTAATATTAATATGAGAAAATTATTTGAGAACAAGATGTAATGCAGGGATTTTCTGATTATCATAACATCATAACCTCCCCACACTTAAGATGTACATTGTCCTCAATATACAAAGATAAATAATAACAATATAAGCATAATATTGTATAAGAGGGGGAGACGCGAAACTGCCCTGAATTTGGATGTAATCCTTGGAATAGCTAAAGCGGGTTTATAGACATTTGAACTGATGTGCATGTAGAACAAGGCAGAGGTGAAGGTGGTGGTAGAGGTTGGGTTCCACAATCACAGTGCCAAGCAAAGAGGTTATAGTGATGGTCGGTGTCATGGTGGCTATGGTCGTGGTCGAGCAAGACATGGCAGTTGTGGATTACCTTTCCCCATAGGATTGTTTGTATATTCCTGAGTAACACCAATCGACTGAACCTTTTGAAACTGCAATATCACCAGTAATGTTTTATGGAATTATGTCGAAGGGGTTGTTATAGTTACTTATAAAGAAACAGCTACATAAACATGAAATTCAAAATATTCTAATATAAGTATTTTAGAACATGAAATTAAAATAAAAATAAGAACAAAAGGAAAAGAAAAACAAAGTAAAATAAATGGACTCAAAAGTCCTCATCGGCATCTAGATGGTAAGGAGGTGGTACTGGAGGCGAAATGTGGAAATGCTAGCAAATCCTTTGTAGAGTCGCCTCTATATTGTCGAATCGCTGAGTACAATATTACTCGAATCTACTCAGGTTGTCAGAAATATCCGTTAATTAAGTAGCCACATGAATTGGTCTGTGACTCGGCGGTGGCTGAGAAGGTGGGTCCTCATGAAATGAAGGGATATCATCAAGAACATCCTCAGGGTCATCCTCATCGGTGGCTCATGCTAGTCAGTATTGAGGAGGATCGAACCCACGACGATGCTCTATCATCCTCATGTGGAGCATACTTGAGATGCCCTGTGCGGACATTTCCCCGATGAGTGTGAGCGATGAGGATTGCGCTGATGTGTTCAGGAGCCCAAAGTGCCGAGCTAGACGAATTACTAAGGGCCGATGCTGATGACTCCTTTTTGGTATCATTCGATCTGATGGCAAAAGACAAGGGCGATGAAGTATGCGAGATCGAAAATATGCCATTGCCTCATGCTCTATAAGAAGTATGCATCGTGAGTGTTAACGACGCTAGTGCTCTCTTGTCGCCTTGCTAAAGTATGAGCTAAAAGGGCTTGGAGGTATCGTAATGCTGGAGACAAAGCCGATGCATTGGAGCGGCTGGGGTCATAGATGGTCGTAGCCAGAATGAGGGTTGCCCAACAGGAAGACGATACATAATGAATATGACGGTGAAGATAGGGAAAATTGTCTGCCTCCATAAATTTGTCTGTATAAAGTCCCAAGGCAACTCCGAATTCAGGGACACTTAATTGACGCACTAGACTGCCAAGATGAAATTGGACTGTGCCTAGGTTATCGAACTCTGTCATAACTGTATGTAACTAAAATGTCGAACAAAGTTCCAAAGTGAACTCCAGGTAAGTCGGCTCAATAATGTCGAAGAAGCGGTCCCAAGGAGCAGCAGCGAGGAGGGCCTGAACTGAGTCAGCTAGATGGATTGTTCCAATGCAGCCCAGTCAATGCACCGACCCATGCCAAGGGGTCGGGCACGTAGAATTTGAAACAACTCTTCCTGAGGTCCTGGTGGAAATTGGAGGAGGGGTGGCGTATCTCAGTGGTCGCACTTAAGGACGTCGCTCCTGGGCTCTTTTGCTTTTTTGAAATGGGGACGATAATTTTCTTGCCTCTTGTGTTTGTCATGGTGTCCTACAAAACTAATCACATGATTCAATTGGATGAATCAACATAATAGTCAAACGAATAAGAAACACGCATCCAAGTGCAACTTAATCAGGCAGACGAAATAAGTAGAATCTTAATACCTAGTAGAAAACTAAATAATTACTTACTAAATAAATATATATAAATGAATGAGAAAGCAAAATACAAATTAAATCAACAAAACAAATGACCCTAAGATATATGCAGAATATTGCGAATGTCCAAAACTAACTTAAGCATAGAATTATCAAGAAAAACTGTAACTGAGTAAGAACCAACATCATTAAAGCAATAATAATAACAAATAAGAACCAACATCATTAAAGCAATAATAATAACAATATGTCAATCTAATAGAAATAAGATAGAACAGTAATAAAGAAATAAGATTAATAATAATGATAATAAGAATAATAATAGTAATAATAAAATAATTAAAATAATGTAAAGGAATTAGAAGTGCAAAAGAGGAAACCGATAGTGGTGGTTGGTGGTGGTCGTGACAGTTTATGGTTGTTGAACGGTGGAAGTTTGGTTGAGGGGATGGGTGGTTGTATGAGCAATGGAGGTGAGGGGGTTGTGGGCTGTGGGGGTGAGCAAAAGAGGAGAAAAGGAAAGGAAGAAAGAAAGAAAGGGGAAAGGGGAGTGGAGGTGTCGGTTGCCGATAGCTCGTCAGAAAATGGTGGCTGGAGTAGGAAGGAGAAATAGTGAAAGGGAGTTGGATGAGTGAATAGTGAGGTTTAAATAGGAATGGGGTGAAATTAGGGTTAGGGTTTCAAATAAAAAGTGGGCCACAATCGTGTAACCCTATTTTTGGACCACACGGCCGTGACCCATGATCATGTGCCTCGCTACTAACCTGTGTTTTTCGTGAAATTTTAAGTTAGTATCGTCCACGGCCTATGGAAATGCCCGTCTGTCCATGCCGTGTGGCATGCATGGCTACTTCGCATAGCTGTGCACTCTCTCATTCACTTCTCCCACGCCCATGTTCTGTAGTCAGGATTGCCCACGGCTTTTGAGCACGGCCGTGGGGTATGCCCGTTTTCCATTCAGACTTAAAAATTTTAGTGTGTGCTCAGGTTCCCACACGGCCTCAGGCACGCCTGTGTGTTGTGACCATGTGGGTTACACAGCCGCCTCGCATGGTCGTGGTGATTTATCGCATTTCGTGCCTCTACCAATATTTGGGAAATTGAAGTGCAATTTCACCACGGTCTTAGACACACCTGTGTCCAAAAGCCGTGTGGTTCCAACGGCAGTATCACACGGCCACGGCTAGTTATTGTAGCCTGTGTGTCATCCTGTCTTGGGAAGATGTTTTTCCTATTTTAACACGGCTATGGACACACACGTGTGTCCAGGCCATGTTCGCCACTGTCAAATGCCAATACTAAGGTTGTAGTAGTTTACACGGCTCAAAGCATGCCCATGTCTCTAACCCGTGGTAAGCACACGGCCTACGACATGCTCTTGTGTCAGGCCATGGGTGTCAAAAATACCTGCATTTAAACTATGAAAAATGAATGAAAGAAAATAAACTTATTTAGCGGGATTAGTGCTTGGGTTGCCTCTTGAGGAGCGCTTATTTAAAGTCTAAGCTTGACTTTACCTTGTGGTATATTTAGGCAGGTTCGCGGAGCCGTAGCTCCTCTCCATTATCATTAAAATCCTCATTGTTTTAAGGTTTAAGACGATGTCCGTTTACCTTGAAAGTACCTTGGGTTGGATGACTTACCTCTACTGTGCCATATGGAAAAACGATTTAGACTACAAAAGGTCTGACCATCGTGATTTTAGCTTCCCACTAAATAATTTGAGCCTAGAATTGTATAGTAGGACAAGGTCTCCAGCTTTAGATAATATTAAATATGGTCTAAATTTATCGAATGCAAAAACCACATCCAACAATTCTTTCTCAGTCGTCGAGTAATTTTCTTGTGCAGCTGTCAATGTCTTGCTAGCATAATAGATCAGTTGGAAATGCTTGTCTTTTTGCCATCTAAGAACCGCACCTACTGTAAAATCACTCGTACCACACATTAGTTCAAAGGGTAAATTCTAATCAGGTACAACTACAATTGGAGCATTAATTAATTTATCCTTAAGAGTATTAAATGCTTCTAAACATTCCTGATTGAAATTGAAAGGCACATCTTTTTCTAGTAAATTCGTTAAAGGCTTTGTTATTTTAGAAAAATCCTTGATAAATCTTCTATAAAATCCAGCAAGACCTAAAATACTTCGAATAGCCTTAACTGAACTAGGGGGAGGCAATTTCTCAATAGTTTCAACTTTTGCTTTGTCAACCTCGATCCCTTTCCTAAAAATTTTGTGGCCTAACACAATCCCTTCACGAACCATGAAGTGACATTTTTCCCAATTTAATACAAGGTTTTTTTCCTCACATCTTATTAGAACTCATTTTAAATTTTTAAGGCAAAGATGGGAGGAGTTACCGAATACCGAAAAGTCATCCATCAATACCTCCACAATGTCTTCTATGAGTTTATCAAAATGGCCAACATGCATCGCTGAAAAGTAGCAAGGGCATTACATAATCCAAAAGGCATTTATCGATATTCTCTTAGTCCTCAGGAACTATTGGGATTTGGAAGTAACCAGAGAGTCCATCTAGGAAGCAATAATACATATGCCTAGATAATCTTTCCAACATCTGATCAAAGAATGGTAAGAGAAAATGATCTTTTCTTGAGGCATCGTTCAATTTCCTATAGTTAATGCAAACTCTCAATCCCGTGACTGTTCGTGTTGGGATCAATTCATTCTTCTCATTAGCCACAATAGTCATGCCTCATTTCTTAGGGATAACCTGCACAAGACTCACCCAAGAACTGTCAGAAATAGGATAAATAATTCATGCATCTAAAAGTTTAATTACCTCAGCTTTTACGACTTCTTTCATGTTAGGATTCAGTCGTCTTTGATTTTGCACGCAGGTTTTATATTCATCTTCCATTAAAATTTTGTGTGCAGAAAGAAGGACTGATCCCTCTTATGTCAGAAATCTTCCAGGCTATAGCTCTTTTATGCTCCTTCAGCACTTGAAGTAACTCGTCCTTTTCGTTTGGCTATAAGTCTGAAGCAATAATCACTGGCAATGTGGAGTTATTTCCAAGAAACGTATATTCTAGGTGATTTGGTAATTGGTTTAATTCCAATTTAGGAGGTTCTTCAACAAAGAGTTTTAATTTTAATTCATTGTTTACCTCAATACCCTCATAGCTCTTCTACCTCAGTGAAGACTCATTAGAATTTAATTCAGCTTTTGTCTTACCTAATATAGAATCATCGTCATTTACCTCCTCTCCTTGGGCAAGACACAGTTCCAGCGTGTCCTTATGAATGATTTCCTATAAAGAATCTTGAGTAGCATGATCAATAGAATCAATAAAATAACAGGAGTCATCTTGTTCTCTAGGAAATCTCATGGCATCATAAATTTTAAAAATAATCTCTTCATCACCTACCCTAAGCACAAGTTTATCGTCACCACATCAATAACAGCCCTAGCAGTAGCTAAAAATAAATGACCTAAAATTGAAGGCACCTCAACATCCTCATCCATGTCAAGCACAAAAAAATCAACAGGGAATATGAATTTATCTACTTTTATGAGTACATCTTCAATAATCCCCTAGGATATTTAACAGATCTTTTAGCTAGTTGAATACTCATCCTAGTAGGTTTTTGTTCCCCAAGGCCAAGTTGCTTGAACATTTTGTAAGGCATCAAATTAATGCTAGCACCTAAATTAGCTAGTGCCTTTTCAACATTTAAACTACCAATTAAGTAGGGAATAGTAAAACTTCCTGGATCTTTCAGTTTGGTTGGTAGTTTATTTTGGAGTATGGCCGAGCACTCCTCGTAGAGTTCTACTGTAGATAACTCTTCAAACTTCATTTTATTTGTTAGAAGCTCTTTCAAAAAGTTTGCATATGTAGGCATCTGCGAGATAGCTTCAACAAAAGGTAAGTTAATATGCAACTATTTAAAAAGTTCAAGAAATTTACCAAATTATGTATCCATGCATCTTTCTTCAACTTTGCTGGATACAGGATTGGTGGATTATATTCCCTCAGCACCGGTTTTTCACTTATTTCAGGTTTCACCTCCTCATCCTCCTTCTTATCAACTTCTTATGGCATCTTCTTTTCAGATTTAGCTAATACTTTCCCACTCCTTAGTGTAACTGATTTCATGTGTTACTAGGCAGACTCCCTGGTGATCTTTCTGAAATCATCTTAGCCAGTTTTCCTAGTTGATTCTCGAGTCCTTGAATCGATGCTTGTTGATTTTTAAGTGCTGTTTCAATGTTTTGAAAATGAGTTTCTGCTACTGAAATAAACTTTGTCATCATCTCTTCAAGGTTCGATTTTTTCTCTTGCTGGTAAGGTTGTTGTTGGAAGCTTGGAGGGGGTGGTGGTCTCTGATTCCCTTGGCCTCCCTATAAGAAATTTGGGTGGTTCCTCCACCCTACATTGTAAATGTTACTGTAAGGATTATTTTGAGGTCGAGGATTATTACCCATATGATTTATTTGCTCGTTTTCCATGTTGGGGCTGTAGGGTAGGTATTTTGAATTGCTCGTTCCACCTCCACTTGCATCGCACTGCATTACTAGATGTACCTGCGTAGAACCAAATAAACCATAAATCTTTCTATTCAAAATTTTTTCCTGATTTGAAAGCATAGTAACCAAGTCGACGTTAAAAACGCCGGCTGCTTTTTTCAGCTTTGTCCTCATGACTTGCCACTGATAACTGTTCAGTGGCATCTCTTCTATGAACTCATTAGCCTCTTCAAGTGTCTTATTATTGATTGTTCCACCAGTAGCTGCGTCGATCATTTGTCTAGTTGAGGGATTCAAACCGTTGTGGAAAGTTTGAACCTATAGCCAAAGAGGTAACCCATGGTGAGGGCACCTTCTCAATAAATCTTTGTATCTCACCCATGCATCATACAGTGTTTCTAAATCCATCTGCACAAAAGAAGAAATACCATTCCTCAACTTTGCCGTTTTAGCCGGCAGAAAATATTTAAGTAAGAATTTTTCGGTCATTTGCTCCCAAGTAGTGATTGACCCTCGTGGTAACGAGTTCAACCACTGTTTAGCCTTATTCTGTAATGAAAAGGGAAATAACCGAAGGCGAATGGCATCATCAGAAACGCCATTGATCTTAAAGGTGTCGCAAAATTCTAGAAAATTTGCTAAATGAGTGTTTGGATCCTCGTCCTGCAAACCATCAAACTGAACAAACTGTTGTATCATTTGAATCGTGTTAGGTTTCAGTTTAAAATTATTCGTAGCAATAGTAAGTCAAACTATACTCGATTCAGCTCCTATTAAATTGGACTTAGCATAGTCGTATATAGTACGAGGACCAGGATTTTGATTCACTGGATTTACGGCAACCACAAGAGGCAGCGAATTATTTTAATTTTCAGCCATCTCCTTAGTGTTATTGGTATCATCCTCATGCTCTTCCTCTATATACCGTAGATTTTGCCTTATCTCTCTATGATTTCTACGAGCTGTGCTTTCAATTTCACTGTCAAAAAGTAAAGGTCTTGACGGGTTTCTTCTAATCATAAACTATAAAAACCTACCAAAAGTAAATAAAAGGAAAATTAGTAATAAAAACAAAATTAAATTGCAATAAAAATAAAAATGGCTAAAGTAATAAAAATTAAGAGTTCCTAATATCTTAATCCCCGGCAACAGTGCCAAAAAGTTATGATCGCTAAACTAACTAAAACTTCAACTAAGGTAAGCACACCTATCGAACAGTAGTATAGTTATGGTGAAACCGAAAATATTGTATCCACAAGGACTAAAAGTACTAGTAATTACTATCTTTTTCATTATCTAGCCTGAGAATGAAAGGGATGTTTTTAAACTAGGATTAACTATCTAATTAACTAAGAACACGACAGAGATTAAAGTTGGAAAATACTTTTGGAAAATCGATGGAGAAGACAATATCCAAGGAAGAATCAACCTAGACTTTACTTATTACTTCTAAATTAGACGATTTATTCACTTAACTTAATCCGTAGGAATCCTTAGCTTATTTTAATATCTCTTTCGAGACTAAAAACAACTGACTCTAGGTTGGTTAATTGAAATCTCTTCCTAATTAAAACCCCTATTTTAGCATTAACTCGATCTATGGACTCCCTTATTAGATTTGACTCTAATCTGGCATGTTTATGTCGTCTTATCTCTAGGATTGCATGCAACTCAGCTTAATTATGGAAGATCTACTCTTAAACAGAGACTTTTGCTCCACTGAATAAGCACATCAAAACCTGTATTAATATTCTGGAGTATTAAAACAATGATTAAAACTCATAATTAAGAATAAGAACAAGTATTTATAATATAATTTAAATAGTAATAAGACCTATCTTAGGTTTCATCTCCCTTAGGTATTTAGGGAGATTAGTTCATAACAATTAGGAAAAACATCTCAAAATTGGGAAAATAGCAAAACATAAAGAAACCCAAAGAACTTCTAGGGAAATCGAATGGAGATTTTCAAGCTTGAAGTAGATCCTGCTTTCGAGCTGATTCTGTTGGCTGCCTTTGAGTTTTTTCTACCTTCTACTTTCTGTGTCCCCTATGATCCTATTCTCTTGTGTTAAAATAGACTTTGGAATGCCCAAAATAGCCCAAAATTAGCCTTTTTCGAGTAGAATTGAAATAGGTCTCGACAGGGGCACAGCCATGTGGCACACCCGTGTAGTGGTGCTCAAGCCGTGTGCAATTCTGATATGGTTTTAAGTCAACACAACCATTACACATAGGCATGTGGTCTGACCTTGTGTCTAACACGAGCGTGTGGATTACCTGTGTGTAAGTGTCTGGGCCCTGTGCAGCACTAAAATAATCCTATTTTGTCCGTTTTTGGCCTTTTTCTCGCACTTTTTGCTTTCCTATGCTCATCTGGATATAAAACATGAAATTAAAGGATTAGGAGCATCAAATTCACTAAATCTTATGATAAATCATTCGAAAATATGCCAAGCATGGGATTAAGAATATATTACTTTTGAGGTTTATCACATATTAGTAACTATTTCCATCATGCATAGTTGAAATGATGCAGGTGAATTACATAAACCAAAAGGCATTTTCCTAGAAGCAAACATACCATACGGGCTAGTAAAATTCATCTTATGTTGGCCTTTCGGGGCTACAACTAATTGTTTATATCCTGAATATCTATCTAAGTAAAAGTAATATTTGTTACATGTCAGTTGGTCCAACATTTAATCCATAAAAGGTAGCAGAAAATGATCCTTCCATGTGGATTTGTTCAATTTTCTGTAGTCTATAAAAATTCTCTAGCCCGTAATTGTTCTCGTATGGATTAACTCGTTACGTTCATTCTCAACAACTGTGATTCTATAACACCCCTTAGCCGAGTTCGACGCCAGAATAGGATACGAGGTGTTACCGGACTTAAACATGTAAAAACATACATTCCCTAGATATGAAATTTCACTCCAAATTAAAACTTTTCACAATACCTTAATGTCTCTACTGTGGGCCTACAAGGCCCCGAACACACTTTGGAATTGATTCGAGACTAATCTATGCACTCTAGAAAACTTTGTAAAATTTCAAGCTGGCAGGGGCACACACCCGTGTGGAAGGGCAACACACCAGTGTGCCTATTTAACATGGCCACGTTGAAGGCCTAAGTGACTCACACGGCCTGAGCATATCGAGACACGCCCGTGTCCCTAGCCTGAGCGAATTTATTTTTTGATTCGAACCTACACAGGTTTTCACACGGCTTGGCACATGCCCGTGTCCATAACTCGTGTCCCCTATACAACCATGACAAGCCCGTGTCTCAGCCCGTGTGCTAAAACCTTGTCATTCTGTTTCTGACGTCAGCAACCCTTTAAGGGCACACAACCATGGTACACGCCCGTGTACTAGGCCGTGTCCTCCACACGGTTAGGATACACAGTCGTATCTCTACCCTTATGGTTACTATTGGGCATTCTGTTTTGCCAACTTTAGGTGTAGGGGACACACGGCCTTACCACACGCCCATGGGGCAAGCCGTGTGTCACACACAGTCTAAAAACACGCCCGTGTGTCTGTCCATGTGGACAAAAGCAAGGCTATTTACCAAGCCTGTAACATCCTGAAATAGGGCCTAGTCGGAATAGTGGTTTTGCGACCACAAATCTGACATCAAAATATTTATTTTATGATTATTATAAGGCCTAGAATATGAGTATATGCATGTGTTAAAGTTTCATGAAGAAATTCTAAGTATAAGGTGTCCAATTGGAAATTATGGACTAAATTGAATAAATTGCAAAACTTGGATTCTAGAAGCAATTTGTATGAAATTGCCTTAGAATATTAATTAGAAGGTCTTGGAGAGTAATTTGCCCAAATTCTAAATTTTTGGACAAAAATGGGCTTGCATGGTTAAAATTTTAAAGAAAGGGCATGAGGGTATTTTGGCCATTAGGCATTTTAATGAAATAAAAAAGGAAAAATGGAGCAAAAATATACTAATGTTCTTCCCATAGCTGCCGAAATTTGGAGGACACCATAGCTAGGGTTTCTTCAATTTTCAAGCTCAATAGTAAGTGCTCCCAAGCCCTATTTTTCATGTTCTTTGTATTTTTAAAATCCCGGTAGCTTGATCTCTCCATTTCTACCCATATTTCATGCTAGGGTTCATGTTTAAAAATCTACCCATGCATGAGTTAATTTTATTTTGATGGATTACGGAGGAATATGAAAGATTAATGTATGTTAAACATCTTTTTCTAGTTGATTTTCATAAGAAACCCTTATAGGGACCATTTTGCAAAAGATGTAAATGTGTGGTAGAAATGAGAAATTAATGGATAATGTGGGCTACCATAAGAAGGAAAAGTGTTTACCTAGGCTTGGGTAAGATAGAAAGTGCATGTGTTTCATTATACGAGCCTAGGGACTAAATCGTATAAATGTCATAGGTTAGGGGAAAAACGGTCATTTGGACCGGGGGGTGGATATTAAACTTGAAATGTATAATGTGGGGTATTAATGAGTTCATTTTATTGATATAGACCCTGAGGAACAAATTCTGAAGGTCGATCGTGGTAAACACAAGGTTTCGGAATAACCAAAACATATCTCTAAAATAAATACCAGGTAAGTTTGGATAACTTAAAGTAAACCCCTAATATGCATAATTGTATGAATTATGAATGCATGATATTTGCATTTATCGATGGTATGAAAATGCATGAAATGCACCTTTGGTAATAACTTGATGACAACCATCTCGGTTGAAGTTAAAAAGGGGATTCGATGGATAAACCATGTTTTACATGTGAATTGAGATCTTGCATGTGTTGCAGTAAGGATTTAGCCCGGAGGGGTAGTCTGTGATCTCAGATATGGAAAGGAATCTGGCCCAGACGGGTGTTTTTTGAATGATCGAGCCTCCCAAAGAATATATGTGCATTGAGGATTTAGCCCGGACGGGTAATCCTATTAAGGTCTGAATTTTGCCTGGACTGGTAATTCAGATCTGAGCTCATTAAGGGTGTCTGTCGCTATAAGGGATTTAGCCTGGACTAGTAATTCTGACATCACCTTATGAGTTTATGATATAGGGGATTTAGCCTGGACTGGTAATCCTGCCATGAGATGTGAAGTTCGCCGGAGTGCATATATGGAATGATCATTTGTATGAATTGACTGATAATGGGTATTCCATCAAGACTTGCTAGGAACTCAACGAGATTAACATTGGATATACATGTATGAATAAAAATGTGACTAACTCATTGATTGAGTGCATGTAATAGGAAATCATTTCATAATGGATGATTTCATGATTAAGTATGGATGTATGCTAATTACTCGGTAAGTTTACTTTTCGGTTATTCGAGCTTACTAAGCATGAAAATGCTTACCCCCTCTCTTTTCCCTGTTTTACAAAGGTCGAGGACTCATAAGGACTGGAAGACAATTGGAGAGTCAACACACTATTAACAACAAGCTTTGGTATAAAGACTCTGTTTATTTTGTTCAATAGCATGTATAGTATTTTTGAGTATTTTGTTATGTGTGTCATTTGATTTGCCAAGTAAAGGGATGTAAAAATATGTTTATCTCTTTGTATATGGCCATGAAAATTGGTTTAATTTAAGTAGGCTATGACTTACGATTTTATGCATGTTTATGTTCTTATATGATGGGTTACTACAATTGGGAATGAGTTCAGAAACGAGCCAAATTTTGAATGCGCTACAGTAACACAAGAACGCATAAATACTAGATGGGAAATAACCTTTATGTATGAAACCAATGATATGAGGTTTCCATACAACTAACTTCATTAAGATTATTTCTAAGTGTAAAATTGTGTTTTCTCCCAAACTTGGTAACCACTAGGTACAAGTAGTAGAAAGGGGTGACTAAAGGCTTGGAAAATAGCCTAATAAAGTCCACATTGTTGTACACACGGGCGTGTGTCTAGGCCGTGTGTGACACACAGTTCCCTCTCATGGGCGTGTGTTATGGTCGTGTGTCCCCTGTACTTAAAAATTCTAGCTCAAAGTTGTACACGGGCAGGCAGCACGGGCGTGCGCAATGTTCGTGTTGATAAGTCAGTGTTGCCCACAGATGAAGGGCATGGGCGTGCCCTAAGATACACGGGCGTGTGTCCCTTTATGTTAAGGTTAATCGAACGTGCCCGTATTTGTCCCGCATTGCCTTCCGATATGATATAGGTTTCGAAGGCCTATACAAGGGACGCGACGTTCATGATTGAAAAGTTTTAAATTTAAATGAAAATTTTGTGACCCGAGTTAGTATACTAAAAGTGTAAAGTTCCGGTAGTGCCTCGAGCCCTGTCCTAGTGTTGGATACGGGTGAGGGGTGTTATATTTACTGGTATCAGAGCTATGGTTTAGTCGGTTCTAAGACTACTATAGAGGATGTTAAAGTTCACTATACATGCCATTACTCGAATGTTGATAGTGTGACGTCTCCTAATTGTTTAAATTGTTTTGAATATAGTAAATGTCTTCCAATCAAGCACAAGATGAGTCCGAAGGAGCTAAGAGCCATGCTCTAGCTTCCGTACAATGAGTAGTATCTAGTAATAGTAGAAGGCTAATGTCAGAAGACCGAGAAGAGGCCCGAGCTGCCTTTTTTGATATGATGGATAAATGGTTTGGGGATTATGGAAGAAATCACCTCAATATACGAAGACCTCCCCCGCCCCCTAAGCTACCTGATGAGGATGTTCCACGAGGTATGGCACCGGTTAGAATCGGTAAAGCCCCAGTAGATAAGCTTAAAAAGTATGGGGCTGAGGAATTCAGAGCGAAAGTTGATGATGACACTGAAAGAGCTGAGTTCTGGCTCGAGAACACTACGCGGGTGCTTAATGATTTGTTATGCACACCCGAAGAGTGTTTGAAGTGTGTTGTGTCCCTTTTGAAGGATATTGCATACAATTGGTGGAAAACCATATCCTCGGTAGTGCCGAAAGAAAATATTACATGGGATTTCTTCCAAGCAGAGTTTAGGAAGAAATACATTAGCCAACAGTTTTTGGACTCGAAGCGAAAGGAGTTCCTGGAACTCAAACAAGGTAACAGGACTATAGCAGAATACGAGAGAGAGTTCGTACAACTAAGTCAGTACGCAACTGAATGGGTCCAAACGGAATCGAAAATGTGTAAACGCTTCGAGGAAGGTCTGAATGAGGACATCAAGTTGTTGTTTGCGATCTTGGAAATACGAGAGTTTGCCACATTGGCCAATCGAGCCAAGAAGGCCGAAGAACTTAATAATGAAAGAAAACAAGCTAAAAGAGAGGCTCGAGTTGCGAGCAAGAGGTCTAGCAGTAAAACACTCTCATTCTCCACGAAGAAAACCAGGAGCCTACATGAACGCTCCATTTTGTCAGTGGGATATTCGGGTAGATCGAAAAGCTCTAAGGAGCGAGGTCAAAAGTCTTCCTCCCCGATGGTGACTAGTGTTGGGAGTGTAGATGATCAAAAACTGAAGTGTAAGAGCTGCAACAAATTTCACTTCGGAGAGTGCCGAATGAAAAGCGGCGCATGTTTCAATATGGTTCTCTTGATCATTTTCTCAGAGACTGCCCGAAACGAGCTAAAAAAGAAGAGGAAATAACTCTAAAGTTGAGTACTCCCATTCCAAGAGGTAGACCTTTGAGATACCCTGGGAGTGCTAGTGGCAGTCGAGTCGTGACTAAAGACGCTACCAAATCAGAAGTTTGAGCCCCGGCAAGAACGTATACCATACGTGCCCGAGAGGAAGCGGCTGCTCCTGATGTTATTACAGGTACTTTCTCTCTTTTTAATATAAGTGTTGTTGCTTTAATTGACCCAGGGTTGACGCATTCATATATCTGCACGAGATTGGCATCTAGTATGAACATACCTGTTGATCATACGGAAGATATTATTAGAGTGTCGAACCCATTAGGCAAGTCGGTTATAGTTGATAAAATCTGTAAGAATTGTCCTTTGACGATTCAAGGTCGTTGTTTCCCGGCTAACCTTATGTTGTTACCATTTGATGAATTTGATGAATTTGATGTAATACTTGGTATGGATTGGTTAGCCCTTCATTATGTAACAGTGAATTGTAGTAGTAAGTACATTAAGTTAAGATACCCGGACGGTAAGATTCTATGGGTCTAATCAAGAGAATTGGGTTTGTCTCTGTTGTAATCACAGTGATGGTTGCTCAGAGATATATGAGGAAAAGATAAGGAACCTACCTTGCATTTGTGTTGAACACTAAGGAAACTGAATTGAAGATTGAGTCTGTGCTGATAGTTTGTGAGTACCCAAATGAGTTTCCGGAGGAATTACCCGGATAACCTCCTGAAAAGGAGATAGAGTTTGGTATTGAGTTGGTGCCAGGGATGACTCCTATTTCTATTGCTCCGTATAGAATGGCACCTACCGAGCTGAAGAAGTTAAAAGCACAGCTGCAAGAACTGACAGATAAAGGATTTTCTAGGCCAAGTTTTTCACTTTAGGGTGCCCCTGTGTTGTTCGTAAAGAAGAAAGACGGTTCGATGACATAATGTATTGATTATCGGCAACTGAACAGGATGACTATCAAGAATAAGTATCCTTTGCCAAGGATTGATGATCTGTTTGACCAGTTGAGAGGAGCCACCATATTCTCCAAGATAGACTTAAGATCTGGCTATTATCAGGTGCGAGTTAAAGACTCGGATGTACCCAAGACAGCTTTCAAAACGAGGTATGGCCATTATGAATTTCTTGTCATGCCGTTTTGGCTAACGAATGCATCGGCTGTGTTTATAGATCTAATGAATAGGATCTTTCAGCTATATTTGGATAAGTTTGTCGTTGTGTTTATCGACAACATTTTGATCTACTCTAAAGATGAGACAGAGCATGCGAAGCACTTGAGAATTGTGTTGCAGACCTTACGGGAAAAGCAACTGTATACTAAGTTTAGCAAGAGTGAGTTTTGGCTCCAGGAAGTTGGATTTTTGCGTCATATAGTTTCAGGTGAAGGCGTCCGAGTTGATTGAAGTAAGATTTCTGCAATTTTTGAATAGAAACCGCCTAAGAATGTAACCGAGGTTAGAAGCTTTTTGGGCTTAGCCGATTACTATCGAAGGTTTGTAAAAGGATTTTCCATAATAGTGACTCTGATGACGAAGCTACTTCAGAAAGACGTTAAGTTTGATTGGACGGAGAAGTGTCAGCAAAGTTTTGAGAAGTTAAAGACATTACTGACCAAAGCTCCTGTTTCAGTGCTACTTGGACCGGGAAAAGAATTTGTGGTCTACAGTGATGCATCCTTAAATAGATTGGGGTGTGTGCTTATGCAAGATGGCAAGGTGATAGCATATGCTTCATGGCAATTGAAGCTTCATGAGAAGAATTATCCAACCCACGACCTAGAGCTTACCGCTATTATTTTTTTCTTGAAAATTTGGAGGCATTATTTGTATGGCGAGACTTGTCGTATATTCACGAACCACAAAAGTTTGAAGTACTTGATGACTCAGAAGGAATTAAATTTGAGACAGCAGAGATGGTTAGAATTAATTAAGGATTATGACCTGATTATCGACTATCACCCAGGAAAAGCGAATGTAGTCGCCGATGCATTGAGTAGAAAATCCCTGTGTTCTTTGAGAGCCATGGATACTCGTTTGACATTGCTTGAAGATGGATCAGTTTTGGCCAAGCTGGAGGCTAGGCTGACATTTCTGCAGGAAATTCATGATGCCCAGCTTAATGATGATAACTTACAAGCAAAAAAAGCTCAATGTGAGTCTGGTGTTGAGTCAGATTTCCGAATTAGTCTTGATGGATGTTTGATGTTCAGAGATAGGGTTTGTGTACCCAAAGACAATGAGCTTATTCGGAAGAATTTGCAAGAAACACATAACAGTCGTTTGTCTGTTCACCCGGGAAGTACCAAGATGTACAACGATTTAAAGAAGATGTACTGGTGGAACGGTATGAAAAGAGATATTTCTGAATTTGTATCGAAATACCTGGTGTGTCAGCAAGTTAAAGCTGAACACCAAGTGCTTTCAAGTTTGTTACAGCTTGTAATGGTCCCCGAACGGAAGTGGGACAGAGTTACTATGGATTTTGTGACAGGACTACCTATAACTCCGAAAAAGAAAGATTCCATATGGGTTTATAGTGGATAAATTGACAAAGTCGACTTATTTCATTCCTGTAGGGATGAATTATTCTCTTGATAGATTGGCCGATTTGTATATTTCTGAGATAGTAAGATTACACAGAGTACCACTGTCGATTATTTCGGACAGAGACTTGAGGTTCACTTCGAGATTCTGGAATAAGTTACAAGAAGCCTTGGGTACAAAGTTAAGCTTTAGCACAGCTTTTCACCCTCAGACCGATGGTCAGTCTGAGTGGATGATTCAGATTCTTGAGGACATGTTGCGTTGTTGCATCCTTGAATTTCAAGGTAGTTGGGAAAAATACCTGCCATTGGTAGAATTTGCCTACAACAATAGCTTTCAAAAAAGTTTAAGGATGGCACCTTATGAGGCCTTGTATGGTAGGAAGTACCGAATTCCATTGTACTGGACAGAACTCAAGGAAAACCAGATTCATGGAGTTGATCTGATTAAAGAAATTGAAGAAAAAGTTAAAGTGATACGGGATTGTTTAAAAGCGGCATCAGATAGGCAAAAGTCTTATGCTGACCTGAAAAGAAAGGAAATAGAGTTCCAAGTTGGGGATATAGTATTTTTGAAAGTATCTACATGGAAAAAGGTATTGAGATTTGGTCGGAAAGATAAATTGAGTCCACGATTTATCGGACCGTACGAGATTACTGAAAGAGTTAGACCGTTAGCCTATCAGTTGGTGTTGCCACCCAAGCTGGAAAAGATTCACGATGTGTTCCATGTATCTATGTTAAGAAGATACCGATCAAATCCCTCTCGTGTAATTTCACCGACTGAGATTGAAATTCTACCTAACATGACCTATGAAGAGGAACAGGATAAGATATTATCTCACGAAGTTAAACAGTTAAGAAATAAAGATGTGGCTCTTGTAAAAGTTCTATGGCATCGACATGGTGTAGAAGAGGCTACATGGGAGCTAGAAGAAACCATGAGAAGCCAAAATCCAAATCTATTTTCTGGTAAGACTTTCGAGGACGAAAGTCCCTAAGGGTGGAGAAATGTAAAATCCCGAAATAGGGCCTAGCCGGAATAGTGGTTTTGAGACCACAAATCTGACATCAAAATATTTATTTTATGATTATTATAAGGCCTAGAATATGAGTATATCCATGTGTTAGGGACTAAATTGAATAAATTGAAAAACTTGGATTCTAGAAGCAATTTGTATGAAATTGCCTTAGAATATGAATTAGAAGGTATTGGAGAGTAATTTGCCCAAATTCTAAATTTTTGGACAAAATGGGCTTGCATGTTAAAATTTTAAAGAAAGGGCATGAGGGCATTTTGGTCATTAGGCATTTTAATGAAATAAAAAGGGAAAATGGAGCAAAACTATGCTCATCTTCTTCCCATAGCTGCCGAAATTTGGAGGACACCATAGCTAGGGTTTCTTCAATTTTCAAGCTCAATAGTAAGTGCTCCCAAGCCCTGTTTTTCATGTTCTTTGTATTTTTGAAATGCCGGTAGCTTGATCTCTCCATTTCTACCCATATTTCATGCTAGGGTTCATGTTTAAAAAAATACCCATGCATGAGTTAATTGTATTTTGATGGATTATGGAGGAATATGAAAGATTAATGTGTGTTAAACATCTTTTTCTAGTTGATTTTCATGAAAATCCCTTATAGGGACCATTTTGCAAAAGATGTAAATGTGTGGTAGAAATGAGAAATTAATGGATAATGTGGGCTACCATAAGAAGGAAAAGTGTTTAGCTAGGCTTGGGTAAGATAGAAAGTGCATGTGTTTCATTATATGAGCCTAGGGACTAAATCGTATAAATGTCATAGGTTAGGGGCAAAACGGTCATTTGGACCGAGGTAGATATTAAAATTGAAATGTATAATGTAGGGTATTAATGAGTTAATTTTGTTGATATAGACCCCGAGGAACAAATTCCGGAGGTCGATCGTGGTAAACGCAAGGTTTTGGAATAACCGAAACATATCTCTAAAACGAATACCAGGTAAGTTCGGATAACTTAAAGTAAACCCCTAATATGCATAATTGTATGAATTATGAATGCATGATATTTGCATTTATCGATGGTATGAAAATGCATGAATTGCACCTTTGGTAATAACTTGATGACAACTATCTCGGTTGAAGTTAAAAAGGGGATTCGATGGATAAACCATATTTTACATGTGCATTGAGATCTTGCATGTGTTACAGTAAGGATTTAGCCCGGACGGGTAATCTGTGATCTCAGATATGGAAAGGAATCTAGCCCAGATGGGTGTTCCTTGAATGGTCGAGCCTCCCGAAGAATATATGTGCATTGAGGATATATCCCGGACGGGTAATCCCATTAGGGTCTAAATTTTGCCTGGACTGGTAATTTAGATCCGAGCTCATTAAGGGTGTTTGTCGCTATAAGGGATTTAGCCTGGACTCGTAATCCCGACATCACCTTAGGAGTTTATGATATGGGGGATTTAACCTGGACTGGTAATCCTTCCATGAGATGTGAAGTTCGCTGGAGTGCATATATGGAATGATCATTTGTATGAATTGACGGATATTGGGTATTCCATCAAGATTTCCTAAGAACTCAACGAGATTAACATTGGATATACATGTATGAATAAAATGTTGAATGATGAGCTCATCTAGTTAAATTACATGATACATGATTATGTGATTAACTCATTGATTGAGTGCATGTAATAGGAAATCATTTTATAATGGATGATTTCATGAATTAAGTATGGATGTATGCTAATCACTCGGTAGGTTTACTTTCCGGTTATTCGAGCTTATTAAGCATGAAAATGCTTACCCCCTCTCTTTTCCCTATTTTATAGAGCTCGAGGACTCAAAAGGACTAGAAGACAATTGGAGAGTCAACACACTATCAACTAAACAAGCTTTGGTATAAAGACTCTGTTTATTTTGTTCAATGGCATGTATAGTATTTTTAAGTATTTTGTTATATATGTCATTTGATTTTCCAAGTAAAGGCATGTAAAAATATGTTTATCTCTTTGTATATGGCCATGAAAATTGGCTTAATTTAAGTAGGCTATGACCTATGATTTTATGCATGTTTATGTTCTTATATGATGGGTTACTACAATTGGCAATGAGTTCAGAAACGAGCCAAATTTTGAATGCGCTACAGTAACACAAGAACCCATAAATACTAGATGGGAAATAACCTTTATGTATGAAACCTATGATATGATGTTTCCATACAACTAACTTCATTAAGATTATTTACAAGTGTAAAATTATGTTTTCTCCCAAACTTGGTAACCACTAGGTACAAGTAGTAGAAAGGGGTGACTAAAGGCTTGGAAAATAGCCTAATAAAGTCCACATGGTTGGACACACGGGCGTGTGTCTAGGCCGTGTGTGACACACGGTTCCCTCCCATGGCCGTGTGTCCCCTGTACTTAAAAATTCTAGCTCAAAGTCGTACACAGGCAGGCAGCACGGGCGTGCACCATGGCCGTGTTAAAATGAAAGTTTCGTCCACGGACATGCAGCACGGGCTTGTTCCATGGCCGTATTGATAAGTCAATGTTGCCCACAGATAAAGGGCATGGGCGTGCCCCAAGATACACGGGCGTGTGTTCCTTTATGTTAAGGAAAATTTTCTGAGGTGTCCAAGGTTAATCTAACGTGCCCATATTTGTCCGCATTGCCTTCTGATATGATATAGGTTTTGAAGGCCTATACAAGGGACGCGACATTCATGATTGAAAAGTTTTAAATTCAAATGAAATTTTTGTGACCCGAGTTAGTATACTGAAAGTGTAAAGTTCCGGTAGTGCCTCGAGCCCTATCCTGGTGTTGGATACGAGTGGGGGTGTTACAAAGCTTTTTTGCCACCCTTACTTGCGCAAACCTACACAACATCAACCAAACCAATCTAAGCAGAACACATATAACCAGAACAACCACAACCATGAGAAATTTGCATCAAAAGCATTTAATAATAATCAATATTAGCCAACATAATTGGCCTATACAAAATGAATATCACACCTATCATATGAGCCCACACTTGTGGCTAAACTAACAAGACACTAAACAAAAGATTCAAGTCCTTATACATGCCACAATCAAAATATCAAACTAGATATACCAAAGCTTCAGGTGATAGTGTGATCGATGCCTCTGACGTCCCTTGATCCCCGATACAAGCTTGGCGGCACTATAAGAAAATGGAAAGGAGAGAGAGTAAGCATAAAGCTTAGTAAGTTGCATGTAAATAAATAACAACGTCAACCATGCATATTTAAAACACATAGCATATAGTAAATTAACACAACATTCTTGAGTGCAAAAAGGAGGATATCACCACATACTTATACCTCACAAATTTAAACCAAAGATTTCAAAATCATTTTCATAGATAGAACTTAATCATGTTATTCTTACCATTAAGACATTATAACTAGACTCATATCTCATGAGTTTCGAATAAGAACTTGTACCATTCACAACATGATTATATCATTCCATATCATTGTCATAAGCTTTAAAATAACCCGTGAAACCATTTATAATTGTAAAGGATATCTGACAAGCTTTACGCAAGAGGATGAATTGCCAATGCCATGTTCCAAACATGGTCTTACACTAGCTCTCATATCAAGGTCGATGCCATGTCCCAGACATGGTCTTACACTGTCTCTCATTACATTGTCGATTCCATGTTCCAAACATGGTCTTACACTGGCTCTCATATCATGGCCGATGCCATGTCCCAGACATGGTCTTACACTAGCGCACATATCAATACCGATGCAATGTTCCAGACATGGTCTTACACTGACTCTCATTACATTGCCGATGTCATGTTCCAAACATGGTCTTACACTAGCTCTCATATCGTGGCCGATGCCATGTCCCAGACATGGTCTTACGCTAGCACACATATCACCCAAATGTCATGGCATGGATATCCAATCTATTCCTGGGTTCAAACGGGACTCTACTACGTTAAATTTCATCATGCATTATTTGTAAGCAATTTCAACCATATTACGTGAAATTAATCATTCAACACTTAATAACGAGAAAGTTACCTTACTTACGTACAACTTACATCAGTGTACAAAAAGTGGGCGACTAGTTGGATTTAGTCTACTTGCTTGGTCTTTCGTCGATCTAGGTCCGGATTTCGTATTTCTTGATCTAAAATGATAAAAATTTCACTAATTTAATCATCATATTTATCAATACATTTCATAATTAATATTTTGGCAAAATGACCATTTTGCCCCTAGACTTTTACAAAATTACTATTTTACCCCTAGGCTCATAAATCAATTTTTATCTAATTTTCTCACTAACCAAGCCTAGCCGAATTCTTTTTATACTAGAAGCAACCCACAATTCCCATTATTTCACACATTTACCACATAATTTATAACTTATGCAAAATAGTCCTTAGTTAGGGTTTCCATGAAAACTACTTCAAAAAAGTTGTTTGTTTAACAACCAAGATTCATTTTCATCATAAAAATTCAGCAAACAACATGAATACTCTCATGTTAAAACCCTATACTTTCAATCATTTTGCAAAATAGTCCCCTCATTATCTAGATTATGCTACAAGGGTCCCAAAAGTACAAAAATAATCAAGAAAAGTCATCAAGATCACTTACTTATTAGAGAACTTAATGGCTGAAAATTTCAAGCTTTCACGACCCCTTTCTTGCCAAAAATTTCGGTGGAGAAGAGAAAAAGAGAAAACGATGATAGCTTTTTCCTTATTTTATTTTATTTCTAGTCAAATTGGTCACAAATTTCACCTAATTTTGAATTTTTTATTTTCTTTGTCCCTATGGCCGACCATGCCCTTAATAAAGGCCTATTTGCTATTTTAAAACCCTTAATTTTGGTTTTCTAGCTATTTGACACCTTTAGCTAATGAAGTAAAACTTTTATCCCTTATGCGATTTAGTCTTTTTTTGCAATTAAGCATGCAATCGCTAAAATTATTTCACCAAAATTTCCATGCACTCATATAAACATGCTATAACACATAAAATAATATTAAAAATAATTTCTTTGACCTCGAGTTAGTGGTTCCTTAACCATTGTTCCAATTAGGCCCAAAATCAGACTGTTACAATTCTCCCCCTTAGGGATTTTCATCCCCAAAAATCTTACTAGTGAAAAGGTTAGGGTATTGATCTCTCATAGTCTCTTCGGGTTCCCATGTGGCCTCTTTAACGCCATGTCGATGCCACTGTACTTTCACGAGTGTTATACTTTTATTTCTCAATTGTTTGACCTCTCGGGCTAAAATCTTAACCGGTTCTTCGCCATAAGTAATTTCTGATCGAATCTTAACCTCTGTTGGCGAAGAACGTGCGAAGGGTCAGAATGGTAACGGCGTAACATCGACACATGGAAATCATTGTGGATCTTCTCTAACTCAGATGGCAAGGCTAGCTGATAAGCTACCGGTCCAATTCTCTCTGTCACCTCATAAGGTCCAATAAAACTTGAACTTAATTTTTCTTTCCTACCAAATATAAGGATTTTTCTTTCCTACCAAATCTAAGGACTTTCTTCCACGAGGATACTTTTAAAAACACCTTATCACCAACTTGAAACTCAATTTCCTTTCGTTTCAAATCCGCATAGGATTTTTGTCTATCCAAAGTGGCCTTCAAACATCACGAATTACCTTAAGTTTCTCTTCGGTCTCTTTGACTAAATCAACCCCATGAATCTGATTTTCTCTGATTTCAATCCAAAACAAGGGCGTTCGGCACTTACGCCCATATAAAGCCTCATAAGCCGCCATTTTCAAATTTGACTGATAGCTATTATTGTAGGCAAACTCTACCAGCGGTAAATAATTTTCCCAACTACCTTGGAATTCAAGAACACAACACCGCAAAATGACCTCAAGAACCTGAATTACTCTCTCATACTGGCCGTTGGTTTGCAGATGGAAAGCCGTGCTAAAATTCAACTTTGTCCCCAAAGCTTCTTGTAACTTTTTTCCAAAACTATGAAGTAAACCTCGGATCGCTATCCGAAATAATCGATAAGGGCACTCCGTGAAGTCTCACAATTTCAGAAACATATAACTCAACTAGTTTATCAAGCGAGTATTTGATACGTACCGGGATAAAATGAGTCGACTTCGTTAATCGGTTGACTACGACCCAAACCACATCTTTCTTTCTCAGTGACAACGGCAATCCTGTCACAAGATCCATTGTAATTCGATCCCATTTCAACTAAGGAACTGTTACATGCTGAAGTAAACCCGAAGGTACTTCATGTTCGGCTTTCACTTGCTAACAAATTAAACATTTCGACACAAACTCTGAGATGTCTCTTTTCATGCCCAGCCACCACTACAATCCCCTCAAGTCATTATACATCTTAGTACTACTCGGATGGATTGACATACAACTACTATGTGCCTTGTGAAGAATTTTCCCAATAAGCTCATCATCTCTAGGTACACAGACCCTATCTCAAAACATCAAACAATCGTCGGTACTAATCCAAAAATTGGATCCGTTAACTATCTCACATTGAGTCATCTTGGCTTGCAAATCTTTATCACTCTTCTGAGCTTCATAAATCTCTTGAAGAAACATAGGTCTAGCTCTCAACTCTATTAGAATCGAACCATCCTCAACTCTAATACGATCGCCCGACACGATGTGTCCCAAGAATCCAACTTCTCGGAGCCAAAACTCACTTTTACTAAACTTGGCATACAATTGCTTATCTCTTAATGTTTTCAAAACAGTTCTTAAATGCTCTGTGTGGTCACTCTCATCACGAGAATAAATTAATATATTGTCAATAAAAACAACCACAAACTTATCCAAGTACAGCTGAAAAATATGATTCATCAAGCCCATAAACACGGTGAGAGCATTTGTTAAGCCAAAAGGCATGACAAGGAACTCATAGTGCCCGTATCTAGTCCAAAATGCGATTTTCAGTACATCTTCCTCCTTAACTCTTAGCCGGTAATAACC
Source organism: Gossypium hirsutum (assembly GCF_007990345.1). Classification (NCBI taxonomy): domain Eukaryota; kingdom Viridiplantae; phylum Streptophyta; class Magnoliopsida; order Malvales; family Malvaceae; genus Gossypium; species Gossypium hirsutum. The sequence goes on along the minus strand of NC_053430.1, from coordinate 30,696,799 downwards.
GGACCTTAAGTCTATCTTAGAAATCATTGTGGCTCCTTTCAATTGGCCAAACAAATCATCGATTCTTGGTAAAGGATACTTGTTCTTCACCGTCGCCTTGTTGAGTTGTCTGTAGTCTGTACATAACCTCATCGACCTATCTTTCTTTTTCACAAAAAGTACCGGAGCACCCCACGGGCAATAGCTCGGTCTCGTAAAACCCTTGTCCGTTAATTCTTGTAACTGTACTTTTAACTCCTTTAACTCCTTTAACTCTTTTAACTCCGTCGAAGTCATCCTAAATGGAGCAATCGAGATAGGTGCCATACCAAGGACTAACTCGATACCAAACTCAACTTCTCTAGTTGGAGGTAATCCGAGCAATTCTTTCGGAAACACATTTAGGTACTCACTTACCACTGGCACTAACTCAATCTTTACTCCCGACTCTTGGGTATTCAACACAAATGTAAGATAGGACTCATACCCTTTTCTCATGTATTTCTCAGCAATCATAGAAGAAACCGGTACTGGTAAGCTGTCCAATCACTTGATTCAACACGAATAATATCCCCATTTTCACATCTCAATTCAATAAACTTACTACCACAGTTTACTAACACGTTATGAACAGTCAGCCAATCCATGCCAAGTATTAGGTCAAATTCATCAAACGTAGTAGCATGAGGTTAGTTGAAAAATAGTGGCCTCTAATCATTAAAGGACAGTTTCTACACACTTTGTCAACTATTACATGTCTGCCTAACGGGTTGGACACTTTTACCACAAATTTAGTAGACTCCACTAGTATATTAGTACTAGGTACCAATTTCATGCAAATATAAGAGTGGGTAGACCCCAGGTCGATCAATGCAACCACAGATATATCATAGATAGAAAAGGTATCTGTAATCACATCGAGAGACACAGCATCTTCACGGGCGTGAATTGCGTATGTCCTTGCAGGCGCTCTGCCCTCGGACCTCACAATAGAATCTCTAGGCGTACCTCTGCTCCCTGCCCCACTCCCAGGGTTCTTCTGTAGTCTACCCCTCAAGGGAGCATTACTCACTCTCACATCTTCCTTTTTGTCTTTCTCCTCCATCTCAAGACAGTTTCGAATAAAGGGGCTTAGTGAACCACACTTGAAGCAACCTCTATCATTACCTCGGCACTCACCCAAGTGTCGTTTACCACACTGCAAACACTCCGGTCTATTCGGTCGAGCACTACCAACGCTCGCAATGGAAGTGGTATAAGCTTTAGACACTGTATACTGCTTATTCTTGTTTCTGCTCGAGAATCCTACCGACGCATTTGTTCGAGTAGGAAACTCCCTTGATCTCTTGGATGAGGTCTAAAATAATCATCCCATTTGTCTTTTCTTTGAGTCACGTGACTCAATATTAGCTCTCCTCTTCTATTTGGCCAACTCTTTGGCCTTACACGCTCTCTCAACAAGTACTACCAATTCTCTTAACTCTAAAATACCAACCAACAATCTAATGTCTTCGTTCAAACCATCCTCAAACCTCTTGCACATAGTAGCTTCAGTAGATACGCACTCCCTAGTGTATTTACTGAGTTTCATAAACTTATGTTCATTCTTTGTTACCGTCATTCGGCCTTGCTTCAATTCTAGAAATTCTTTCCTCTTCTGGTCTATAAACCTCTAACTAATATACTTCTTTTGGAATTCCTCCTGGAAAAACTCCCACGTAATTCTTTCCCTTGGTATAACCTACATAATGGTGTTCCACCATTAGTAGGCCTAGTCTCACAGAAGCGACACAACACACTTCAGGTACTCCTCAGGTGTATAAGACAATTCATTGAATACCCTAATAGTATTTTCCAACCAGAACTTTGCTCTCTCTGGGTCATCATCAATTTTAACCCAAAATTTCTCGACCTTGTGCTTACAAAATCTATCGGAGGTTTTTCTCTACTAACCATTTCTACTCCTTGGGGAGCTATATAAGTAGGCTGAGGAATCGGAGGAAGTAAGGGAGGCGAAGTGTTCGGATTTGCATGAACGAACTCTGAGTACCAAGCATTTCCATCATATGGAGGTAGGCTTCTCTAGCCCCTCTGCCCTGACTCAATGTCACGGGCCCACTTTCTACTGGCGCAGTCCCTTCAGCGAGAGTCGGCGCATTACTTTCCACATCATTCACCATAGCTCCGCCAGGATCTATTTACTATATGAAAACACCATTTAAATTTCTCAGGAGTCGTCACACTATCACAATATATTTATGGCCTGTATAGCTAGACTTGTACTCATGCTAGGTTAGTCTGAGAATCGACAAACCATAGCTTTGATACCACTAAATGTAACATCCCTTACCCGAGTTCGACGCTAAAACAAGATATGTGGTGTTACTGGACTTAAACACATATAAACATGCATTCCCTAGATATGAAATTTTGCTCCAAATTAAAACATTTCACAATACCTTAATGTCCCTACTATTGGCCTACGAGGCCTTGAACACACTTTGGAATTGATTCGGGACTAATCTGTGCACTCTAGAAAACTTTGTAAAATTTCAAGCTGACAGAGGCACACGCTCGTGTGCCTATTTAACATGGCCATGTTGAAGGCCCGTGTGATTCACACGGCCTGAGCATATCGGGACACGTTTGTGTCCCTAGCCCGTGCAAATTTATTTTTCGATTCAAACCTACAAGGGTTTTAACATGGCTTGGCACACACCCGTGTCCATAACCCGTGTCCCGGTATGCTCAAGCCGTGTGAATCACACGGGCCTTCAACATGGCCATGTTAAATAGGCACACGAGCATGTGCCCCTGTCAGCTTGAAATTTTACAAAGTTTTCTAGAGAGCACAGATTAGTCCCGAATCAATTCCAAAGTGTGTTCAAGGCCTCGTAGGCCAATAGTAGGGTTTTTAGATGGCTTGGCACACAACCGTGTCCATAACCTATGTCCCTCACATGACTATGACACGCCCGTGTCTCAGCCCGTGTGCTAAAACCTTAACATTCTATTTCTGACATCAGCAACCCCTTAAGGGCACACGGCCATGGTACACGCCCGTGCCGTGTCCTCCAGATAGTTGGGACACACGACCGTATCTCTGCTTGTGTGGTTACTACTGAGCATTCTGTTCTACCAACTTTAGGTGCAGGGGACACACAGCCTTATCATACGCCCATGGGGCAAGCCATGTGTCACACACGGTTTAGACACACACTCGTATGTCTGTCCGTGTGGACAAAAACAAGGCTATTTACCAAGCCTTTTTGCCACCTTTACTTGCACCAGCCTACACAACATCAACCAAACCAATCTAAGCAGAACACATATAACCAAAACAACCACAACCATGAGAAATTTGCATCAAAAGTGTATATAATATACATTCTTACATGTAATAGATGTAATAACATGCAATAGACTCATGTGTTCGAACACGTGCATAATGTATAGACTTTAAATATGAGTCATGTATATAATATACATTCTTACACATCCATAATCATGCAATAACATGTCATTCACTTTAAACATATTTGCTTACCATCTTGTATATAATATACATTCTTACATTAACTAGAACTAGACATGCTAAATCTTATTCTCATTTTATACCATCATAATGTAGTTACCAATTTGTCCATTAAACATCCATATTCAAGGCAACATTACTCATTTCCATTTAATTCATGATCCGCTGGCCTGCATTTAACTTACCTGATGTATTACCAATCATGCATAACAAACAAAGCTAACTATATCATCACATCAAAACATAGGACATGGCATGATTAATTAAACTTATAAACCATAATGGATAAGGACCACATCTCATGATCATATACGATAACTCAATGCAGACTGATACGTATTGTCAAAGTCATAGTAATAATAATACATATCACAAACCAACTTCCTATACATGCCACTCACTTAATATTTCTAATATTTGAATTAATTCTCCCAAAAATGATAGTTTGATAAAGTGATTTTGCCTCCGACGATCTCCAACCCCGAGTCGACCTACCAATACTAAAGAAATGGAGAGGTTGGGTAAGCTTTACGCTTAATAAGTCCATATGAAATTAATAAGCAATTACTAACATGCTTTTCAAGATAAAACACTATAATTGTACAATTACACATGTTCAGGTTAGGCTATTTTATCGAGTTATAGTTACTAAATCATTCATATATGGAGCTACAAAACTCCAAATTTAGTTTCATTAATTTTTCTTGAAACTAGACTCATTGACGATTCTATTCATATAAATTATAACTTATAATTATTTTTTTAAAATTTTTAACTATTTTTCCAAGTCAGAATAGGGGATATCAAATTCATTCTGACACTGTGTCACAAAAATTAGAATATCACATAATATAGAACTTTTTTGCTCTCCCTGTTTCTTTTAATGAAAATGACTCATTAATCTTTAATTCCATAATTTTTTTTTTAAATTTAATTCAACTTGCACAATTTTTGGTGAATTTTCAAAGTCACGCAACTGCTGCTGTCCAACACTATTTTACTACTAAAATTCACTCTTACATAATTTCACTTAATCCATTTTGTCTTATCGAAGTTCACTCAAATATTGAGCACATTTCTTATAATTTTCATGAACATATACCTGCACTTATTCATTATATAATCATGTTCACATGTATTTTTACTTAATCGATTTTCCCGTTGAACTCTTCGGAATAATAACTGATACTCAGTTGCCTGCTCATATTTTCACACTTGTAGACAAGGCTATCTGGTTTGCATAGTAGCCTGCACTTAGTACTACACACGTGATCGAAGTTGTCGGGTACGTATAGTAGCCTGCACTTAGTACTACACACGTGACCTCACAATAGATCATTCGTATCGTTTCTATTCCGAAGGCTCAATTGGAAAATTCCTCACTTTCCAACATGTTACAAATTTATTCATAGTCCTTTTTCAATTTGCAATTTACAACAAATAACCATTCTATAGGCAGCCACATTTCATATGATAACAAAATATAACAAAATATAATAAAATAAAAAGAATCGATAAATTATTTATGTTCAAACTTGTCGAAATCTCATCAGGTACAACCCATATAATAGTAATTTAACATTCAATTCATGTAACAATAAATTGCCATTCAATTTCACATGACACAACAAGCATCACATTTTCCATATTATACACAACATCCATCAACTTCTCTTAAACATATTAAATCATATAATTTATGCCATAACAATAGAAAACTACAATTCAAGTATGGTATTGCATTATTATTAACACACGAACTTACCTCGTATACGAAAATGATCATTTTTACCATTTTGTCCACAACTTGGTATTTTGCCGATTTTAGCCCAAATTTCAATTTTCCTTGCTCTATCATTACAAATATAGCCTAATTAGGACTCACATTATTCAAATTGAGCCAAAATCATAATTTGAAAAAATTACAATTTTTCCCCTAAACTTTGTCAAAATTACATTTTTACCCCTAGGCTCGTAAATTAAACTTCATCCTATTTTCTTATGTTTTATGAAATCGTGATCATTTTTCTCTTCTATAGCAACATCAAATTCACACTCTAACATGTACTTGTGAACATTAGGTATTTTTACCGATTATGTCGTTTTACTCCTTTTCACGTCAAATCGCTTAGTAAAAGTTGTTTAACACAATTTCAAGCATCATATTCTACCATAAAACATCAAAATAAACACATTTCACCTATGGGTATTTTTCCAAATATAAACCCTAGGTTAAATTATTGCTAGAATAAGGTTAACCAAGTTACCGGGATTTCAAAAATGTAAAGAACTTTAAAAATGGGGCTAAGGAGCACTTACAATCGAGCTTGGGAGTTTGAACAAACCTTAACCATGGCTGCTACTGGTAGAAATGGTTGAATGAAGAAGATGATAGGTAACTTGTCTTATTTCCCTTTTTAATTCTTTTAATTATTAGTTTACCAAAATACCCCTAACTTAAAAATATTTTATTACACCCATTTCATGTCTATTTTTGTCCAGAAACTAACCAATGGTCTAATTACCATTTAAGGACCCTCAATTTAAAATCTCATAACAATTGGACACCTCTAGTATGTAGAAATCAACTTTTGCACTTTTTATGATTTAGTCCTTTTGACTAAATTAAGTGCCCGAATGTCAAAATTTTCAAACGAAATTTTCACGAAATTATTCCGTGAAATTGTAGACCATAAAAATATAATAAAAAATAAAATTTTCATCGTTGGATTTGTGGTCCCAAAACCACTGTTCCAACTAGGCCCAAAATCAGTGTGTTACAGAAACCATTTGGAATACTAAAGGATATTTGACAAGCTTTATACAAGAGGGTGAATTGTCGATGCCATGTTCCAAACATAGTCTTACACTAGCTCTCATATCCTGGCCAATGCCATGTCCCAGACATGGTTTTACACTAGTGCACATATCAATACCAATGCCATGTCTCAGACATTGTCTTACACTGGCTCTCATTACATGTCTGATGCCATGTTCCAAACATGGTCTTACACTGGCTCTCATATCGTGGCCGATGCCATGTCCCAGACATGGTCTTACACTAGTGCACATATCAATGTCGATCAATGTCCCAAACATAGTCTTACACTGGCTCTCATTACATTGCCGATGCCATGTTCCAAACATGGTCTTACACTGGCTCTCATATCATGGCCGATGCCATGTCCCAGACATGGTCTTACACTAGCACACATATCACCCAAATGTCATGGCATGGATACCCAATCTATTCCTAGGTTCAATCAGGACTCTGCTACATTAAATTTCATCATGCATTCTTGCTACATTAAATTTCATCATGCATTCTTCGTAAGCAATTTCAACCATATTACGTAAAATTAATCATTCAACACTTAATAACGATAAAGTTGCCTTACTTGCGTACAACTTACCTCGGTATACAAAAAAGAGGGCGACTAGTTGGATTTAGTCTACTTGCTATTTGCTTGGTCTTTCCCCGGTCTAGGTTCAGATTTCGTATTTCTTGATCTAAAATGATAAAACTTTCTCTAATTTAATCATCATATTAATAAATGCATTTCATAATTCATATTTTGGCAAAATGACCATTTTTCCCCTAAACTTTCACAAAATTACTATTTTACCCCTAGGCTAATAAATTAATTTTTATCAAATTTTCTCTCTAACCAAGCCTAGTCGAATTATTTTTATACTAAAAGCATCCCAAAATTCCCATTATTTCACACATTTACCACATAATTTATAACTTATGCAAAATGGTCCTTAGTTAGGGTTTCCATGAAAACTACTTCACAAAAGTTGTTTGTTTAACAACCAAGATTCATTTTCTTTCATAAAAATTCAGAAAAAAAATGAATACTCTCATGGAAAAACCCTATACTTTGAACCATTTTGCAAAATAGTCCCCTCATTAGCTAGATTATGCTAAAAGGGTCCCAAAAGTACAAAAATTATCAAGAAAAGTCATCAAGATCATTTACTTATGAGAGAACTTAATGGCTAAAAATTTCAAGCTTTAAAGACCCCTTTCTTGCTGAAAATTTCGATGGAGAAGAGAAGAAGAGAAAAAGATGATAGCTTTTTCCTTATTTTATTTTATTTCTAGTCAAATTGGTTATCAAATTTCACCTAATTTTGACTTTTTCGTTTTCTTTGTCCCTATGGCCAGCCATGCCCTTAATAATGGCCTATTTTCTCTTTAAACACTCTTAATTTTGGTTCTCTATCTATTTGACACCTTTAGCTAATGAAATAAAACTTTTGTCCCTTATGCGATTTAGTCCTTCTTCGCAATTGAGCATGCAATCACTAAAATTATTTCACCAAAATTTCCATGCACTCATATAAACATGCTATAACACATAAAATAATATTAAAAACAATTTCTCTGACCTCGGGTTAGTGGTTCTGAAACTACTGTTCTGACTAGGCCCAAAATCGAGCTATTACAGATTCCACCTTTCTTTGGTACACACTGTATCGAACTTACCTATGAACTATCTGAAATTGGGTAGATATTTACCACATCTAACCATTTAATGACTTCCTTTCAACCTACCTCTTTCATTATTGGGTTGAGTCTCCTCTACCCATCAATTCTAGCTCTCTCACCCTTTAAGATAATCTTGTGCATACAAAAAGAATGGTTTATTCCTCGAATATCGGCTACAGTCCAAACGATTGCCTCTTTATAATTCTTTAAAACTTCGATCAATTGCTCTTCTTGGCATTTTTTTAGTTCTACTAAAACAATCACAAGAAAATTAGAACATTTACCCAAATAAATGTATTTCAAATGGGAAGGAAGTACCATAAATTCAAGTTTGGATGGTTCCTCGATTGACAACTTTGGTTGTGCGTATTCTCAAGCTTCTAACTCCAATTTTTCAAATTGTGCTAGTTGAACATAGTCTCTCGGATTGCTTCCATCAAAACCATACTTTCCTTACCTTGATCATCTTCCAATGGCTCATATGGTTCATCGATTGACAACTTTGGTTGTGCGTATTCTCAAGCTTCTAACTCCAATTGTTCAAATTGTGCTAGTTGAACATAGTCTCTCGGATTGGCTTCCATCAAAACCGTACTTTCCTTACCTTGATCATCTTCCAATGGCTTAGACCCTTAGATGCTTTCCAATCAATCTTCTATAGAATTGCATTCCCATTCCATAGAAACTAAGGTTTCTAGATCCTCCATTACTAAACATTCCTCTATCGATTAGGGAATTTAATGGCTTTAAGAACATTGATTGTTACCTGGTCATCTTGAACTCTTATTATGAGTTTGCTTTTTTGTACGTCTATTAATGTTCTTCCCGTGGCTAGGAAAGGTCTCCCCAAGATGATCAGCACTTCCTTGTCTGCTTCAAAATCTAAGATAACAAAATCAACAAGAAAAATAAACTTATCTACACATATCAAAATATCCTCGATCTTTCCTTCTAAGTATGCCAAATATCGATGTAACAACCCGTTTTTGGGTCAAATCGGAACAGTGGTTTCGGGACCACAAATCTGAAGTAGGAATATTTATTTTATTATTTCTTTAAGTTCTACAGTATGATTAAATGATTGTGTGAAAATTTCGTTAAGAAATTTCATCAATTGAGTGTCTAATTTGGCTAGAACTACTAAATTGCAACAGGTTAAAAACTTGAGTTCTCTATGTTTAAATTGCCTAATTGCTATGAATTCTTAAATTAGAGGTCCTTAAATGGTAATTAGACTATTATAATTTGGTATGGACAAAACTGGACATGGTTAGATAAAATTTCAATTTTAAGTGAAGGGTATTTTAGTCATTTGGTAAATAAAAACAAAATTAACTAATAAAAAGATGTCTATCTTCCCAATTTCATCCTCCCATAGCTGAATTTCACAATGAGTCCATAGCTAGGGTTTTTTCCACTTCCAAACTTGATTGTAAGTTTGTTCTTGCCCCATTTTTCATGATTTTTATGTTTTTGAAGTTGTCTCAACTTAATCTAGCCTTTTGTATTTTGATTTTTGATGGTAGAAAATGCATGTTTATTGTTTGTTAAACGACTTTTGTAAAGTGATTTTTAGTAAAAATGACAAATAGGGACTTATTTGTAAATGTCTATAAAATGGGTAGAAAAATGTGGACTGTCATAAGCATGAAAAAGGCTTGGCTAGGCTTGGATTGTGATGAAATTGAATGAAATTCATTTTACGAGCCCAGGGACTAAAATTTAAAATGCTGAAAAGTTAGGGGAAAAAATATAAATTTTGCCATAGTGTGTTTTTGGGCTGAATTGAACAATGTGATAATTAAATAAGTTAAATTTGGTATTATAGATCAAAAAAAATGAAGTTCAGGTCAAGATTAAGGGAAAAATAAAGTAATTGATGAATAGCTCCCTTTAGTCATTTTTGTAATCGAAGTAAGTTCGTGTGTTAAATAAGCTTTAATATAATTGTATTTAAATACTTTAATATTGCATGAACTGTGTAATTGATTGTGTGGACAACTTTAACTCTACGGACGAGTTCAACGACGGTTCGATAAGCAAGAAATCTCGTTTAAACTTAGGAATAGATTAGGATACAAGTGACATGTCACTAGGGTTACCATGTGTTATGTGATTATGTGATCTGGGTGCTGGTCTCGTATGTCTTACCGGTGGCTGAGTATACCAACATATGTTACGGTTACTTGACAGCTTGTGTGAGCAGCATCGAGTAGCTACGTCTTGACTAACAGCTTGTGTGAGTAGGCTCGTTGATTAACTCGAGAACGAGCAATTATGCGATATGAGATTGAGGTAGCATTGGCTACATATGTGGCACTTAGTGTGCAAGATTCCCAAGTATCCAACATTATTATTTCGAGTGGTTCACAGGTATGTCAAAGATGAAAATAAGTGTAAATTCATTATGAGATGGTACAGGTATGTACTTGCAACTTATGATTATTAATTCGTGAAATGATGATTTCAAGGTAAGTTGTGATGGAAGTGAATTATGATCTTAAGATTGTGGTAAATTATGTCATCTTATGTTATAATACTTGCATGATTAATGTATGGTAAGGTTGCTTATTCCTTCATACAAGCTTACTAAGCTATATAGCTTACTCTGTTTTATTTTCAATGTTTTATAGTGTCGCCAAACTAGCTCTGGATTGGAGATCGTCGGAAGTCACATTTTGTTTAAGGTGATTTGGTATTTAGCCATGTAATTGGCTTATTTTGGCTAAAATGATTGTAAGCCCATTTATATAAGTATACGTGTTACTGCCTTCTTGTTTTTGTGTTTGATAATGGGTTGCTATGTGTTTATTATGGTTAAATGACTTGTTGTGAAATGGCTGAGATGGGTCCTTTGGTGTACTAGGAAATATAAGTAGAATTATGCATGATGAAAGTATTTATGTTGATACTTGTGAATGTGAGTTTGGTATGAATTGATTTGGTAAATTATGCTATAGTAAATAAGTTAAGTGTTGGTAATGAATAATATGATTAAGCCTTGTTTACAAATGTTTTGGTTGCTTAAACATGCCATGGATTATGCTATTGAACTTGTGTGTGTGTAGGTGTAAATGAGGGTGATAATTGGCTTGGTAAATAGCCTTATTTTGTCCACACGGTAGACACACGGGCATGTGTCTACGCCGTGTGGGACACACGGTCTGCCTCATGGGCATGTGTTCTGGCCGTGTGTCCCCTGCACCTTAACTTTAAGAAAAAGAATGCTCAAAATTGAGCACACAGGTAGAGACACGGGCGTATGTCTTAGCTATATGAGGGACACAGCCTCAGACACGAGTGTGTGTCCCCAATGTGTGAAGTCTACACCTATTTTATGAAAATTAAATTAACTACACGGCCTAGCACACGGGCGTGTGACTTGGCCGCGTGACATCAATTTGTTCATGCATTGCAAAACAGAGAGTTACACGGGTTAGGGACACGGGCATGTGTGACCACATGGGCGTGTGACCCCTGTTCATAGCAAAACTTTTCTAAGTTTTGTAAAAATTTCCTAAGTGCTTGGTTTAGTCCTGAACCACTTTCAAAGCATGTTTCGGGCTCGTAGGCTCCTGTTAGGGACTTTATGGTTGAATGCGAATGGTTTTAACTTGGATGAAAATTTATGACCCGAAATTGTATGTTTGCTCGCTTTCTAAGTCTGGTAATGCCTCGTATCCTGTTCTAGCATTGAATACGGGTAAGGGATGTTACAATCGAGCTGCCAATTGGAGTGTCACAGTTGTGGGTCCTACTTCATCTATTTCCAACATCTTAAAAATAGACTTGGGCATCAAGTTGATGCTTGCTCCTAGACCACATAAAGCTTTACAACAGTAATATTCTCCAATATTATAGAGTATAGTAAAGCTTCAAGGAACCTTTATTTTTGGAGGTAGTGCAACACCCCCTTACCCGAGACCGTTGCCGGAGTCGAACACGAGGCGTTCACAGACTTAAATAGTAGACTATACTGTTTGTTTCTCTTAATAGTAGACTCAATAAGGAATCTATAAATATAAATTATGACTCCTAATTATTTTTGTAAATATTTTAGTGAATTTCTAACTTCAGAATAGGGGATTCAGAAATTTCTCTAACCTTGTTCCACAGAAACTCAAATTTCTCATAAAATAAAACTCATTTACCTGTTTTGTTTCTTCCATATGAAAATAGGCTCAATAAGATTCAATTTCATATTTTATTCATAATCTAATTCTGTCTCTACTATTTTTAGTGATTTTTCAAACTCACATCATTGTTGTTGTATGATATTATTTTATAGCGAATTTCACCTTTTTATGAATTTCCATGGATTAGATAGCACATTAAGTATACATAACACCAAATATGATCTTGATTAGCCATTCCAATGGCTAATCATTACCAAACATTTCCTTACCACCCAATAGCCATATTATCAGATCATATACACAAAATGATTATTATGCTATACATGCCATACTCAAAATATACAAGCCACTATACCAAAATGGTCCATGGATAGTGTGAGCGAGCCTTTGATCGTTCCCAATTTCTAAGCTGGCTTGTCGAAACTATAAAGAATGGAAAAGAGGGAGTAAGAATAAATGCCTAGTAAGTTCACATGTAAATAGCAAGTAACATAATCATGCAATCCAACATAAAACATCATTTGTATAACTATCACCAAGACATTCATGTTAAATTTGCATTTACTATCTTACACCAAGACATTCATGTTACATTTGCATTTACTATCTTACCACGATTTCATCATACCAAGTTCTCAACCCGAGGTTTTAAGCGCATACCTGTCCAAATTTTCTCATTTACCACACTTACCAACATGTCACCTTCGTCTTAAGTATTCTCCTTATTCACTTAAGATTCACCCGTTGAACACATCGAAATATAATTTGGATACACGAATTGCATGCACATAAGTGCCATACCCGCAGCTAGTCAAACTCAATATCCTGCGGAAATTATGTAGCCAAGCTACCATGTAACCCGCTCATAAGCAAACTCGGACTCAACTCACCAACCTCGGGCATTCGCATCCATAAGTGAACTCGGACTCAACTCAACGAGTTCGGATGCCTAGTTACGTCTCACGAACTCGGACTCAACTCAACGAGCTCGGAACTCAAATATCCTAGTGACATGTCACTCGTATCCTAATCTATTCCCAAGGTTCAAACGGGATTTTCCTCAATCACACATCTTTGCTGTCTTCCACGGAATGTCGAAACTGATACTTGATAGCATTTCATATTTATCAAGTAACTCACATAATTTGCATATTACTAAATAATAATCCACAAAGCATAATATTTCATGATAATAATCATCATATCATATAAATAACATTAAATTACTTAAAATGACAATTATGTTACTACATTTACACCTGAACTTACCTCGGTACAAAATGTTAGAAATCGAGCCTATTCCTCGTAAACTTTATTTTTCCCTCGATCACGACTCGAATCTTGTTTCTCTTGATCTAAAATAAAAAAATTTAGCTTATTTAATACTCACATTTATTAAAACAGTCCTTGACTCAAACTTTGGAAAAATTACATTTTTGCCCCTAAACTTTTACATATTTACACTTTTGCCCCAAGGCTCAGAAATTAAACTTCATCTTATTTTCTTATGTTTTATGACATGCTGAGAATTTTTCCCTTCTATGGAAACATCAAATACTCACTTTAACATGTACTTATGAACATTAGGTATTTTTACCGATTATGTCGTTTTACTCGTTTTGAAGTAAAATCGCTTAGCAAAAGTTGTTTAACACAATTTCAAGCTTCATATTCTACCATAAAACATCAAAATAAACACATTGCACCTATGGGTTTTTTTCCAAATATAAACCCTAGGTTAAATTATTGCTAGAATAAGCTTAATCAAGTTACCGGGACTCTAAAAACGTAAAGAACATTAAAAACGGGGCTAAAATGGACTTACAATTGAGCTTGGAAGCTTGAAAAACCCTAGCTATGTCTTCCTCATGTGAAATTCAGCCAAGGGGTTGAAGATGGACAAAAATTGGCTTTTAATTTTGTTTTTAATTCATTTTAATAACTAAATGTCCAAAATGCCCTCAATTAAAAATTATGGTGTTTTATCTTCCTTTAGGTATTTTTGTCCAAACTAGTATAATGGTCTAATTACAATCCAAGGACCTCCACTTTAAAAACCCATTACTCACAAGTACTTAGTACCTTTGTGAACTAGAACACACATTTTACAACTTTTGCAATTTAGTCCTAAATATCAAATTGGACCCTCTATCGATAAAATTTCTAAACGAAATTTTCACAAAATCATGAAAACATTCCATAGACCTTAAAATGATAATAAAATAATTATTTCTATCTCAGATTTGTGGTCCCAAAACCACTATTCCAATTAGGCCCTAATTTGTGCTATTACAACACCGCCCCCTTTAGGGATTTTCGTCCCCGAAAATCTTACCGGTAAACAGGTGTGGGTATTGATTGCTCATAGTTTCCTTGGGCTCCCATGTAGCATCTTCTACCCTGTGCTTTTGCCACAATACTTTCACAACAGCGATACTTTTATTTCTTATTTGCTTGACCTCCCGAGCTAAAATCTTAATCGGTTCTTCATTGTAAGTCATGTCCGGTTGTAGCTCAATTTTCGTCGGTGAAATTACATATGAAGGATCCGAACGATACCAGCGTAACATAGATACGCAGAACACATCATGAACCTTCTCTAATTCAGGTGGTAATGCTAACCAATATGCTACCAGTCCAACTCTTTCAATTATCTCACACAGTCCGATAAAACGCGGACTCAACTTGCCTTTCTGACCAAATCTAAGAACTTTCTTCCATGGAGACACTTTTAAAAATACCTTATCGCCGACTTGAAACTCGATTTCTTTTCATTTCAAATCTGCGTAGTACTTTTGTCTATCTAAAGCAGCTTTCAAACAATCTCGAATCACTTTCACTTTTTCTTCGGTTTCTTTAATTAGATCAACTCCGTAAATCTAATTTTCTTTGAGTTCAGTCCAATATAATGGCGTCCGACACTTTTGACCGTACAATGCTTCATAATGTGCCATCTTTAAACTCATCTGATAACTATTATTGGCAAATTCTACCAACGGTAAGTATCTTTCCGAACTACCTTGGAATTCCAATACACAACATCTGAGCATGTCTTCAAGAATCTGAATTACTCTCTCTGATTGTCCAACAGTCTGTGGATGGAAGGCAGTGCTGAAATTTAACTTCGTACCTAGTGCCTCTTGCAACTTTTGCCAAATTCGCGATATAAATCTCGGATCTCTATCCGAAATGATCAACATAGGTACTCCGTGAAGTCTAACAATCTCACTGATATATAATTCAGTTATTAAGAGAATAATCAGTACATACCGAAATAAAATAAGCTGATTTAGTTAATCTGTCGACTATTACCTAGATGGCATCTTTCTTCCTCGGAGTTAACGGTAACCCTGATATCTATAGTAATTCGATCCCACTTCCACTCAGGAACCATGATAGGCTAAAGTAGTCCCGAAGGGTGTTCAGCTTTCATTTGTTGACAAATTAAGCATTTCGATATGAACTCGAAGATATCTCTTTTCATTCCGTTGCACCAATACATTTTCTTCAAGTCATTATACATTTTTGTACTGCCCAGGTGAATTAACAAAAAACCACTATGTGCTTCATGCAAGATCTTTTGAATCAACTCATCATTTTCAGGTACAAAAATCCGATCTTTAAACATCAAGCAACCATCAGAACCGATTCTGAAATCTAATCCTGTATCAACCTCACATTGCTTCCTCTTGGCTTCTAAATCTTTGTCACTTTTCTGAGCTTCACAAATCTCTTGTAAAAACATCGGTCTTGTTCTCAACTCTGCTAGAATCAAACCATCGTCAGACATCGTCAACTGAGTATTATGGCTCTCAAAGCAAACAACGACTTTCTACTTAAAGCATCAGCAACCACATTCGCTTTACCCGAATGGTAGTCAATCACAAGCTCGTAATCTTTCAATAATTCTAACCATCTCCACTGTCTCAAATTCAAGTCTTTTTGTGACATCAAGTACCTGAGACTTTTGTGGTCAGTATATACTCAGCACTTTTCACCATACAAATAATGTCGCCAAATCTTCAAAGCAAACACTATAGTAGCCAATTCCAAATCATGAGTCAGATAATTCCTTTTGTGAGGTTTCAATAGTCTCGAAGCATAAGCCACCACTTTTCCTTCTTGCATAAGTACACATCCCAAGCCATTTAGAAAAGCATCACTATACACCACAAATTATTTACCTGACTCGGGTTGTACTGACACTGATGCCTTAGTCAGTAACTTTTTCAATTTCTCAAAGCTTTGTTGACATTCTTCCATCTATTCAAATTTAACATCTTTTTGGAGTAGCCTGGTCATAGGAGTAGCAATTATAGAAAATCCATTTACAAACCGTTGATAATAACTAGCTAGACCCAAGAAACTTTTAACCTCAGTTACATTCTTCGGTAGTTTCCAATCAACAATAGCCGAAATTTTACTAGGATCAACCCGTATACCATCACCTGAAATAATATGACCTAAAAATCCAACTTCTCGAAGCCAAAATTCACTCTTACTAAATTTGGCATACAACTGCTTATCTCTCAAAGTTTGCAAAACTATCCTCAAGTGCTCAGCATGCTCTATCTCATTGGTCGAATAAATTAAGATATCATCAATAAATACCACAACAAACTTATCCAAGTATTTCTGAAATATGCGATTCATTAAATCCATAAACTCAGCAGGAGCATTTGTCAAACCGAATGGCATAACTAAAAATTCACAATGGTCGTACCTTGTTCTAAAAGCAGTTTTAGGCACATCTGACTCTTTTTCTCACAGCTGGTAATATCCAGACCTCAAGTCAATCTTTGAAAACCATGTCACTCCTTTCAGCTGATCAAACAAATCGTCAATTCTCGGCAACGGGTACTTGTTCTTGATTGTTACCTTATTTAACTGCCGATAGTCTACACACAATCTCATAAAACCATCCTTCTTTTTCACAAATAATACAGGAGCACCCCAAGGTGAAAAACTCGGTCTCACAAAGCCTTTGTCAGTCAACTATTGCAACTGCGACTTTAATTCTTTCAACTCTGTTGGTGCCATTCTATATGGAGCAATCAAGATCGAAGTTGTTTCCAGTATCAACTCAATACCAAATTCTACTTCTCTGACAGGAGGCAAACCCGACAATTCTTCTGGAAATACATCCGCAAATTCACAAACAATCGTCACTGATTCAATTTTCTTCTCAAATTCCTTTGTATTCAACACATACGCCAAATAAGCTTCATAACCCTTTCTCAAATCTCTCTAAGCCGACATCGAAGAAATCACACTAGGCAATGCCTCTGATTTTTCTGATTCAACCCGCAGGATTTTACCATTTTCACATTTTAATTCAATAACCTTTTTTTAAAATTTACTATAGTATCATGCAATGTCAACCAACCCATACCCAAAATAACATCAAATTCATCAAACGGCAACAACATCAAGTCGGCCAGAAAATAATGGCCTCTAATCATCAAAGTATATTTCTTGCATACTTTATCAACTATAACACATTTTAAGCACTCTTCAGGTGTACAAGACAATTCATCAAAAACCCAAATAGAATTCTCAAGCCAAAATTCTGCTTTCTCGGCATCATCATCAACATTTGCCCTAAATTCTTCAGCCCCTTGCTTGCGAATTCTGTCAACTGGGGTCCTATGAAATTTCATCAAATCCATACATTGAGGCATCAGGGGTACAGGTTGAATCGGGGGAGGTGGGGGAGGTTGTTGAGCATTCGGGTTCGTACGAACGAACTCGGTGTACCATGCATTCATTATCTAGAGAAAGGCTTCCCAAGCCCCTTTTCCTCCTCTTGACTAACAGTAGGAGGTTGGTTTTCAGTCGGCACCTCTCCTTCAGTAGGAGCTGGCGTATTGCTCTCTACATCATTGGCCATAGCTGGATCAGGATCCATTTACTATAAAAAAATCATTTTAAAGGTCAGGAGTCGTCACACTATCACAATATATATGCCATGTATAGCAAAACCCGTACATAGCCACGTTAGTCCGACAATCGGCTAAACTGTAGCTCTAACACCACCAAATGTAACACCCCCTTACTCGAGACCATCGCCAGAGTCGAGCACGAGGCGTTAATAGACTTAAATTATCACTTAAACAATTTCAAACAATTTATTTCACCTTTCGTAATAAACTGCCCATCTGCATCACAGTCGCTAAAAAAAATCGTATCTTGAGTTACGAAACTCAAAATTAAAATAGGTAATTTTTTCTTGAAACTAGACTCATATATCTATTTACTAATTTTCTTCCAAAATTTTTTATCGGGCCAATTAGTACAGTTTATTAGTTAAAGTTTCCCCTATTTCAGTGTCGACTGCTCTGACCTCTATTCACTACGAATCACTTTTCTCTGTGTGCAGAATTCAGATGACTATGCCATTTGATTCTCTTAAAATTAGACTCAATAAGGAATCTATAAATATAAACTATGACTCCTAATTATATTTTTATAATTTTTAGTGAATTTATAAAGTCAGAATAGGGGATTCAAAAATCGCTCTGACCCTATTCCACAAAAACTCAAATTTCTCATAAAATAAAACTCATTTACCTGTTTTGTTTCTTCCATACTAAAATATACTCAATAAGCTTCAATTTCATATTTTATTCATCATCTAATTCTATCTCTAATATTTTTATTGATTTTTAAAACTCACGCCATTGCTATTGTATGATATTGTTTTATAGAAAATTTTACCTTTTTATGAATTTCCATGGATTAGATTGCACATTAAGTATACATAACACCAAATATGATCTTGATTAGCCATTCCAATGGCTAATAATTACCAAACATTTCCTTACCACCCAATAGCCATAACATAAGATCATATACACAAAATGATTATAATGTTATACATGCCATACTCAAAATATACAAGCCACTATACCAAAATGGTCCACGTATAGTCTGAGCGAGCCTCTGACTGTTCCCAATTTTCGAGCTGGCTTGTCAAAACAACAAAGAATGGAAAGGAGGGAGTAAGCATAAATGCTTAGTAAGTTCACATGTAAATAGCAAGTAACATAATCATGCAATCCAACATAAAACATCATTTGTATAAATATCACCAAGACATTCATGTTACATTTGCATTTACTATCTTACCACGATTTCATCATACCAAGTTTTCAACCCGAGGGTTTAAGCGCATACCTGTCCAAATTTTCTCATTCACCACACTGACCAACATGTCACCTTCATCTTAAGTATTCTCCTTATTCACTTAAGATTCACCTGTTGAATACATCAGAATATAATTTGGATACACGGATTGCATGCACATAAGTGCCATACACACAGTTAGACAAACTAAATAGACTGCGGAAATTATGTAGCCAAGCTACCATGGAACCTGCTCATAAGCGAACTCGGACTCAACTCAACGAGCTCGGGCGTTCGCATCCATAAGTGAACTCAGACTCAACTCAACGAGTTCGGATGCCTAGTTACATCTCACGAACTCAGACTCAACTCAACAGGCTCGAAACTCAAATATCTTAGTGACATGTCACTCGTATCCTAATCTATTCCAAATGTTCAAATGGGATTTTCCTCAATCACACATCTTTGTTGTCTTCCACGGAATGTCGGAATTGATACTTGATAGCATTTCATATTTATCAAGTAGCTCACATAATTTGCATATTACTAAATAATAATCCACAAAGCATAATATTTCATGATAATAATCATCATATCATATAAATAACATTAAATTACTTAAAATGACAATTATGTTACTACATTTACACCTGAACTTACCTCGGTACAAAATGTTAGAAATCGAGCCTATTCCTCGTAAACTTTATTTTTCCCTCGGTACAAAATCTTGTTTCACTTGATCTAAAATAAAAAATTTAGCTTATTTAATACTCACATTTATTAAAACAATCCTTGACTCTAACTTTGGAAAAATTATATTTTTGCCCCTAAATTTTTACATATTTACACTTTTGCCCCAAGTGTCAGAAATTAAAATTCATCCTATTTTCTTAGTTCTATGACATGCTGATAATTTTTCGCTTCTATGGCAACATCAAATTCTCACTCTAGCATGTACTTATGAACATTAGGTATTTTTACCGATTATCTCGTTTTACTCGTTTTCACGTAAAATCGCTTAGCAAAAGTTGTTTTACACAATTTCAAGCTTCATATTCTACCATAAAACCTCAAAATAAACACATTTCACCTATGGGTATTTTTCCAAATATAAACCCTAGGTTAAATTATTGCTAGAATAAGCTTAATCAAGTTATCGGGACTCCAAAAATGTAAAGAACATTAAAAACGAGGCTAAAATGGACTTGCAATCGAGCTTGGAAGCTTGAAAAACCCTAGCTATGTCTTCCTCATGTGAAATTTGGCCAAGGGGTTGAAGATGGACAAAAATTGGCTTTTAATTTTGTTTTTAACTCATTTTAATAACTAAATGACCAAAATGCCCTTAATTATTTTTGTCCAAACTAGTATAATGATCTAATTACTATCCAAGGACCTCCACTTTTAAAAACCCATTACTCACAAGTACTTAGTACCTTTGTGAACTAGAACACACATTTTACAACTTTTGCAATTTAGTCCTAAATATCAAATTGGACCCTCTATCGATAAAAATTCTAAACGAAAATTTCACACAATCATGAAATCATGCCATTGACCTTAAAATGATAATAAAATAATTATTTCTATCTCAGATTTGTGGTTCTGAAACCACTATTCCATTAGGCCCTAATTTAGGATATTACAGGTAGTTTGTTCTATGAGAACACACTGCACTTCTTCGTTAGTGCTACAGTCTCTAACTCTTTAAGTCTCTTCTTCTTGGACTAAATGTCCTTCATGAACTTGACATAGTTAGGCATTTTTTCCAGAGCTTCTACCAATGGTATATTGATGTGAAGCTACTTTAGAACATCCAAAAACTTATTGAATTGCACCTTATGTTTCTGTTGCTACTTTAGCTTGAATCAAACAACTTTTCCTAGAAATTGTATCTGCATCTGAAGAAGGTGTTAGCGTATAAAAATTAACTAGTTTAGATTTTACCTCTTCAGACTTTGTAGACTCCGGCTATTCTGGTGTAGGAATTTCAACTATTGGTTGATTCTCCTCTTCCTTGGCAAGTTCATCTTCAACCTCAACTACCTTGGGTTCCAAAGTCTTACCACATCATAAAGCAACTACTTTGAAATGGTCCTTACCCAAATTCCTTGGATTTTCTCCGTCACTCGACAAGGCTGTTTGCGGTCTATTACGAATCTTTATAGCTAACTAACCCACTTGGTTCTCCAAATTTTTCAGTGTTGCTGGTTGGCTTTAGATTAATTAAGCATCCAAATGTCAAAATTTCTTAACAAATTTTTATACTACATTGCTAACATGTTGTGGACATTAAAATAATAATAAAATAAATATTTTTACGTCAGATTTTTGGTCTCAAAACTACTGTTCTGATTTTACTAAAAATGAGTTGTTTCATGAAGTAATAGGGATGGATAAGGTTTGAAATAATTTAATCACACAAACCTAAAGTTATGCAAGGTAATAGAGCTCTCCCGAGTTATTATGAACCTTTAATTTAATCAGATCAGGATCTAAATTAAGCAAACACTTTCCACTTATCGTGTCCATTAATTGCCATCTGGTCATGATTGATCAATTAATTCTAATGCATTCAAACACATTTTAATGCATGAAATACATAAATGATTTTAATTGGAAGCATGAACAACTGAGACACAGAACATCATAAACATGAATGAAATGAAATTTATCAAATTAATGCAATCATTCTAGCCAAAACAAAATTAAGTCATCATTGTTAATGGACAAACATAAAAAAAATTGCAAGCATGTTGAATAACTAAGAACAAAATTAAAGAATAGGAAAGAAGAAACTATTGATGATTTCAACAATTCTATAAAAACCAATTGTGGTGGCTTCCTCTAGTTCTCGTGATTGCTCCTTTGCAAAATGCTCCTCAAGGTGGATGGCCAAGAGTGGTTTTCCACAAGGGAAAATACTAGCTAAAGGAAATGGGGAAATGGGAAGGCTTATGCGTGAAAGGGAGAAGAAAATGTTATGAATGAAAGATGAATGAATGGTGAGTGATGTTTGAAAAGTGAAATGAAGGTAGTATTTATAGTAGAGGGATAGCATGGGAGTTAGCTAAAAATCGCTTAGAAATCCCTTGAATTTCTCCCTTGCTTGGCCGACCATGAATTGGGAAGAGTGGGCTAATTTTTTTCTTGTTTAATTCTTGCTTGATTTGTGGCATGGATTGGACAACAATCAAGGTGGAAGTTAGGGGATGATTTGTTATTTCTTTGCACATGTAGGGACCTTCAGATTAATTCTCCCAGAGCTAATTTGGACTGCTCTCATGCCTTTTCCATATTTGGGTCATTCTCCCCCCTTATTGGACGGTTTTGACAACCTAATTGAGAGTAGACTTCATTCTTTTCAGCAACTATCTTCCAAGTTGGGTTGAATTCAATTTATGATTCCAATTGGTGAGCTTGTCGTCCACTTGAAGTAGAAATTAACTTGTGTTCATGTGTGATATTATTGACTCCCACATGAATTAATTTAGTGGTCTAATCTGCAGCAAATTGAGTAAAAATTAAAATGAAGCATAAAATAACAAATTTATGTAAAATTAATACTAAATTATATAAGATTACAAAACTCACTCAAATTATGTCTAATGTCTTAATATGAATTAAAATGACTCAATCGGCTACCCATATGCTTGGAATTTGCATAAATTATAAGTAAAAAGGTGCTAAATAAATCTATAAAATTTAAACATATCAAAGGTAGAGAAAGGTAAGATAGGATTAATTCAGCCCATATAGAATAGGGCCTACTAGTAGCCTTATCGAAGAAATGGCGGTAAGTACACCAAACTATTATGAGAAAAGTGAAAAAGAGAACTATGTATTGGGAGTACTATTAAGGATAAAATGTACAATTGAACCTCATCCTAAAGGGGGAAATAGGGGTACGCCTCAATGAGCACCAAGAGTTCAAAATTTAAAATTAGGGTAAGGAGAAATGATGATTTATCCCTAGAAACATGTAGGTAAAGAGAGAATCAACCAATAAAGAAAGGTAGAAGCCGCATGAGAGCTGCTAGAGCACGGTGCGGAAGTCTGATGCAAAACATGGAGTAAAGCATTTTATTAGCACTCAATTAGGTTTGCCACTTAACAAATTTGATAAATTGCATCAATGCAAAATATTCGCAAAAATAGGAAATTATAGATATATCTCAAATATTCAAACTTATTTATCGATCCATGAAAACATAATGATTTCTATCAATTTCAAAAGCCATGTGCTAAAACTCATTTGCAATTTTATGAGAAAAAATAAAATAAAAAAAGTTTATTTCATTTCTTCTTTTTTTTTTTTTGGAAAATGAATGGGATGCAATTTTATTAAATTAAATCAAACAAACAAAATAATAAAAAATTAAAAGTAGTAAAACTAAGTTTACTGGTCCAGGCCTACTTAGCCCAAACCCATTCTAAAAAATACGAATGCCTAAACGAAATAACATTTCAAGAAACCCTAAATCAGTCATCGTAGCCAATCTTCATTTCAGATGGTTTCCCTTCTTCTTTCACATTTTTATTTTCAATGTTTCTTTAGTAAACCGCCATGAATCTTAGCTTCTCCTCTCTTGGTAAAGTATTTCCATGATTAGTGAGTTTTCTCACTATTTTGGTCATTCTTCAATAGGATTGACGCATTACCCGAAACACCTTTCCATTATTGACATCCATATATTTCTTTTAAAATTCCCAAACTAATCCCTATTTTTCAAATAGAGATAGCCATTTCCCCTTTTGTAGATAGCCATTTCCCCTTTTGTCCCATTTCCCCTTTTGTAGATAGCCATTTCCCCTTTTGTCTTCAGATTCTGTCAAAGAAATATGCTTTAATTGATTATTGGCCTATCAGTTTCAACAGCTCTTGCAACCGCACTGGAGAAGCCAGACCTAAGATATGTATTTTCACTTTCCCTTAAGCCTTCTTGTGCTAATAGGTGAGCTACTTTATTCGTTTGTCTCCTTGCATGTTGAAAATCACGAGTAACAAAATTACTGTATAATCGTTTTGCATCAAGAATGTATGCTCTAATTTCTAATCCATCCTCCTCCTGACCTTTTAATTTCTTGATGGCAGTTAACGCATCACCCTCGACTTCAACTTGTAAGAAACCAGATTCTGCCCCAAAACGTATTGCCTGGACGCAGGCGAGAGCTTCTGCTGCAAATGTTGTTGGTATATGTTCGTTTCTGTAAATTTTAGTTTTTAATAGTTGACCCAAAACATTCCTTATAACGATTCTTGTACACAATCTAAAATTCTGTCTTTCAAATGCAGCGTCAAAATTGATTTTGACATTCAAACCGTTTGGTGGCTTCTAGTTTTCATTAGCAGTTGTGTTGAGAGGTATTTTCCTATTTACCCTTTCGATTTCCTATATGTAGTCTAAAATAAATTGGGCAACTTTCTCTTCTGTTTGTGCCTTATTTTCATGAAGTAGCCTATTTCTTGCAGACAATAAGCCCCATATACCACATGCAATGCTTCTTATCTGACTTTTTGATTTTTTGTCAAATAAGTAATGCATCCAATTCTAAAATTGTGTCTGATTTTGTTCCAGTGGCCATCCAATTCCTAGCCTTGTCCAAACTTCTGTTGCAAAGAAACAATCCCGAAAAAATGCTCTCTGGTTTCTTCAATATTACTACATCTTGGGCAAGTCGCAGAGTCTCTTATCTTTCATTGAACCAGATTAGAAAAAGTAGGAAGGAAGTTCTTTAACGACTTCCATACTAAAATTTTTATTTTGGATGGCAAGTTTATCTTTCAAAGTTATTTATACATGGGTTTGTAAATAATTTGGTTTTGCTGTAAATTTGTTGATAATTCTGATTGTATTAAATTTTTATACCCGTTCCGTACTGTGTAACCTCCTGAGGCTTCTTCGTGCAATATAATTTTATCCACTTCTTTTTCAAGTGAGAGAGGGATGCAAAGAATCCTTGTTGCGTCATCTTGGTAGAAGGTATACTGAATTAACTCTTTCTTCCTCTGATTTGATTTTTGTTCAATGAGTTCAAAAACTAACACAAGACTTTGGGTGCTTTATGGAAATTGAATCCTGTAGTCAGCCAAGCCTTGAATCCATGCATCATTCCAGATTTGAATTTGAGTTCCCGACCCAACTCGTTAGCCCATTCCTGTTTCGAGAAGTCCTTTTGCGGACCAAAGGCTTTGCCAGGTATATGATGGTAAACTCCCTAATCGTGCATGCATAAAATCTGAGTTTGGGTAGTATTTAGCTTTTAAAGATTTGGCTAATAATGAATTTGGATATTAAATCAAACGCCAACTTCGTTTAGCAAGAATAGCCACGTTAAAATTTGAAAGACATCGAAATCACATTCCCCCATCCTCTTTTAACTTACCCAGCTTACTCCATTCGCACCAGTGGATGCCACGTTTTTCATGATTTTTTTGCCACCAAAATTGGCTTATTATATTTTCTAATTCTTTCACAATGATTTTGGTAATAAAAAACACAATATAGTGTAGGTTGGAATGGTTTGCAGTACTGTTTTTATGGAAACCTTCTTCCCCCCTATCGACAAAAATCTTGTGCTCCACCCTCTAACCTTACTAATCATCCTGTCTTTTAAAATTTGGAAAGATCTTTTCTTATCCCTTCCAACCATATTTGGTAATCCTAGATATTTTTCTGGGTTGTTGGAGGTTTGAACTTCCAGTATGCTAGCAACCTGTTCTAGAATTTTCTTAGAGACATTTGTACTAAAATATGCTATTGACTTTTTGAAGTTAATACATTGTCCTGAGCATACTTCATACTTTCATAAAACACCTTTGAGATTATTAGTTCCTCTAACTGATGCGTCCCCAAAAAGAATGCGGTCATCTGTAAACAATAAATGTGTAATTGAGGGTCCTTTCCGAAAAACCTTTGCTCCCTTTAAAGAGGCTTCCCTAGCTGCAAGTCTCATCAAAGATGACAAGCCTTCGCTACATATTAAAAAAAGATATGGGCTCAAAGGATCACCTTGTCGCAAACCCGTCATTGGTCTAAAACTTTCGCCTATCATCCCATTCAGACAAACCAAATAAATAATCTTCTTTACACATCTCATGATTAACAATATGAAGGACTCTACAAAACCTATTTTTTGCATGACTTTTTTCAGATAAAATCGCTCCACTCTGTCATATGCTTTATGTAACATCCTAAAATAGGGCCCAGTCAGAACAGTGGTTTCGGGACCACAAATTCGATGTTGAAATATTTTTTTATGATTATTATGTGGTATAGAATATGAAAATATGCATGTGTTAAAGTTTCATGAAGAAATCCTATGAGCAAGGTGTCTAATTGGAAAATAAGGACCAAATTAAATAAAGTCAAAACTTGGATTCTAGAAGCAATTTGCATGAAATTGCTTTAGATTATTAATTAGAAGTCCTTAAAGAGCAATTTTCCCAATTTCTAAGTTTTTGGACAAAAATGGGCTTGTATGGATAAAATTTTAAAGAAAGGGCTTAAGGGCATTTTGGTCATTTGGCTAATTAATGAAATAAATTGGAAAATGAAGGCAAAAATCAGCCATCCTTCTCCCTCACCCAGCCGAATTTCTCAAGCCCTCCATAGCTAGGGTTTTCAACATTTTCAAGCTCAATAGTAAGTGCTCCCAAGCCTCATTTTTAATGTTCTTCGTATTTTTGAAATCCCGATAACTTACTCTCTCCATTTCTACCTATATTTTGAGTTAGGGTTCATGTTTTCAAAGTGACCCATGTCTGACATGTTTATTCTTTGATGTTTTATGGAGGAATATGAAAGTTGGATGTGTGTTAAACATCTTTTTCTAGGTGATTTTCATGAAAAACCCCTAAAATGACCTTTTTGCAAAAGGTGTAAAATATGTGGTAGAAATGTGAAATAATGGAAGAATGTGGGCTGCCATAAGAGGAAAGAACATTCGGCTAGACTTAGGTAATGTAGAAAATTCATGCATTTCATCATACGAGCCTAGGGACTAAATCATAAACAATGTGAAAGGCTAGGGGCAAACGGTCATTTTGTCTAGGGGCGAAATTTAAACTCAAAAAGAATAATTTGAGGTATTAATGATTCATTTTTATTGTTATAGACCCCGAGGAACAAATTCTGAAGGTCGATCGAGAAAAACGAAAGGTTTCAGAATAACCGAGACGCAAAATCCAAATGGATACCAGGTAAGTTCAAATAACTTTTAGTAAACTATTAATATGTCTAATTGCATGTTTTATGAATGTATGATAATTGGTTATAGTGATGGCATGAAAATCTATGAAATGTGTTAATAATAATGATATGATAATAAATATCCCAGTTGAAGTCAAAAAGGGAATTCGATGGATAAATCATGGCTTACATGACTTGAGATCCTGCATGTGTTGTAGAAAAGGATTTAGCCTAGACGGGTAATCCGTTGATCTCAAGTATAGAAAGGATCTAGCCTGGACGGGTGTTCCTTGAGTGATCGAGCCTCCCAAAGAATATGTGTGTGTCGAAACCATCCCTTTTTTCAAATTTTTTAAATTTTTAAATTTAATGAAAATACGAGGGAATCAACTTTTGAAAAACAAATACATGGAGTCGTCACCGATCCTTTTGTTTTAGTGTGATCAGGTCACCTAAGAATTTGGTTATTTTAATAAAATATTTTTGGTTTATTAAAACAATGGTTCTGGTCTACGAGAATATGAGAAAATAGGCTCGGGAGTCGGTTACGTATGAGGAAGGATTAGCACCCTCATTACACCCAAAATTGGTACCAAATCGATTAAATACTGTCCTTATGTCTAAAATTAAAAATGTTTTTGAAATGTGGTTCTTTTTGAGTAACCCAAGTGAGTTGCCAAAAATCTTCTTGTTTCGACTTTCAGAAGTTTATAATTCAAAAATTACAAAAGGGATGCCCAACTATTTGGTCCCACGAAAAACTGAAACTTAGCACAGTAGGGCATGATTCCTCAAATTTTCAAACATTTAACATTACCTCGCCTTAAAAAATAAGAGTGAAATTCCGAAGGGATCTTCGATTGTCTTGAACAAATGAAAAAGTGCAACCCAGCACGATAGGGCACAATTCTCAAATTGCCAAACATCTAAAATCGCCTTCGTTTTGAAAGGTTTTTAATAAACATGAGTAAAAAACCTAAAGGAATATTCAATTGTTTTGAACAAATAAGAAATCACAACCCAACACGATAGGGCATGATTCCCGAATTGTCAAACCCCGAGTATTGCCTTCGTTTTAAAGGATTTTTAAAAAGATATGAGTGAAATTTTAAAGGGATATTTGATTGTTTTAAGCAGACAAGAAATTGCAACCCAGCATGTTAGGGTACGATTCCGTGAATTCCCAAATATCGCATATGACCTTCGTTTAAGGGATTTTTTAATAGCCGTGGGTGAAATTCTAAAGGGACCTTCGATTACTTTGAGCAAACGAGGAATTGCAACCCAACACATTAGGGCACGATTCCACGAATTACCAAGTATCGAATATTGCCTTCGTTTTAAAGGAAATTGTGAAACTAGCTTAAAACGCATTAATTTTACTTGAAATAAAGCAAAAAAACTTAGTTTCAAAGAATTGGAAGTTATAAAGCAACATTTCATAAATCAAAAGGAAAACAATGATCACGAAATGACATATACACATAAAATACAAAATTTGGTAAATGAAGATAACATAATCTTATTTAGCCCATCAAATCAAACAAACAACTAATTTACAATAACAAAATTTACAAGCATGGGTGAACAACAAATGATATAATAATACGTAAGAAGGCGAATTAATAATGTGCAACCAATATACATGAAAAAACATAAAACAATTACCACATAATATATCAAACAAGATAAAACCAATAAGATACAAAACAATTACAAAGGTGATGAACTGATGAACGAATACTACATGCTCGAATTTGAAATAATTTACATGGATAAAAACACTATATAAATAATTATTACAAATGATTTTGAATCGAATAGCATGCGAAACAATACATTTATTTTAAGTTGACAATATACATACAAAATGAAAGAAAAATAATATACAAAACATGAAAGGTTCTTAAATAACAAAAGAATATGTAATAAAATATGTTTTTGTGTAATGAACTATACACATAATAGGTTTTTTTAATTTATATATGTATATATATGTATAAAAAATGATTTAAAAGGAAATGTACAATGAAATAGATTTAAAGGAAAATACATGAAATAATAGAAGATCAACAATGCATATAAAAACATAATGTTCAACTATTCAAAACTGATAATATAGGAAACATTTACGTATATATAAGTATGAAAATAAATTTATAACAAAACAATATAAACAATATACAAAACAATATGGAAACAATTTGAAAACTATTTAATATGAAAAATTACAAATAAGCAACATATGGGTTTGAAATGATTTGCATATATAAAAATAAAACTAATAAATAATATCGAAATAAACATTGTGAAAGAAGAGATTTGGAGCAAATATCATACCAAAATATTTTTAAAAACAAAATATCTACTTAAGGGTGGTGATATATATACAATAATGAAAATCAATGTAAATAATATATAATGAAGATATAATAAAGATAAAGAATAAACAATATACATGACAGAATAGCAAACCAATATATGATAAAACAATATATACATGAAATAATTTTAAATAACAAGGAAATAATAAAACATGTTTTTAGAGAATAAATTATATGCGTAATAAATTTAAAAAGAAATACAAATAAATAGATTTAAAAGAAATTACATGTGTAAAATAACATAGAACTAATAATGTGTACAAAATAAAACTACATTTATCATAAATCATACATGTATTAATATAAATTAAATATAAATTAAATATTATACAAAATTTTGACAACAACATGATATACAAAGTAATTTTAAGATAATAGTTTTATAATAAAAAAGAGTGAATTATCAAAGTAATTTAAAATGTATATGAAAATAAAATAAATGCTAAACGAATTAAAAAAATAATGAACTATACAAATTAAAAGGATTCAATTAAAATGAAAAATAAACTAAAGGATATTTAATAAATAAAATACACTGTTGAGATTAAAGGAAGGACTAAATTGAAATCAAAATGGAATTAAAAGTAAAAAGTTTAAATATTAAAATCGCATAAGGGTTCCAATGGAATGCGCGCACAAAGGGAAGGATTGATATTGCAAATTCCCTATTCGAGGCATAGAGGCGTGGATCCGGGTCCTGGGACGGGTCGACGCGCGGAGCTCTAACATCTAAATGATGCTGTTTTTGGAGCCACTGAATCAGGCCCAAAACGACATCGTATTCAGACCTTTAAAAACCCCTAAATTTGGCTATTCAGCCATTTCAAAACCTTAGTCCCCATTTTGTTTATTTTTTAGCCGACCTTTAGCCAAATCATTTGGCTCTCACCCCCATCGTCTCCAACCACAGGCGTATTCGCCTTTTGAAGAGAATTTTCGGCCTCAAGATTCCTCCTCCACCTTCGACTTCGACGAGGCAAGGAAGAACCAACAGCGGATTTGCGAGGTAAGGTTTCGTTTCACTCTCTTCTTTTCTTTTTATTGTTTTAGATGCGAAAAATGAAAAAAAAAAGAAGTCGAAAGGAATAGATCAAGAAAAAAACGCAACAAATTCGGAGATTCAAAGAAAGGAAAATCACATTCCTCTCTTTCTTGCTTTGTATTTAATATCTGTATGCGTAAATGTGCCTCCTTTTACAAAGATTAAAATTCTGGCTTTATAGCCGAAAATGGTAGAAATAAATAAATAAAAATACAAAATTATTTCTTTGCTTTCGCATTGGGTATGTGCTGCTATTTCTTTGTCTGTTTCTACAGGTGTGGGGTGCACACTGGTGCTGGTGCGTCGTACAGTGCGAGGGCGTGGTCACTAGTACGAAGGCTGGGGTTGTTGTTGCGGCGCAGGAGAAAGGGGATGACCTAGGGTTTGCTGAAGTTGGTTTGGTACTTGGGCCGTTTGGACCCATTCTGGGTATCGGTTTGTATTAGGGACATGGGATTGGTGTTAATTTGGTTTTGGGTCTAAAATTTGGGTTTGGGTTTGTAATGTTTTGGGTTTAGAACTGGGTTATGTAATTTGTACTTGTGGACACTTAATTATGATTTTTTTAATTTTGGTTTTTTCTTCGGGCCCGGGCAAATTTGGGTCCTTACAGTGTGCATTGTGGATTTAGCCCGGATGGGTAATCCGATTAGGGTCTGAATTTAGAATGGAGTGGTAATTCAGATCTGAGCTCATTACGGGTGTTTGTCACTACAAGGGATTTAGCCTGGACTGGTAATCCCGACATCACCCTATGAGTTGATATTACGGAGGATTTAGCCTGGACTGGTAATCCCGCTATATGATGTGAGGTTCACGGGAGTGCGTACTTGAGATGATCGCTCTTATGACTTGACGGTAAATGGATAATCCATCGAGATTTCCGAGAAACTCCATGGGATTAACACGAGATGTAAAAATGAAATTCTTGGATGATGAGCTCATTTAAGACAAATTACATGGTGTATTGTTATGGGACTAACTTATTGATTGAGTGCATATGATAGGGAAACTATTTCATTCTTGTTGGTTTTATTACCTAATATGGATGTATGCTAATTAATTGGTAAGTTTACTTCCCAGTTATTCGGGCTTACTAAGCATGTAAATGCTTACCCCTCTCTTTTCCCTGTCTTACAGAGCTCGAGGACTCATAGAGGTTGGAAGACGGTTGGAGAATCAACACACTATCATCTCATCTAGCTTTGGTATATATTTACTTTTGTTTTATTCAATGGCATGTATAGGGCTTTTGTTATTTTGTTATGTGTGTCATTTGATTAGCCAATATGAAGGCTTATAAAAGTATACATATTCACTTGTATATGGCCATAGGAATTGGCTCATTTTAGTGTAGGTTATGACCTACCAAATTGTGCATGATTATGTTCCAATGTTCTTGTGATGATTAAATATGGTGTGTTACAATTAGTCATATACAATATAACCAAATCACATGGGGTGGTTAGGCCACAATTTGGCAATGAGTTAAGACAATGAGCCAAGCTAAATTGAGTTATTAGTCATAGAAATCCTTAATATAAAAGGGATAATCAAACATGTATAAAATCGATGAGATGAGGTTTACATGCAATGAGGTTTATCAATGTCATTTAAGAGTATAATTAGACCATGCCAAGTGTTATTGAAAACTATAAGTGGGTATGAACATTAGAGGGTGATCAAAGGCTTGGAAAATAGCCCAACAAGGTCCACACGGGTAGACATACGAGCTTGTGTCTTGGCTGTGTGTGACACACGGATCACCCCATGGGCGTGTGATATGGCTGTGTGTCCCCTGCACCTGAAAATTTTAAGTCAGAATGCATGGTAGTAAACACACGGGTAGAGACACGGCCGTGTGTCTCAACTGTGTGGAGGGCACAGCCTAGCACACGGGCGTGTGTCTTGGCCGTGTGCCCTTAAATGCATGCTGACATCATAAAAAGAATGCTCGAGTTCTTGGACATAGGCGACCACACAGGCATGTCTAGGCTATGTGAAGGACATGGGCCAGGGACACAGACATGTCTAGGCCGTGTGAAGGACACGGGCATGTGCTTGGCCATGTGAAAACCCTTGTAGGTTATAAATTCAATAAATTCCATACGGGTAGGGGACATGGGCGTGTTCCAAAGTACACGGCTGTGTGCATTGCCTCCACACGAGCATTTGAGGCTTAACCTAGAAAATTTTCCAGGAACTTTCTTAAGTTCTCGGTTTAATCTCGGATCGTTCTCAATGTATGTTTAGGGTCTCGTAGGCTCATAATAGGGACACCAAGTTGTTGTTGGATTAGTTTCAATTTGGAACGAAATTTTATAACCCGTATTTCCTAAAAATGTTTGAGTACATGTCTGGTGACACCTCGTACCTGGTCCTGGTCTCGGGTCTCAGGTAAAGGATGTTACACTTTACTCATATCCAATTTTAGGGCAAACTTCCATTGTTGCCTGCTCTTTTTTGTTTTAATGAATGAGTTAATTCATAGGCCAGTAGGATGCTATCTGTAATGAGTCTTCCTGGAACGAATGCACTCTGGGCTTTATCAATACATTTATCAAGAATGTGTTGAAGCCTATTTGCCACTGTCTTAGCGATAATCTTGTACATGACTGTACATAAACTAATAGGCCGAAAATTTTTTAGGTTGGTAGGGCTTGCCACTTTTGGTATAAGCACAATATTTGTTAAATTAATATCTTCAATTGGCCTTCCCTCATTTAAACTCTTAAGATAGAAATCTCCAACTTCTTTTCCAATAATATGCCAAAACTTTTGGAAAAATAAGGCTGGAAAAGCATCACATCCAGCTACTTTTGTCGGTCCCATGCTTTGAAGTGCTGAAAAAACTTCATCACTAGTAAAGTCTTTACTTAGATTGATATTCATAGAATATGATATGTGCGTTCCAATTCCTGACAATATGAGATCAAGATTACCAACTCCTCTTAATGAAAACAAGTTTTCAAAATATTGTTTAGCCACGTCCTTCATTGCTTTTCTATCAGAAACTAACTGGCCGTGTTCGTTCTCTAGCTCTTCAATTCTGTTTATTCTTCTTCTATGGAAAGCAAAATTATGGAAAAATTTTGTATTCCTATCGCCTTCTTTCAGCCAATTCATTCTAGCTCG
This sequence comes from Gossypium hirsutum, assembly GCF_007990345.1. Classification (NCBI taxonomy): domain Eukaryota; kingdom Viridiplantae; phylum Streptophyta; class Magnoliopsida; order Malvales; family Malvaceae; genus Gossypium; species Gossypium hirsutum. Next base: position 30,662,776 of record NC_053430.1, on the reverse strand, counting down.
TTGTTCCCAATATTTTTCTTCTTTATCAATTTCCAAATTCAAGTTGATTTTAACATCAATTAGTTCAGCCAAGTTTTCATCTGTCCTTTCCTTTCCATCAAGATCTTCGATTCAGGCTAATAACTTTTTTGTCAATCCTCTTCTGAACTTTCTTATTCCCATAGCCCATCTCTATAATCCTTTGCCCACTGATTTTAATTTTTCTATAACCCCTCCATTATTCATTGTCCAAAGCCTTTTCACTTCTGTCTCACAAGAGGTTTCCATAGTCCACCATGCTTCAAATCTAAATTCTACCGTTCTTTTAAATATCCCTTCAATTTTTGTTTCTAAAAACAAAGGGCAATGGTCCGAGAAAGAATGCAGCTAATGCCGTATTGTGATTTCAGGAAATGATTCTAACCAATTTTTGTTTGCAACCCCTCTGTCTAGACGTTCTTTAATGTTTGTTGTTGGAAGATTGCCACGCTCCCATGTAAACCACTTTCATAACCCACATCTTCCAATCGGAAATCACAAAGAACTGTTCAAAATTCTTCCATTCGACCTTCCTCCTAGGTAGACCCCTTTCCTTTTCGAAAGCATATAAAATCTCATTAAAATCTCCACAAACCAACCAATTTGACTCCTATTCCCTTTCTAATCTCCTTAAAATATCCCAAGCCTCACCCCTTCCACGAGCTTCTGATGCATCATAGAAACCTGTTAATCTCCAATTTGCCCTAATTTCATTATCCTTAATGTCGACGTCAATATGATGTTTGGAGAAGCTTCTTAAATTGATCGTTACATCATTTTTCCAACCAAGACTTAACCCTTCTCTTGTTCCTATTGCTGGGACTTCGATACCGTAATTAAATCCACATCATTGTCGAACCCTTTCCATTCGAGAATTATGTAATTTTGTTTCCATTAAGAAAACAATTTGGGGATTATAAATTTTCAGCATATGCTGAAGTTTTCTAACGCCTTGTGGACTCCCCAATCCAAGGACGTTCCAATTTAAGATTTTCGTTGTGACCGGTCGGCTTGTCTATTGGCAGTCACCGATATCTGGTTTTTAAAGTAATTCTCTCTTCGTTCCCCTTGTCCATCCACAACTTTGTGATCTCCTGACCTAAATGTCTTTTTCCCTTCTTCATTCTCTAATGGAATATCTTCCATATCCTCTACCATGTCTTCTCTCTCCATCGCTTTTCCATATTATACCTTTTCCTTTTTCTTGATGTTTTTCTCCTTTTAAATTAAACCCCAAAGTTTGACTATTAAATCCCAATTCTTGTCGCCAGCCTAGATTATTACGAACATCTTCCTTCTCATTCCCTTTCCCAAAAATACTTCCTACATTATCTTCCCTTAACCAAGCGCTTGGAGTGATGCTCGCCCTCCTAGGCTACGCCCTAAGTGAAACATCCCATCCATACTCCACTTCTTTCAATCCTAAATTAATCCTTTTTTGGCAAAATTTGTCTCCATGTCCCAACATCTGCAAAGAAAGCAAACTAAAGATAATTTTTCGTAGCGAAATCTCACAAAAATTGGATCTGAATGGGGGATCAAGATCTTCTTTTTTCTCTTGAGCGGATTCCTAATATCAATTTGAACTCTAATTCGCATGAAATTTCTAAAGCCTTGATTAAGTTGTTTTGTATCATGTTCTAAAAATTTTCCAATAAAATTTCCCAATAATTGTGCCACATGATCAGTAAAAAAACCTAGTGGAAGATTATGAATTTGCACCCAAAAATAAGAAAAAACTCTAATAGAATAGAACTTGGATCCTCACCATTTTTTAATTTGTAGAGGATAAGTAGATGATTATTAAAGGTCCAAGGTGTTCCACTTATCACCCGCTCCAAATCAACCTCATAGAAAAATCTGAACAAATACATTTTTTCTCCAATTTCAGAGATTTGAATTCCCCCTAGCGGGTGCCATAAATTAGCCATTGTGTTTTTCATGGCTAAGAAATTGACCACACTTGCAATAAGGACACATCCAACTAAACATAAATCATATACTGATTGTTGTGGTCCTTCTTCTACTACAAATTGGAGCCCTTTGTCTTCTTCCTCATCAAGACTCAAATTTGCCAAACTCTTATCCACTAATGCCATCTCAATCCGTAAGGTAGCTTTTCAATCGAATAGAGAGCCTAAATTGTTTTCAGCAAAATAAAAAAAAACACTAAAACCCTTATCTAATAGAGATCCTGAATTTTTGTCAGCAAAATAGAAGAACACTAAAACCCTTATCGAATAGAGAACCTGAATTTTTGTCGGCAAAATAAAAGAGCACTAAAACCCTTATCGTAAAGCTCAATCGTAACCCTAGACTTTTGGTAGAAGGGAGAACGTGCCACTTATCGGGCAGACTCTTAATAGACAGCCTTGTTTTACTTATTTTTTTTTCAAGAATTTTTTTATTTTAATATTTGAACTATCATTAATTAATCACATTTTATTTCATTATTAGTTGCACACATCATTAAACTTAATTTGCAAATTAAATGTAGGAAAAACTATTCAAGAACCATAATCTTTTTAGTTATCATTAATAATAAAATAAAAATGATTCATTAATATAAATACTTTATTAGAAACAATTATAAATTCACTTAGAAATTTATATGTTCTTTAACTAGGTTTTGATACTACATGTAAAATCTTTATGAACTTGATATTATGTAAATCAAATTCCTAATATTGCATAAACAATGATTTTAGGATATTTAGAATAATATAATTTTCACAAGTTTAATAATTATTTGATGTGGAATTGGAATTAGCTATTAAGCGATGGATGTTATAATTTTTATTTGTGTTCTCTTTTTTTTTTTGGTGTAACTAAAGGGAAAATCAATTTATAATGGTCAATTTTTAATTTAGTACGTCTATCAAGTAACTGAATAAACGAATATAATTTAATTTCTAGTAAAGTAAAACACTTATTCCTTTTTAAATTGGGCCACATGATTTTAGACTAAATTGGGTCTACATAATTAGCTAAAATTCTTACAAAATGTCCCAATTTGCAATTGTGAGCTAATTTAATATATATGTTTTTAAATAATTAGGAATAAAATGGAAAATTTTGTAAATAATGGTGACTAAATTTGTTTAATTTTTTAGATTTATGATCAAATTGATAGAATTAATAAATATTAGATAGATATCTTTGTAAATATGTCAATAAAAAAAAAGACATGTTAGACTTTTGTTACCAAGTTAACATGAATTAATGGAAGAGTGACTGAAATATTTAAGTTTAAAAAGTTGAATGACTAAATTGAAAAAATAATAGTAATTGAATGACTAAAATAGAACTAAGTGCATAATTGAATTATTATTCTTGTACTTTAGCCCTTAAATTAAGATAGAAAGGGGTTGAGGGCATTGAAAACATATCTAATTATTTAACAACTCAAAATTCATATAAAAATTTTAATAAATTATTAGTTTTTTTATTTGAAATTACAATTAAACCATCGTGTTTTCTTTTTTTTTTTGGGTAAACTACATAGTTGATCACCCAACTTTTATAAATTTTTATTTTAAGCACTGAAAGTAAAAAATGTAAATTAGGTACTGCTGTTAACAACTATTTTCATTTTAGTCACCCAATTTTAATAAGTTTTTATTTTGGTCACCCGTCGTTAATTTAATGTTATTATACACTAATTTTAGTTACCAACTTTAATAGTTTTCAATTTGGCTACCCATTTTATATATTAAAAATTAATTTTATTCTTTTTTTATTAAAATTCATTTTAGGTTTTTTTTTAATAAAAAATATTGGAGTTTTATAGGGAAATTCGGATTTTTATAGGAAAAAATTATATTCGCACAAAAAAATATTTTATATGTTTAATTTCCTTTATTTTTTTTAAGAATTAATTTTAATTTTTTCAATAAAAGAGAAAAATATGATATTTTACGAGGAATTATATAGGTTTTCATAAGGAAAACTCAATTTATCTTTTAATTTTCTTTAATTTTCTTTTTTTTTTGAATTTTAGCTTTTTTTATCAATAAAAGGGAAAACTTGGGTTTTGCAGAAAATTATGTCGACTTTTGCATGGAAAAAACATTTTATCTTTTTAATTTCTTTTATCAATTTTTTAGAATTAATTCTTAACTTTTTTCAATAAAAATGGAAGAACTTAGGTTTTTTTCATAGGAGCACCTAGGTTTTTAAAGGGAAAGCCTAGGGGTTTGTAAAGGATTGAGTTAGAGGGAAAAAAAATTTGAAATTTATTTTCGTAATTGAATATCTCAATTTTTTGTAAAAAAAAATTAAGTATTTTTTATGAAATAAAATCAATTTAATTTTTTAAAAAAAATAAGTGGTCAAAATAAAAATTTATTAAAGTTGGGCAACTAACATAAATGTACAATAACATTGAATTAACAAGGGTAACCGAAATGAAAACTTATTAAAGTTGGGTAATTAAAATAAAAATGATTGTTAACAACAATACTCAAATTATAATTTTTTTTTATTTTGATGCCCAAAATAAAAACATAAAAGTTGAGTGGCCAAATGTGTAATTACCTAAAAATAATTTATATTAATTTCAATTTTATAAGCGATAAAATAATAGTATTATGTTTTTGTTGAGGAATTGAAAGGAGGAATGTTGGGCTGTGTTTAAAATCTCAAATATTCTATTTGTCTAAAAATATGTGTGTTTTTGTTTTATTTAAGATGAGCGACCTGTGCGAGGGTGTTTAACAATGAGTATGAATTTGAACTTTGGGGGCAGCTTTTGCAAAGATCCTTAGTGCCCTTTTTAGAGAATGAACCGTACTTTCATTTGGCATTTTCTTGCATCTCTTTTGATGTTGAAAGTCAACTTCTAGTGTGGTGGATGAATGCATCCAAAGCTAGTTAGCTAACTGAAAATGACCGAACACTGTTTTTGTCTCTTCGATTGGCTATACATGAAATATATATATATAACTTTCACGTGCCATAATGATTAAGATATTAGAAAATATGTACATTACATGTATAATTAGAGTAATTACATGTTATTATTTACTATTATAAAATATTAGCTCAAATTAAAAGTGATTTAATTTGATTAAGTTTTATTGGGCTTTAGTTATTATAAAGCATGGACCAATTATGTGTAGATACTCTAGTAACTAATTTCTAATTGATAACGGGTTGATTAGAAATTGAGGTTAATGTGCAAAATTTATATATTAGGATTATGATCCCTAAATTATACATAAGGTAACTTTTCTAATATTCCATCTTTAGAAAAGAAAAAGTCACATTCTCTAGATTACTTGTGTGCTAATTTGGAAGATCAAAACCTCAAGATCCGTAGATTTCAAGAAAATCAATGAATTTAGATACCCTTTCGCATCTAATTTTATTCTTGATTTATTTTTAATGATTTGACATAATAGACATTGATTTACAATTTTAAGTTTATATCAAATTTTATTTTACAGTTTTAACATAATACACAATACTATTCTATATTCTCCAATAATTTTAACTTTCTAGTTTTAAGTAAATATTGTTTCATAAGCCATCATCTTTGATATTATTGTGGGAGCGAAGTACTACTTCAATATATTTAATTTCTTTTGCCTTATAACATAAAAATTGAAAAAAAAAATTAACGAGAATTAGATGATCGTACATTTTGACAATTTTGATTAATAGAAGTGTATATTGATGATGAGGAGTCACTTGATGAAGTTCATTTCATAAGACTATTATTTCTTGTTATAATTTGCGTGAACTTCACTATCTCACATTAGAGTTTAGATTTTTTTTTAAAAAAGTTAATTCTTTTAAATTTGACAATAATTATTACATTAAGATTTAAACTAAGTAATTGTTCCCACATAAAAAATTAAACTTTTTTTTAATTCAACTTTTTTTCAAAAATAAATAAACATCTAAGACTTACTTAGAATAATTACCAAATACATACAGGCTAACGATTGTTAATTACGACTAAAAATGACCTAATGATTATTAAAAAATTCAGACTCTAAAATTGAATTTTAAATTATAGAACCTAAACTTTTCAATATTGGAGTTTGAACTGTTTTAAAATTAACAATTGTCAAATAGGCTAATGCTGATCTCTTTTCAATAAATTAGCATACTGATGACATTTTTTTTTAATAAAGAGGACCTCTTACAAACACCATAACAAGACAGAATCTTTTGCAATTAGTCTACACTTAATTTTCTATATGTCACCTATCATACACATCAAAATTTCACATCAATAACGTTTAAGATGCATCGATTAAAGAATATGGTTAACCTTGAGTATGTGATAGGTGACTTTAAAAAGAAGAAAAGGGAAAGAAAAAGAAGAAAAATAAATTTAAAAAATTGTCTTTTATTATTTTTCGTATATTTAATGTATTATATATTTATTAATATACTTTGATTGCCTATAAACGTGTTATCATTTATAGTAAAAATATCACATTAAAAATATAAAAAATTAAATTGACGGTGTCCTCAAGTATATGAGTCAAATTGTAATATAATATATGTGTACAACGGAACATAGGAAGAATTTCGAGGATCGTACCCAAGGAAGGATGGATCAAATCTATAAAAAATCTCTTTACAATAATAAGTCTAAATAGTAGTAATTAAATCCTATATTACGATAGATCATAAAATAGATGAATATTAAGAGTCAAATAAATAAAATAAATAACTAATAAAACAAACAAACGACTAAACTGATAAAACCAATTAGGAAGATTAACTGGTTTCAAGGGTTGTAACTAACTTCGAATTAAGGTTTTAGTGTGGATTAGTTATAAATTAACCAATTATTACTTCTTGACCTCTAATTGATTAATCAGTTAGTTGATACTCGCTTATCTCCCAACCTCACTTTCTAAACCAAAATTGTGGGAGAATGTATCTTATTTTGACCATTTTTTTTTTGCTTTTCCTCTCCTAGTTAAACTCTATTTTTAATTTCCTGTTTAAACTTTAATTAACCTAGAGTTGTTGTAGTCATATATGCTTCAAATTTCAGCCTATAAATAGGCCTTAGTTACTTTAGGTTTTACACAATAAAAAATAATTAGATTGAGAGAATTTTATTCTTTGTTTCAAAGGGTTTTTCTTGTGGGTCTTCGAGTTTTTTTCTTTTAATTCTATCCAACTTTTGTACTCTCTTTGGCTATAGTGAAATCTCCTTTTTCTCGTGATTTTTATCCCATTTTAAGGATTTCTTTCATGTAAAATTTGTGTGTTTGATCTTTTTTATTCTTATTTTCTTCACTTTGTTCGTTATTTAATTGAGTTTATCTCCTATAAATTGGTATCAGAGCTAGTTCAGTTTTCACAGTCAACCCGTTCAGAAATGCCAGGGTTAAGATTCGATATTAAGAAGTTCAATTAAGTTGCAAATTTCAGTTTGTGGAAAGTTTGGATGATGATAATACTGGTTTAGAACGGTCTAAAAAAGTTCATTAGAGGGAAGAAGCTAGCAAATATAGATCAGTCAGAATGAGAAGAGCTCGATGAAAATGCTCTATCCACTATTCAATTATGCCTCACGAATAATGTGTTACAGGAGATTTTAATGGATAAAATAGCGCCTACATTATGACAAAATCTCTAGCCAACAGGTTAGTATTAAAACAACATCTCTACACATTTAGAATGGTCAAAGGCGAGTCTATCAACACTCATATTAGCGAGTTTATTACCCTTCTTAATGACTTAAATAATCTTGAAGCAGAGATTAGTGACGAGGATCAAATTATGTTGTTGTTATGCTCTTTGCCCTCTTCTTATAAAACTTCCAGAGAAACTCTAATTTATGGGAGAGATCATCTCTCTTTAGAGGATGTGAAGGGGAATCTTTTGAGCAATGATAAATTTGACAACGAGATAGACCCAAACAAAAAACCAAACAGGCAAGCCTTAGTTCTAGTTGCAAGAGGCAAATAACAAACGAGAAAGACAAATCGAAGCAAGTCTAAAGCAAGGTCTAAATCCAGAAATCATGACAAATATTATGGCTACTGTAAAAAGGTGGGTCACGTTAAGGACGAATATTGGAAACTTCAAAATAAAATCAAAAGGGAAGCCAAAAATGACAAGAAAGATAAGTAGAAAGCCGAAGTTACTGATGTTAGTGTAGACAACGAAAGAGGTGATGATTTCTTGTTGGTGTCAATGAGCGAAAGCTTTCATCTTACTTCAGAATGGATCTTAGATTTAGGGTTCTCCTATCACATGTATCCCAATAGGGACTAGTTCACCACATACAGTTCAGTTGAAGGTAGATCTCTACTGATGCAGAATAACTCTCCATATAAAATATCTGATATTAGAATAGTACAAATTAAGATGCACGACAGACTTATTCAAACACTATCAGATGTCAGGTGTGTTCCTGATTTAAAGAAAAATTTTATCTCATTAAAAATTTTGGATTCTAACGGTTGTAAGATAGCCATTGATTCAAATGGCTAAAAAGTTTCTCGTGGGGCTCTTTTAATGATAAGATGGCAGAAAAAAAGCAGCCTATACGTTCTGCAAGGGTCAACTGTTACTAGTGCGGCTGCAATTACTAAAAAAATTTAAAATTGCTACAACGTTATGATAAGAATCAACCTGATGTTGCGACAAATTGCTACAACGTTATGATAAGAATCAACCTGATGTTGCGACAACACAACGTGACTCTTTCTCCACCAATTATAATTTAACCAAAATTTGGCACATACGACTAGGTCAAATGAGTGAGAAAGGTATGACAGTCTTGTGCAATAGAGATATTCTCAAAGACACTGGAGGTAAGATAGGTTTCTATGAGCATTGTGTTTCTGGGAAACAAATCTGAGTCAGTTTTGATTCAGCAATGCATAGAACAAAAATGACTCTAGATTAAAATCATTCTAATTTATGAAGTCCATCTTCTAATATCTCAAAAGGAGGTAATAAATATTTCCTAACTTTAATTGATGATCACTCTAGAAAAGTTTGGGTTATTTCTTGAAATAGAAAAATGAAGTCTTCGAAATCTTTAAACAATGGAAGACACTGCTAGAAAAAAAACCCAGAAAATTCGTGAAGCTGTTAAAAATGGATAGTGGTCTTGAGTTATGTTCATTAGAGTTTAATGATTTCTAAAAATAGGAAGGAATTGAAAGACATCTAACTGTTGTTGGAACTTTACAACAGAATGGAGTTGCAGAAAGAATGAACAAAACCTTACTAGAAAAGACTCAATGCATGCTTTCTAATGCAAGCTTAGGGAAGGAATTTTGGGGTAAAGCCATCGAGCATTGAATCGTAAAGTTCCAAATGAGATATGGTCAGGTAATCCTCCCAATTATTCTAATCTTAGAATTTTCGATTGTTCTGCTTACGCTAAAGTTAGCCAGGGAAAACTCAAACCAAGGGTCGCTAAATGCATCTTTTTGGGATGCTTTGCTAATACAAAAGGTTTTAAGTTGTGGTGTTTGTAATCTGACAAAATAATTGTTAGCAGAGATGGCACGTTTGATGAATCTACCATGTTTTGATCAGAAAATGGGACTTTTACTTTTAAAGACACAATAAATCAAAGTGTCTCGAGCAAGGTGGAGCCAAAAGCTGAAACAAGGGGTGACGTCATGATTAGCAAATGCCTAACGTTGAGATGGTATGAAAAAAATTTGATTCTTGCAAGTTTGAAGTTGTTTTGGATCTATTTGGGGTTCCATCCGACCCTTAGGTACCCCCACCATCTTAGTTAACTAATTAGAAGTTGGCTCGTGATAGGAAAATGTGAGAAATATAACCACCATTGAAATATTATGAAGGAAACCTAGTGGCTTATTCTCTAAGTTTTGTTGAGAGCATTGATTCAACCAATACTTCATGTTATTATGAGGTAGTTCAAGCCTCCGATTCTAGCAAATGGCTGGTTGCAATAGAAAAAGAGATGGAATTACTTCAAAAGAATGAGACCTGGAGGCTAGTTAAACCACCCATTGGTAAAAGAATCGTTGGCTCAAATGGGTGTTTAAAAAAAAAAGAAGGTTCAGGTCCTAATGACACTAGTTACTAGGCAAGACTGGTTGAAAAAGGCTATAGTCAAGTGGGGGAGTTGATTTCCATGATGTTTTCTTTCCTGATTTGAAACATACGTCTATTCAAGTGCTTTTGGCCCATGTTGCATCAAATAATCTCGAGTTAGAGCAATTAGACGCAAAAAAAAAAACTATTTTCCTTCATGGTGGCCTTGAGGAGGACATCCACATGCAACAACCGAAAGGCTTCAAATTTGAAGGTAAAGGAGATCATGTTTGTCTCTTACAAAATCTTTGTACGGTTTGAAGCAATCTCATCGGCAGTGGTATAAAAATTTTAACTCTTTCATGTTGAGTATTGGTTTTTCTCAAAGTAAGTATGAAAGTTGTGTTTATCCACAATGTTTTATGATGTTCTTTTATATATTTTTTGCTTTATGTTGATGATATGTTAATTGCGGCTAAGAATCCATTTGAAATTGATCGTTTTAAAAGTACGCTTAACTCTAAGTTTGAGATGAAAGATTTAGGTGCAGCAAAGAAAATTTTTGGGATGGAAATTTTGAGATAAACATATCGAGAATTTTCCTTTATCACAACAAACATATATCAAGAAGATCTTTGAGCAGTTTGAGATTCAAGATGCAAAGTCGATAAGTACTCTTTTAGCTGCACACTTTAAACTCTCAATTTTAGATTCCCCACAAACTAAAGAAGATGAAAGGTACATTTTAAAAGTACCTTATTCAAGCGTAGTTGGAAGTTTGATTTATGCAATGGTATGCACTCGTCCTGATATTTCACATATTGTTAGTGTTGTTAGCCGCTACATGGCCAATCTTGGTAAGTTGTACTGGCATGCGGATAAGTGGAATTATAGATATTTACATGGTACCTCTAACATGTGCTTAGAACTTGGAAGAACTTAAAAGGATTTAGTCGGATATGTTGATTTTGATTATGCAGGAGAATTAGATCGAAGAAGGCCTCTTACAAGTTACCTATTTGCTTTTGGGAATTGCGTCATTAATTGGAAAGTGACACTTCAAGCAATAGTGGCTTTGTCTACTACAGAAGCAAAATACATGGCAATTGCAAAAGCAATAAAAGAAAAAATTTGGTTCCTATTCAGTGAACTGGTAAGTGAAAAAGGGTCAATTGTCGTATATTGTGATAGGCAAAGGGTCATACATCTCACCAAAGATCGAATGCATCACAACAGAACGAAATACATAGACATTCGTTATCATTTTGTTCGAGAGGTGATTATTCAAAGGGATGTTCATATACTTAAAATTGGCACAGAATGCAATCTGGCCGACATGTTGACAAAAAGCCTTCTAGTTTCAAAGTTCGAGCATTGCTTAGACTTGGTAAGTATCCGACGAAGAATTAGTTAAGCTTGTAATAGGGCTCAATGAGGGAGTTGGTCCAAATATAAGTAGAGGTGGAGATTTGTGGGAGACTGCCTTTTATTTTGAAAAAAATTTATTTTGACTTTTCTTCTCCTAGTTAAACTCTGTTTTTAGTTTCCCACTTAAACTCTAATTAACCTAGATTTGTAGTCATATATGCCACGAATTTTAGCCTATAAATAGGACTTATTTACTCTAGGTTTTACACAAAAAATATATTTATATTGAGAGAATTTTATTCTTTGTTTCGAAGGGTTTCTCTTGTAGGGCTTTAGGTTTTTTTTCTTTTAATTCTCTCCATCTTTTGTACTCTTCTTTATTATAGTGAAATCTCCTTTTGCCCGTGTTTTTTTTATCCTCTTTTGAGGAGTTTTTTCACATAAAATTTACGTGTTCAATCTTTTCAATTCTTATTTTCTTCACTTTGTTCGTTGTTTAATCGGGTTTATCCCTTACAAGAAACTTATCTCCCGACCTTCAGTGTATGATTACTTCCTAGGGTTGTCAAACATAAGGTTTAAAAACACATAATTTAAACCAACTAATCCTATTAGGAAACCCTAAATCCTCCATTAATCACTTCCTCATCTACTTATTAATCACCCCTGAGGGATTTAGCCACTCATGGTATTCATAATCTCTAACTTAATTGAATTAAATATGTAAAGAACATGATTAAATTGAAAGAGGGAAGAGATTAGAATAATCTTAGATTTGATGTCAAATAGAGAATGGAGTAGATAATCCTCTCGATTGGAATAAAAAATATCATCGGTTGTGAAAGCAAGTAAACTGAAATTCTTCAATTAAATAGAAAAAACTTTTGGGTCGAAACTGATTCCAAGAAGAAAGAACAAAGTGTTTATGAAAATCGAAAGAAAACTTAATCTAGTCTTTCTCTTAAACTACTATGGTTTTGGATGCATCTCAAATGAGCCTGAATTAGGTTTTCAACACATCCTAGGTCTTCGTATAAAGTTTATTGTGCAAAAAAGAATAGCCTTGAAGTGCTTGAGCACCATGTGGGCTATGTTGTGCCATACAAGGTCAATGGCGCGACATGACAATCAATGTGTGGCTTCCTTGGTTCGTTTCATGCTTTCATCACTCAGGAAGCTTATGTATCACTCGTCTCTTGGTCCTACATCCATTGGGCCTATAAATCATCATCATATACTCAATTCAATACTTTAGCACTACCTAAGGCCCGTGTTAGCCTAATAGGTAACCACTCTCACAAAATGTGTTAAAAATATTTATTTTTATTAACTTTTAGTACTAAGTACTTACTACTGAAAACATAACAATAGATACTAAATTGGCTAAAAAACAAGCTCTTTAAGTGTGGAAATAGACAGAAATTACTACTACATTTGATGGCAGGTCAAATACATTTACCTTAAGTCTTTGCTTGCCCTCAAGCAAACTAAACAAAAACTGAAAACAAAATAAGCTAAAAACAATAAATAAACATACAAGGAAATAAAATACATTTGAGCTAGCTTGATACAAGAATTTGGGTAGAAAGATATTAACAATATAATGTAAATAAACAAATAATTCTAGAGTGATAAACAATTGACTCACAATTTCTAAGATTAGACGGGTTAGTTCAATAAATTAAAAAATAAACAAATAAAATAATATTAAGTATAGGTTTCTATAAAAAATACGAATATACAATTATGTTCAAATGAATATAAGCAGTAAAAATATCAATCATTGGCACAATTTCATCCACATAAGGTACTATCAAGTCACATAGGACTTTTCGACTTGTAACGTTCTGCAGCTTAGGTTGGTTTGGAAGTCAAAGAACAGGCTGGACAAAACAAGTAATCACGAAAGTAGTTTGGAAAATTACATTTTCTCCAATACTCCTCCAATTTCGAATAATCTCATCATCATATATCCACTTCCCTCACCTTTCTTATTTTTCCATTGACTAAGGCTTAATATAGTATTCATGACTACAATCATCCGAATTCGTATTTTTTTATATTTTTTTAACAAATGTGAGCATTCTTTTTTTTTCAACTCATTTTGTTTTAATTATTTTTTCTTCAAGGTTTTCTCAATAGCCATTTTTGCCTTATTTTTCTACAAGCTCAAGAAATCTTATACTTACTATACCATACAATTCCTCAGTTCACTCATTTTTTTTCTTTCGAAACATCAGAGATGTATCTACCTAATCCCTCAATACCAATGGTCGAATGTCTAAATCCATGCAAGGGCAAAGAAATAAAAGATCAAATAGAATATTCTTGAGGCTTAAGGTTTCAATTATGGTTCATCAAGAAAATGAATTCAAGCTTCAAAATAGGTACTAGGGAAAATATTTATGGGATAATTTTTTGGCTCAAAAAATTGTCTACCAAACAATGCCTTATGTTGTCCTTAGGTAATTCAATACCTGAATTAAATCGAATAAGTCTATCAATTTCTATAACCTATAATTTAAGTAAACATGCATGCTATTTTTATATGTATTTATCATGTGGTATACTTAACATCTTAAATCTATTCACAGTGTAATAAATTGAACTAATTAGTCTAAAATTAAAAAATTTAGAATCAATTACTATCAAACTAAGTTTATAGTTTATTCACAAAATCCTATTAACATGCTCCTAATCAATCACTTGTATTTATATAAGCCCAAGCACATAGAAAACATGCAAAATAAAAATTTTAAAAACTAGAAAAAAATAAAATAAAATAACATAAAAAATTAAAATTTTCTTAAGTCACCCCCCACACTTTATTTGATACATTGTCCTTAATGTGCAATAAAAAAAGGAAAGAAGTTACCCGATTGATGTGATATGTGCAACTCAATTGGTGGGACTACTCCTCCTTTCAATTTTGGCTCACTATTGTACTGCCTTCCAAAATTTGGGGGTTCCTACTGAGAAAAAACTAAACACAACTATATATAGGAAATATTAAAAAAAACTAAGTAAAAAACCAAAAATAAAAAATCATCTGAATAAAAATAAAATAGAAGGTCCAAATAGAAAAATAAAAAAATGAAATTGTTTAAAATTAGTCGGAATCAGAAGCCGACGCTTCATCCATTTTGCCTAGTTCACACTTCAGGTCTTCTTCGGTATCCTACTCTTCTTTCATCTTGCTTGGTTCGGCCTTTACTCATACTTAACTATTGGAAATTGTGGCAGCTTCAACATATTTTTCCTTGCATAGCTCTCAAAAATCGATCCAGCTTCTTACATCCATCGAACTATCCATTCCAAATCAGATATCGCATTCTTACCTAGATGCGGTTTTGTCTTTATCTCCCATTTTCATTTCCTATTTCCAATAAGATATTCCGCACATGGTTCCAATATTGGAAACTTTATTGGTTGTAAGACACGGCCTGATCGTCCCATTGACACCTTTGCTTGTAGGCATAAGGTTGTCACTCAGTGTGACAAAGTAATTCCATATCATTTTTCCTTGCGAATTTGAGCATGCTTCGATACATCCATGTTCCTACACATATTCTTTCCTTTGTTAAGATCAATACAACAACATTGCTTGGAACATATGGATATTGGACATGTCTGACACTGGGTAGATTCGACTACTAATAAATTTCAACCACATTCTGGCTTTCGAACTTAACTTCGCCTGAGTAAAATATTGGATAGTCTATTTCTAAGTGGCTTTTCCACTCACCCTTTTCATCCGTTAAGAGATTAATTACATTGTCCATATTTTCTCTTGGGAAATACATGAATGTCATAATAGCTCACTATCTCGGGAGGTGAGATAGAAATTTCCTTCCCTTGAACTAGCCTCCGCATCCACGGTACATCCATCAGTCTAATCGTATCACCTCCTTTAACGCGACATATAATTCATGCACAATTGAAAATGTACACCAGATTAGTCAAGGTTGTACAAAACTTCTCCTATCGATGAAATTGGATCAACTCTCATGTTTCACTCTTCAATGTGCTTATAGATTCGGATCCTCATTCTTGCAGAGAGATTTTTCATTGAATCCTAGAACGTTATTTTCTAGCTCCTTTTTCTCGGATGTGGGCGTGGCTATCCTCTACTAATTCACTTTCGGAAAGGTTGCTATGCATGGTTTTGAGGCTATAGGCAGGGGAAAGGAAAAGAATACACAAAATCTCAAAGAAAATGATTGCAAATGGTAATTTGGCTGGTTATGACGGCTTGGAGGATGTAGTTACTAGTAAGGGAAATATATAGAGGCCATCTACGGCTGTACTTGCTATGCAAACTTGGAGAATTAATATGAAGATTGTGTCAAACCAAGAACAGAAAGTTACTTAAAATGGCATGTAAGGCACAACACAACACCTGTTTTGGCCCTTGTTCTTGCTATCATTGAGGGTGTATCGTGCCATAGATATGGCATGGTGCCACACAATGACAATATTATGCATTTTTAGGTTTAAAAGGTTTGTGTCTATAACATCTCGCAAGCAAGCTTAAAAGTTTTGGCCTAGTAAATGAAGGGTTCGACAATGTTCCGACAAACTGGGTATTCACCAAGGTTTAAGCAAGTTGGGGTTCACCAAAAGAGTATCAGCAAGGGGGTTCGCAAGCAGCAGTGCATGCCTAAAGAAGATCTGGTAAGGGATTCACCAGATCCATTACCAAGTTGGGTTCGCCAGTTTCTCGCGAGGTAGGTTCGTTAATGTGTTGGCGAGTAGGTGTTCGCTAATATGTTTGGTGAACTAGGGTTCACCAGTTAAGTTGTGAATTGGGGTTAACCAATCAAAGATACAGTCAAACTCGAATTAGGAGATAAAGATTTAGTGAATCTAGGAATAATTTACTTACAATTATCAACTTTCCTAAATTAAGTAGGGTATCCAAAGATTACCAGGACTCTTAAGTCTATAAATACGATCCTTAATTTTGTAAAATTATTCAGTAAATATTCTATCATCAAATTCTCTGTGCTAAGTTCAGATTATAGCTATCTGGGTAAGTCTTTATCTTGTTGGGTGTTATTGTCCAGGTTTGCATTGCATGAATTATGTATGTCTTGTTCCGCTTAAGTAATATGTGTTTATGTCGTTGCAAACCAGTCAGACCATTTACCAGTTAGGATAAAGGCAAAGCAAACTTGTTTAAGTTTCTCCGTTTTTTGGTGAGTGTTCTAGAATTATTTGGAGTATGTTAATTGTCATGTTGCTCAGTTTATATTGTTATGTTTTTTTTAAGAATTATGTTTTTGAAGCAAGTTTCAAAGGTAAGATTTCTGAAAGAGATATGTTTTAAAGTTATGAACCTCTGTTTTCAAATATAGATTGAAAATATGATTTTTAAAGCACAGTTTTACGCAAGCTAAGGTTTTAAAGAATGTTTTCAGAAACAGTTTTATAATATGTGTATCAACGAAGCTCCCTACGAGAGCTTAAGTGATAAGTTGTGTATCAGTGAAGCTCCCTAAATATGTTTTAAGAAAAGGCTAATGAGTTTTCAAAATTTTTTTCCAAAGTTATGTTTTCTAACAGAATGTTTGAACTAGGTCTCGCAACCTCACGTGCGAACCCAGCAAGTGAAACGTTTTCAAGACTAAAGTTTCTTTTTAAAACATATCCTAATGTTTTTTTTATTGTTCATAGAGTTCACAATGAACTCACCCACTCCTTTCTTACTTCTTTTGAAATAAGTAGGTCACAGATTAGAATTGGCAAAGTCAATAATGAAGTGAGGTGCACTCTTAAGCAGATGTTGACGAACCTAGGTTAAGGGCGATGGGATTATTGATATGGGATTTAGAATTTAATGTTGTAATTCTGAATTTATGAATATGACAATATTATTTGAATGTTAGACTGTTTAGGTACATGTAAAGTTCTTAGCACATTAATTTTCGAACCATGTTTAAAATACTTGTTATTTCATAAATAAAATAGATGTTATCTAGGAATGAGAGTACTGTGTTTACTTACATGTGAGTTAGATATATGATTAAGGTTTACTACATGTTGCATGTCATATTTAAATGCGTACCCTTGTTATGATTATTTTATTATATGAGAACCATTGGTAAGATATGTGGACCCATATATGCATACAAACTCATGATTATATGCAAATCATATTGAAATATAATAACCTTTACATGCATATCTGTCTACTTGTGAAAGCATGATATAGCTGTGAACATTTCATATTTAGCGAACTTTTGTATTATCTAATTTTCTCGTATCCCAAAATATGGGTTAGTAGAAATAGGGTTAATGAACCAAGAATGGTCATGTCCGAATTTCTTTTAGATGATCTTTTACTCATTTGATAATAAATAAGTATCAAGTATAGTGGTTGAGTAACAGTAGAGCTATCCTTGATGACCTGTGTTCAAATCCCTTCCTTCACATTATTTTCTATGTGGTGTAATTTTGCCTCAAACCTTAGCAAAGGTTACACCATGTTTTTAAAATAAATGTTGTAGGAATTATAACAAGCTAGTGAATAGTTAAGTGGTTAAGTGCTTAGTTAATTTCCTAAAGGTCTTATGTTCAATTCCCCACATTCTCATGTTATTATTTAATTTTTGGCTTATAAAAATTTAATCAAAGCTTTCATAACTGTCCACTCCTAGTTACCATGGAAAAAAAGATTCTTTCCTCCTTTAGCTATTCAACTTTCCCCATAAATCCCCTTTTCACTCCACATGTTCCCCTTTGATCCACTTTTCATGTCATTGTCCCCCAAAGCTTCCATTTTCTTCCATTTACCAAGCTTGAACCATCTATCCTACCTAAGTTAGCCACCATTCACTTTTTTTCTCTCATTATGGTGTCTCCTCCTCCCCTCTTGACTGATTCCTCCATTGCTCCTCCTTTCTCTTCTATTTTCTTCTTCTTTGAGCCACCATTGCACCTCTTTTTCTCCACCTCTATTCTACTTTCCACCACCATTAGTTAACCACACTACCTCTGCACCACCACCTCACCATCGCAAAACCACCGTCGTGACCACCACTTCTCTTATTTTTTCTTTTCTCTTCAGAAAAACTCGCCACTTCCACCTTAATCTCTAAATTTTTAGTTCTGATAAATCCTTGCTAGAATTTTATTGCTTTTATCCTAAAAATATCATTTGCTATCAATTATTTCTTCGATTTATCCCTTCTCCCCTCTTGATTAGTTGATTTAGCAAAGATTCGGTTAAGGAATAACATAAGTATAAGATGATATTGAGTACTAAATCATCACTTCTTCCTCATCTTTTTATTAATATCCGAATGTATTTTTAGTGTTAGACATCATTTTTTCTCGATATTAACATCTCGTATATTGATCTTGTGTGAAGGGTCAATTGCTAATAACTTGGAACACCTTTGACTTTTGGGAAGTGAATCACATCTCTGATTCTAGTCATATTAGCATAAGTGTAGTATTGGAAATCAAGATTAATCCATTTTTATTTAAAGGAATAACTTAAGTGATGATTTAATGATGGGTTAATTATTTTTTGTTTAGATCCGAGATAGATTTAATTAAATCTGGAACTGGGCATTAGAAGAAGTTTTTCGCATTGGAGATGCTTAGCTCAGGTGTGGGTTTTTAACATTAAACAAAAATAAACCTATGTATTGTATTGTTAAAATTATAATTTAAATTATGTTTGATGAGGATACTTTATGTATCCATTACGAGAGATAAAACCAATTGTTATGGACTATGTCAAGTAAGTGATTTGAAACCATTGATTTTGGTAATATGTATGATGTGTGATTTGCTAATTATTAATGATATGAAAATTATGAGAATCTCATTCTCATGTTATGTGATCTTATGGCATATTTGATTTTCACATGATTTATAAAATGTGAAATTTTGGTACGATGTGTACATATGTGATTTGCATGTTAAGCATACTTATGAGATTTTAAGTGAAAAGTGATATAATGAGCCTGTCTCACATGCCAAAGTGAAAAATTGGTTTTGGTCATATCACATACATTGGGTAGGATATGTGGAAGGCAGAAGTACGTGGCAGTTTATCTGCATTAATTGGACATTGTTCACAATTTTGATTATGTGGCAGTATATTTGCGATTTTGGTGGCTTTTCCATGATATTGATTATTAGTAGCTTATCTGCGATTTTGGTGACACTGTTCACAATTCGGTGTGTTGGATGGACAAGTTCTGGGGAAACTTGATTTTGGTGTGTAGCGAAGATAGGTAAGATTATTTTCATAAAATTTTTATCGTTTTAAAAAATGTGCATTGACATGATCATGCATAGTATAAGTGTGAAATATTGAGTTATATGAAATTGATATGATTATTATGATTTTATAATTATATGTTTCTTTTTATGTGATTGCATTTATGTTAATCTCACACTGAGCTTTATAGCTCACCTCCCTTTAGTTTTCTGATTTTACACATAATCCCGTTATTAGGATTCGATGATGGCATTTGGAGGAGTTCCTCGGAAGTGTTTTTAAATTAAAGTAATTAAATTTTATTTTGATATGTTGATATTTTGGGTTTGTAATAAGTTTGAGTATGGACTGTGGCATGGGACTTTATTTTGGGGATTTTTTTTATTCTAATTGGCATAAATTGCTTGCATGACTTTAAGTTTTAAAAACTGCATAAATTAGTATTTGATAAGATTTCGCTTGAAACTCGATTTTTACAATAAAATATGTCAATAACAAATTTTTCCGCTGCATTTCTGAAAAAATGAGTTTTTAATAAAATTAGACTTAGTTTTCAAAATTATTAATGATTACAAATGAGTTTTTTAAAGGCATTTGATTTATGAAGTTGATATATTTTTATTTTCGAAATAATGACAAATAACGAAGTTCTCCAATTTTGAATAAAAAGACAAATGATTTAGAAGTATGATTGAAAATCCGAAATAGTTTTGAATAAATGATTGAATGTTTTCAATTGAGATATTATTTATTTCGATTCCTAAAATTTGCATAGTTTTTATGAAATTAAAATAAATGTTTTATTTCATTTGTTTTGAATTGATAAGCCAATAGTTTAAAAAAAATTCAAAATTCCAAAACTTTATTTCAGGCATTTTCATGGACAAATGGCTTTTGAAATGAGATTGAAAATAAAGTTGAACATTCAATTTTACTAGTTTTGAACGAACTTCGCAAATGGTTTAAAATAAAATAAGTACATTTGAAATCAAGAAAGGTTTTTGGATCATTCCGGTGGCCAATGTAGCTTTCTGAATTCGGCCATAACGACTGGGCTGGGTTTGGAGTGTTACAAATTTCATGCAAAGTCTAATAAGTAAGCAGCCTATGCTTTAAACTGAACTGTGAACTCATATGTTTTTCCTATTGTGTGAACCATGTTGTGGTTTGCAAAGTCTAAGTTGTGTTGTGAACTCTTAAATATGATGTTATGAGGTATGCAAGCCTACTTATGTTTGTTTGTGAAGCTTGCATGTTTACATTCTGTTTTCACTATTGCGTTTGAGTTAGCACAACTACTGTTAAGGCTAAGCGGTGTGTTGGAGTTTAGGTTGGGAGTCAACAAAGAATCACTTTGGTGCCTAATGTAGCTCATCAAATTTAGGCCAAAACTGTTAGGTCGAGTTTGGGGTGTTACATTAGTTGGTAACAGATCTAGCCATGTTGAGCTCGCAAAAGCAAGGGTAGGCTAGGTAAGTTTGGCGGAAAGTGGCAGAATGTGGTTGCCAAAATGTGGAGAAGAGAGTTTGCCAGATTTGGCAAGGAAGGCTTGCCAGAGCTGAAAAAGGTAAATTACTGTGTGTGAAATTTTGAAGTGCTCTGTATGCAGGATTGTATGATTGTTTGCTAGGGTAGGACAGGGAATAAACATCGCCTTTAGTTCAGCTACATCTTTTGTAGGATTATGCCTAGGATCATCCATATGCTATTTGCCAACTCTGTAAAGTAAGATATGTTCAGTGTGAACTGTGTTCGCAAGTGTATGTTTGTCTTTTCACACTGTGTTTGCAAGTGTAAGATTGCTAAAGTGTGAACTACGTTCGTAAGTGTGTCTGGTCATCTAGATACCTAGTTATGTATTTAATGTCTTACCTAAAGTCAATATCTTGTGTACTTTTAGAGTAAGCAAGAATGCCTCTTTGTAGAGTGAATGCAAACCATGTCAATGAAGCTGCTAATCACGTAGAAGATGACCAGATTCCGGCTACGCAATAGTGACCCCACAAGATAAGGGTTTTCAAAGAAAGCATAAAGCCTCTAGTTCAGGCTATGATTGGGGCTTTTAAGCGAGCTACTAAAGCCAATGCTGCACCTACACACCGTGGACTGCCATTGAAGCGCCTGCGAACTTTAGGTGGCAAGGAATTTAATGTTGTCCATAGAGCTGGTCCCACTAAGGTTGAGTATTGGCTTGAGGGTGTTGAGAAAATCCTTGAGGAAATGGCATGTTTTGATCATGAGAAGTTAGGATGCACTGTGTCCCCACTCACCAATGAAGCACATCATTAAACACTGTAAAGCAAGGACTTGTTGCGGATAGACTGACATGGGAGTTTTTCTTAAGAACCTTCAAAAAGAAATTTATGGGCGAACAGTATTTGGAGGCTCACAAATGAGATTTCATCAACCTAAAGTAAGTTAACTGTCAATAGCTGAGTATGAGGCTGAGTTTGTGCGACTAAGCCAAAACATTGAAGAGATGGTCTCGTAAGAGAAGAACCAATGCTAGAGGTTTCGTTATGGACTACATCGTGACATCCAATTCTACCCAGTGACTCACGACGCTACAAACTTCGATAAGATGGTGGACAAAGATAAAGCCATTAAAGACATTAAGGCCCCATGAACCAAAAAGCAAGTGTTTGGGCGAGTGTCCAAAAAGGACCGCAACTCACAAAACTCTGGCAGAAATGTCAAGCAAGTTTACAAGACAGATCATTTGCGTCAAAAGAAGGAAATTCATGATAAAAAAGAAGGTTTGCATGAGTCTGCGAACTGGATATACTACAACCTCTGCAAAAGGAATCATCTTGCAGAGTGTTACAAGAAGACTGGAGGGTGTTTCAAGTATGGTTCGAAGAATCACTTTGTTAGAGACTGTTCAGAATGACAGGAGGATTCCCAAGCTCAAGCTGTGACCCTTACTAAAGTGTGAGCTGATACTTGTGGACAAGGAAGAGGCAAATGTGGCAAAACAAGGCCAGTTGGGTAGCAAACTCTGGCCCATACTGTTGTGACTCCAAAGGAAGAGTTAGGAAGCCTCGCACGGGTCTTTTTTGTGAGGGAGCCACGTGAGCAAGGTACCACCGATGTTATTACAGGTATCTTCACTTTGCGAACTATTCCCTTATTTTCCTTGGTTGACTTTGGTTCAACACACTCGTATGTTTTGAGTGAACTAGCCAGAGAGTTGGGAATAGCAGAAAATACCATAGAAAAAGGTGCGACTGTTACTAGTTCATTTAGGGATAGTATGTTAGCTAATGGAGTATACCGCCAGTGTCCACTGGAGGTATAAGGTCAAGTTTTCTATAAGGCTACTAGTTTTTCTTATTTTTTCCACCCTTTTCTAGAAAGGTTTAAATTTGTAATACATGACTCTAATTATCATTTAATCATGTGTGATTTAGGAATAATCGATCCCCACCGTTCGGCAACTCAGATCTGAAAAATTAGGAAGCGTAAGTGCAATTGTTTGCGAGTTAATGTGTAGTTTTGATTTCGTTAATAGGGAATATGTTGACTGGATAATTTGGAGTTTTTAATTGATGTTAAATTACTAATTTTTCATTATTATGTTGTGCTAGATACTGGTCTAAATGCCCTGAACCAGCAGTGAAGACGATTACTTGTTGCGCCCTCGTTTCGCACTGAATCAGTGTAAGTGGTTTAAACGATTTGGTTTCGTAAATTGGACATGGTAGAACTGATTTAGCCAAACCCTTAGAGGATGTTTTAATGTTGGTTTAACAACATCTTAACTTTATAAATGTTGTATTTTGTTTGAGGTACGAGTTAATTTTAAGGGAGGAAGTGCGAACTCCGCAAAAATAGTGTTGCGGTTTTGCGATTTTAAAGTATGGGTTCCAACTTCTAAAATTAAGTGTTAAAATTATATTTTTAGTGTTTAAATTAATGTTTAAGCTTGCTAGCCGAGCTTATTTAAATGGCTAAATAAGTGATTTAAAAGTGGTCAAACTAGGTACATATCAAACCCTAACTAAATAGCATGAATGCAAAAATTGTCATGGTTAACTGATTAGTTGTATTTATGGTATTGATATAATTTTGAATGGTTGATATGGATATTAATGGCTGCTAGTTAAATGTATAACATGGCACACAACCAATTATTGTTTGATTGAATGTGTGAAATGTATGTCTGGTTATGATACTATTGTATGAATAATTGAAAGCCTGTGCGCTAAAGTTGTTATTGTAGCATGATTAAATGCCATTGCAATGATTATGAAATTGTATGCATGTCAAGCATGGCATTGGACTGAATTGAATGAGAAATTGAAAGCATGTATACAATACTATTGAATTGAGACTAAAATGGAAACATGATCTTACTTGTTTCTTGTATGTCATAATACATGTGCATGGGGTGGGATATTGTAGATGACGGAGGAGTTCCGCAGAGTACCAGCGGCAATTACAATCCGCATTATTTTTTTCAGTGTACTGCGCTGAGAGTACTAAGGAGATTAGTGATTTTATCCCATATTGATTGGCAATCTAAACTGTATTTATTGTACTAGTGGCTTATCCACAAAATTGGCAGCTTGTCTGCATATTGATTGGTAGTATAACTACATTGTTTAAATTGGTAGTTTAACCACATCGAGCTTAGCTCACATTGTTTGGATATTGGCAAAAAGGTTCTGAGAAACTCGTGGAATGTAGCGGATGGATGAGTAGGAACCTTTTTGCATTGCATCATACTCATGACATACTCAAATGTTATTGATGTCTGCTGTGTGTTGTATTGTATTGAATTAATGAATGCTATTTGTATGTATGAATGTGTGTTTACATTGTTATAGACTCATACTGAGCTAGTTTAGATCACCCTATAGTTTCAAACTTCTCAGGTAATGCTCGAAACTAACATCGGACTTGACATACAGAAGTACGAACTTCGGACCATTATTTTTATTAAAATAAATTTTAATAAGTTTTATTCAGTTTATGGACTATAAGATTTATTTGGACTATAGTTTGGGTTTTTATTTAGATATTGGTTTTTCTCATACATGCATTATTCAAACATGATGAATATACATTTATGGTAACCAAAAAATGCATGCTTCTCGACCTAGCTAAAATTGGACATCAATAATGTTTTTTTCGTTGCATTAAAAGATAATGAAATTTTGCAAAACAAAGCGACAAACAATAGTCTTTTCTAAAATGTCACTTTCGGCAATAAAAACTCCACTTAAGATAGATGACTTAATGAATGAATGATTTACATATTATGTAACAACCCGTTTTCAGTGGTGTCAAAAACAGTGGTTTTGGGGCCACAATTTCGATGAGTGAATTATTATTTTTATTTAATGTCTATGGGATTATTTTAAGGTCGTATTAAAATGTCGTTAAGAAATTTTGAATTTTAAATGGTTAATTAGGCAAAAAGGACTAAATCGTAAAAGGTGTAAAAGTTGAATTTTATTAGTTAAAAGGGCTAAATGGCTATGGAAAGGTAAATTAAGGTATCTAGTGGGTAATTATGCCATTCACATTTATGGTGGAAAATGATGGACATGATTGAGTTATTTTATAAGTTATATCATATGGATAAATAAGTAATTTAATAAATAAATGTTTAAACATGAGAATTAGCTTTCATCATTCTCATTTTCACCTTTCCATTGCCGAAACTCTATTTTTATGCTAAAGAAATATTCTTCCAAGCTTCTTTTAATGCATGTAAGTGAATTCAAGCCCCGATTTTAATTATTTCTATGTTTTTAAGTTTGTTTTCACTTAGTCTAGCTAGCCTGGGGGTTAATTTGTAAAACTTTTAAAGATTGAGGGACTTACCATGGTTGTTTTTTAATAGGTTTTGAAGTTATTTGATAGATTATTAATCTTAGTAGTAAAATAAACATGTTTTGTTAAGTGATTTTTGATAAAATTGCATTTAGGGATTTATTTGTGAAAATAGTAAAATTCTATGGTAAAATTATGAAATAATGATTTAAGTGGATTGGTATGAGTCTCTAAGAAATTTGGCTAGCTTGTATGGAGGATTAAAATGGTTAAATTTCAAATTATGAGCTTAAGGACTAAATTGTAGAAAGTTAAAATGTTAGGGGTAATTTTATATAAATATGAATTATGGATTAAATTGAATACTAGAAGTACTTAATTGAATGAAATTATCTATTTAGATCAACGTAAACAACAACTGGACTTAAATCGAGGAAAGGCTAAAGCTTCATATTAGTGTTCAACTCTACTTCTACAACCAAAGTTATCGAGGTAAGCTTGTATGAATTATAATCATATTAATGATAGCTTCATATTAGTGTTCAACTCTACTTATACAACCAACTCGTGCTATCGCTCAAATTGATGAAACACAAAACAAGTTCCACTTTGAAGAAGCCAAAGTGAGATACGAAAGTATCTTAAAAATCAACTGATGCATCCAGAAAAAGGCTTTACATTAAAGGAGAGCAAATACCGAGACTTTATGGCACGTATTTGTCAAGTTGCTGAAACCCTCAATTGGGAGTTGTTTTGTGAAAAGAGACCTAGTGTGGATGAGGAGCTAGTTCGTGAGTTTTATGCGAATTTAACTTCAAGCGAGATGACAGAAGTTCCAGTCCACAAAATCAAGGTATTGATAAATTCAAATGCTATTAATGCGTTCTTTGAATTACAAGATTTCGAAAATGATGAATATTCCATATTGATGAGCAATATCAAGCCTAAAAATTTGCAAGAAATTCTTGAGGAACTGACAGTTCAGGGTTTTACATGGACTGTGTCAGAACAAGGAATCCACACTTGTCGAAGAGAATATTTGACTCCACTTGTGAAGGTATGGTTTTACTTCATCCGATTCAGCCTTATGCCTAGCTCACATGGGACTACAATCTCATTAGAGCGAATGGTCTTATTGTACTCGATCCTAACTGGTAAGACCATTGATATGGGAAAGATCATCTTGAGAGAGATACGGAATTATGCCATTAAACGCTCTGGCCCTGCTCATTTCCCCTCTACAATAATAATTCTATGCTTGAAAGCTGAAATTCTTGCAAATGTAAGGAAGACAGGGTATAGCCAAGGCACAATCACGGATTGGGACCTTTACCGAGTAGCTGGAGACTCAATCCTACAGTAACAAATTGAAGTAAGTGAGGAACCGGAGGACCCTGAAAAAGAAGAAGATCCTGCAATGAAATCATTCGAAGTCCCTAAAAAGGTAGAATCAGTGGAGCCAGAAGCTGAACCTGATGCTGAAACTTCAATGTTTAGAGCTCAACCGCCTAGCTTAGACCTTTGAGATGAGCTGTCAAAATTGATGGACTTAATGCAACATATGCAATGGTAGTAATTAGCCTACTGGAGATACTCAAAAATAAGGGATGACTCGATGAGAAGTGATTTTAAGAAAATATACAAATGACTCGTTTATTTTTGTGCCTGAGTTTCCAGATTTTATATTTGAACCATGGAGTCCATTATCAGAAAAAGGAGCGAAGCGATTCATGCAAAGGCCATAATGATGGAGCAAAAGATGAGTCAAATTCGGAAGAGTCTGCAAATAAATAAAGGGGGGATCTTGACTTTATTTTATTTTTGTTTAATTAGGAAGGTCATTTTAGGAATCTGCAAAAGATGAGTCAAATTCGGAAGGTCATTTTAGGATTAAGTTTAATTAGGAATCTTTTATTTTTTTGTTGCATAATAAAACAAGAGAGGGAAATCACTAATAAAATGTAAGCAAGTCGCAAAGTATAAAGTGTGGCAATAGATATATACATGTCTAGGATTGGATTTAGAAAGAGCTTGGTACTTAAGTAGTCAAATTGACTCACCTCCTCTTTTCTAAAATCCTACCTAGTGTATAGTATCTGTTCACTTTAAATAATGAGGACATTGTTCATTTTAAGTTGGGGGGACCGAAAATTTGAATTATTTCCACTCAGAATAAAATTCTTCTTTTAAATTATGATTAGGATATTTTGTTCAAAAATTTGAATTTTGTTAAGTATGCTCAATTTGAGTATGAATAAAGTTCTATTATTTCAATAAATTATTATGTTAGCTTAATAATGACATGAATGTATTTTTAATAAAGCATGCAAATTTGTACCATAAAATTTTTAATCTTTAGGAGAGTTAGGTATGTATGAAAGTTTAAGTCTTTAGAATTGACTTAGTAGTTTCTCGAGGCAAAATCCTAGGGAGCATGGAACGTTTGAAATGATTTAAGCAACTGTTGTTGGACCGTTTGAGCCTTTCAAGCCCACCATGGTAAAATTTTATCCTTTGAAACCCAACTTTGAGACTATATGACCTAATTTTATTTCGACCCTTACAATAATTAGTCATTACTTTTCGCTTAATGATCTTAAAATTGTCCCAAACACTAGACTCAGTAATATTCAATATGTACTTCAAAAATAAGTTTGGGGGAGTTGAAAAGAAGTATCAATTGCCTGAGAATTGCAGTACACAAAGTAAGAGCTCGTATAAAAAAAAGAGAGAGCGCATGTATTTGAAAGAGATGTACAAAAGAGCATATAAAAGTCAAGTTGGTGTATCGAAGGTAAAAACTCCGAAGGTTCGATTGAGGCTGAGTCTAGGGTTTTTAAACCAAATTTATCCATCCTTCACCTACCCCTAGCCTAGCCACGTTACAACCTTGTTAAAGACCTATTAATTCAAAGTCCTCATGCTACCTACATTAGTGGAGAGAAATTGCTACGATCAACATATGAAGACATAAGTTAAGCTTAATGATTGCAACTTAGTCTTGAATAAAGGAATAAAAATCAAATTGGTAAGGGTTAACATATCTTGTTACAAAAGCATTTAGTCTAAATTTTGCTATTATAATAAGTTGTTGAATTTAATTTGAACAATATGTATACTTAAGTTAGCATAATTATCAGATTTCTTGTTTTTGAGCATAAGTATTTTCTATCCATAATTTTGAGAAAAAATTTGTTCTAAAGGGATTTTTCAAAGGTGTTTCCGAGAAATTCTTTTCAAAATTTTTGCATTACTCGGGACGAGCAATGAATTAAGTTTGAGGGTGTGGAAACACAAAAATTTATATACTTTTTCATACCCAATTTTTCTTAAATTCATGCAAATTCGGGTAAATTCTTGTCGAAAAATAATTAAATATTATAAAATAATTAAGTCATGTTAAAAATATGAACATGGAGAATTTATTTAATTTTATACTTAACTTTGACTAATTTTGACTATTTTCGATAGATTCGACCAAAGGGTGAAAATTGGCTCGGCTGACACTGCTGAAAGCACAAAATCGAGAAGCAGTTTGAAGTAGCGAGGCATTTTAATTTCTAGCCTAAGACGTCCAGAAATGTGTATTAATTCATAATTTAATTAATTTTAATTTATTCCCCATTTAATTTGGGTTCAATAAATTATTAATTATGGAGAAAGGGTCTAGTTGAACCGTACTGGTCGAGCCAAATTGAGTGAACCAAACCAGCCACTAAATGGGCAGCCCAGAACTGTCCATATGCTGACCCAAATCAGTATTTTATCTGATTAAATATGCTTGCAAAAATGCCCTCAAAAGACTTTTAAATTGCATTCAAACCCCACCTTAAATTATGGCTTTGTAGATTTGCCCCAAGCTTAAAATAGCAAAGTTAAAACTCTCAACTTTGCCATGTGTGTGGCCGTCCAAGGGAGGGCTCTTTGGCTGCTGGAATTTTCTATTTTTAGCAGCCACAATCAGCTATAAAAGCCACCCATTGCTGATCATTCAAAGCATCCCTCACTTCACATCATTCTCTCATTCCCCTCTCTCACTTTTCTCTCATTTTTTCCATTCCATTCCCTCTTGTTCAAGTGCCGATTTCTTCTCTTGGGAAAGAGGTGTCCAGCAGCCATTTTGGAGCAACAATTAGGTGTTCATAAGCCACCTTGATAGCCAAGGCCAACGAAGAACGAAGAACGGAGCAACTAGTCAAGCCACGGAGAAACACCGGATTTGCCTCTTGTTCCCTAACTCTTTAATTTTTGTTGTTGTTTTGACGAACATGTTTATGAATATTTATGCTATTGAAATGGTTATTTTAATCAATTCAGCTTAAATTATGTTTGTGTTGGGTTGATTATATTATGTCTGCGTAAATTGTTAAAATAATGTTTATGCTGTTATAGGCCTCAGTAAATTGCTTGGTTAAGTAAAATCATGCCTAGGTTATTCTTGCGTTACGACTGTCAGGTAACTAATGAATTAATTATTTAAACGGATTGCAATTGTAATTAGTTGACACAATACTTAATCAATGCATGTTTATTCTTCTAAGGTAGCTGAAGGTTAAATTAGCAATGTATCTGGCGATATTATTGCCTTGCATAACTTGCAAGATTATTGTGATTAAATTGTTTCAAGGTAGGGATATCTTGTTACTTCACAAAGTATTTTATATGCTTATTAGATTTAATTAATCGTTTGAATTGACATAGGGATATGCAAGAGATTGGTTCAATTTAATGAGTATGTATGTGCAATAACATGTTTTGCTTGCTAGAATTTGTTTAGTCGGTTGAATTGACATAGAGATATGTCAAGAGATGAATGGATTTTTTGTATGTAAATTTGTTCATAAGTTAGCAAATTACCGGGTTGCTGTAAATTTATTCATAACAGTATAAACATGAGTTTAATAATTCTGAGTTTAAGAAATTAATTAATCCAACACAAGTATGTTACATTGATTATATCTTATTTGAAATCTTGCACTAGAACTCTTTTGTTTTATTTAAATAATTTACTTAAGTTTTTAAATAGTTTTTGCCCATCTTCTAAAACCAAATTATTTTTACTTCACCAAAGTGTTTTACAATTAATTTCATAAATAATTCTTTTTACAGTCCCTGTGGGTATGATAACTCGACATTTACTTGTCACTTTATTACTTCTTGCGATTGTGTACACTTGCACATTTTTTCGTCATTCCAGTTAGCATTATTGAATGGTTCAAGTCTTATAACTCAATATAGGTGTGTAAGGAAATTGATGACAATGCTTTGTATGACTTATAAGGAAATAGATGACAAAGTTTTGTATGACTTAGTGAATGGATAGTTGCATAATTGGATAGGATAGAAGTGAATGTGTATAGAGGATGAGCATGATTTCAATGGAATGAAAGGTATAAATGTGATTGTATGTTTGGAATGACATTGAGGCATATAGTAGATTAATGGTACATGATTGAATTGTGGTATTTGGGATGTTGAAATGTCCGTGTGTAGGTTAATTTTGGTGCCTAAAAGCACCATTGATATTTTGGTTGAGAACTGAGTATAAAAAAGAATGATATTTTTGGTTTTTGTCAAGAAGTATTGGTACTTTTAGAGGAAGTATCGGTACTTGACCAAATGAGCAGTGTTTTAAAAATGGCAATATACCAAAATGGTATCAGTACCAGATTTCAGTATCGATATTAGTGGAAGTATCAATAACAAATCCTATGTATTAATACTTATGGTTTTGAAATGTTTTTGCTAAATAAACAAAATCCCAATTTAGTATCGATACCAAATCATAGTATTGATACTTATACCCTGCTTTTGGAAATTTGTAATTTAGTCATTTTTCATGTGTGAAACAATTTATTTATATTTATAAACTGATGAGTTTCGTTTCTGTTTGTAATTACTATTATACTCGTATTTTAAAAAAAATTATTCAATAATCTTTAAATTGAATTACTTGCCATAAAATGTACGTAATTATTCTGGTGATAGAAGTAGCATCTCGTAGCTTGGGTTCAGCGACCGAGAAGGGTAAGGGGTGTTTCACTAGAGATCCTTGAATCAAACTTCTTCTTAATATGATTGCGTCAACATGAAGAAGATAAAACTTGCTCTTAAAGATCCAGTCTCAATGACCCTTGAAGTGGATTAACCATCCAATACAAAGTCTCAAAAACTCATGGATCCAAACTCTCTCTAAACTCATTTTCAAGATCAAGTCTCAACAAGCAAGCTTCATTGATAAAGGATAAAGTCTTGAAGATTCTTGATTCTAAATTAAATCAATTTTTCAAGCAAGTATTTTTTCCAAACCCAATTTTTAGATCTAATTTCAACGACCCTTGAAGCGACTCACATCAATTTAAAATCAAGTTTAGACGACACTTGGATCGAAGCTCCATTGAAGAGAAGAATAAAAGGATTAGGTCGGAACTCATAATTTCGTAAACACTTTTTTTCCTTACTCCAATTTTTTAGGTCTTATTTCAACTCAAAACTTACGTGTAATATATATATAAAAGAATTGGTTCATTTATATTGATTTATTGGTCGATCCACATTTGACTAACTAAGAAGATGATTTTAGAAAATAATTTTTCTTTTAGTTTTAAATTATCTATCTAAAAGTTGGATGGTACATCGCAAGTCATTTTAGAATCTACACTCAATCTCCTAAGGATCAAACTCAAAACTTATATCTACAAAAGTCATTTTAAACCCCAAGTATTTTGCCACTCTACTATTGGTATAGTTGACAATTTTTTTAAAATTATATATATGACTTTTTTGAGGGTTAAGTTAAGGGAATAAAATTGTCTAATTAATATTAACTGAAGACTTTTAACACAAATCTCTTACCAGTTCAATTAATTTTAAATAAAATATCTTAATAAAGTAATATATATAATCCCATGTGAATTAATCTACATTATTATATCATTATTCTTAAAATTTCGTTCTTATTATTTGAAGGTATAACACTTATCCGTAAAACAAACATTGACAATAAAAAAATACTAACCAAACATATTATTGTATTTTAGTCTTGAATGTTTTTTTCTTCTCAGAAGTATAATAATAATAATCATTATTTAACTTCGTTGCTTCTTACATCATGAACGATTTGCTACTTTTCCGGTTCCAGTCAAACATACGTCATGTTTAATTTACTGGAATGAAATAGACTAGAAAAAGTAGTTATTTAGTTAAAATTGAAAAGAGGCAATAAATATTACTGAGTTTGATAAACATGTATTGTATTTTTTTTATCAGATAAAATAATATTAGAGAATTTGTAAGAAATAAATTAAAACGAAAATTTTGCCCTTAAATTAAAAACATTATTTTATTTATATATTTATTAAAATCTTATAAACTTGGGATAAATCCCAAAACTATATATAAACTATGGTGTAATGTGTAATTGTATATATAAATTTTGATTTTGTGTGATTTTATACATTAAATTTTGATTTGATTCAATTCTTGTAAATTATTAACACAATTATTAATACAAAATTACTTTATATTTATATGCACATAAATATTTATATCTATCCAATATAAAATAAATTAATATGTTTATTTCTTTAAATGTTCATGAATAAATCAAAATTAAAATTTCAAATATATATTTGAATCACAATTAGAATTTCACATATATAATTACATCAAATTAAAATTCATATATGCAATTACACATTAAATTAAAGTTACTGTATAATTTTGAAATTTATCCTTATAAACTTCCTTCGTAAGAAATGGAATAAAATGAAAATTTTACCCTTACATTAAGAATAATATTTCTTTTATATTATTATAGGTTGAGATTTTGTCTTGTGTTATTAAATAATATTTTAAAAAAAATAAAAGATAAATAAATAAAACATGTAGCAAAATTTTAACCACATTATTGAAATAAAAAGTTTCCACAACCAGTGTATCAAATAATTACCTTTATTATTAATATCTTATAAACTTTTATAAGGGAATAAGAAAATATGTTGAATGTTGCTATTCCTTGTTCCATAAAATTACCCATTCCTTGACATCCTCCAAAAATGATTACTATAAGACAAAAGAGAAGAAAGGATGAATAGTATCACATAGAATTCACCATTCATTCCAATTAAACTATTGAAAAATGATTCATCACAGAATATTGGAGGAAGGCTAGTCCATATCTCCAACCATACGTGCAGTTAGCTGAAGGCAGTGTAGGTTTCAAGAACCATTACACTGAAGTCTTGCAAAAGAAAGGTTACATTTCAAAATACAACTAAATTTCAATTTTCAGAATAGCTAGGTTGAAGGCTACTTTAGGTTATAGTACAGTATCTCACCAAGGTTGGCCCATCCCACCAAGTCGCCTTGCCAACTGAATATCCTTCTTCACTGAGGCAAGAAAAAGTATATCAAGTTTGTTCGTTCCTTTTGAAAGGAGAAATGTAATAAATTGATTGTTAATAATAATGTGCTAAGCAAATGATGCATAAGAATATAGCTAGACACACAGGATATAGAGGGTACAGAGATTTCAAGATTAAAACATAGTCTAAATTTTATATGTATAGATGAAGATAACAACTAAAAATGCGATAAAACTAATACCCAGCAAGTAAGATTTTACTCTTCTAATCAAAGAGTAAGCTAGATATTCAAAATAAACATTACAAATAGCTACCCCTCCTAAACTTCTCCTTGTTTCCCTTAATTGAGAGAGACTTCAACAGAAGAAAAGATTAATAGGCTGAAACCTGAATGATCTCCGTTAATACAAACAACTTCTTAAATAAACCCCAGAGTTTACTTCATAATGTTACCAATTTATACCGCCATGTTATTATGGGTTATATGACTACCTATAGGTCACTACAACATTTCAACATTAACTTAGGGAAACCTGAAATGCAGAACAAATATCGCCAACATGAAAATGTTCAAACAAAAACAACACCAGTTTCTCTACTGTTTAACTTACTCAGTGTAACACGCTTTGCATGAATTGCACACAGCATTGCATCTCCAAACAATTGAATCAAATAGTCCTCTGCCTACACATGCACCTGAAGTTATATGCTTTTCAAAATAAAAAGTAGAAAATTTATTGGTATTACAAATTGCCTTGCTGTTACTTATTTTCAAATGATCTATGACAAACCGAACGGACTACAGCTCATCATAATCATACAGTTCAATTCAGCAAATGAAAATTAGCAATTTAGCAAAATCATACCACTCAGACGCAAGTTCATTTTTTGGACAACCTATGCATACATGATAATAAGGGTAAAATAATTTGCATGTGAATATTAGCAATCTAACCTATGCATTCATGATAATATGGAGGTCAGGAAGCATGATTTATAACAGACCAAACACATCGACAACCATATGCCAAAAATCAGCATGCATGTGTTTTACTGTGTTTGTCTGTATTTGATTTTGAAGTCTTACAATTTTTTCTTTAGTGTAGAAGATTGGATAAGTTACCAAACCTCTTGAATTGCAACTAAAGCTTCAGCTTGCCAACGATTTATGTCTGGAGCAAATCGGTAGCTAATAGCTCTTACCTACAAAATTTCACATAGAACATCAATACCTTCTGATTAAGCCTCATAAATCATAACAATGCTTAGCTGAAAGGTGCTGCATAATTCGCGCAGAGATGATTTGGATAAGTCACTGCAGAGATGTTAATATCAGCTAATTGTAAAATTTTAGAGTCAAATATAGAAATTTTAATAAGATGCCCCCTTTAATCAAATTCAACCATAACTCATGCACTCATAGCCAATAGAGCTTATTTTAATCTCAATTTACCATAATAATATTACAGTTACATATACTGCAGCAACTGTTCTGTATCGCATTTGTGCATAAACTAACTAAGCACCAAAAATATAAAGAAGATGAGGAAGAGAGCACACTTCTCTGATGAAGCTGGCAGCAGGAACAAGTAGATTTGAGGTCTTCTGGTATTTCCGAATCTCTTGAAGAGCCCTAGTTCCTGCTCGAAAACGATGAGGCCTCTTCGATTTTCCTGGAGCTTAAACAATAAACAAGCAGAACATTTAATCTTCTTCTTTGTATGGAAGGAACATTTAATCTTTGATATAGCATGTACTTTGTTACTTTTAGTGCGGGAAAAGGAGGGGGAGTTATCAGATCTGAGAAAAACTCACTTGGTGTGGCCGGTCCTCCAGTTTTTTTTGCAGTTACCTTCAGGAACAAAAGATTGCGTATCTGACTCAGATTTGTTTTGCACTTGTAATAAAGAAGGAACATAAGGGAAAATGTAAGGGGCGGGAGTGAAAAGACAAATAAAAATGCTATACCATGTGCTAACGGAGGTTGAAATATGTTGGTTTCATTCTTTTCATATTTGTGCAGGTTGTTTCTTCTAGCATGTCTTCCTACTTTTCTTTGGATAGGTACAAAATTCGATTACCAAAAGAATTAAAAGAAAAAAAAAAGAGAGAAATAGTAAATTTGGATCTGCTATAAACATAATAGCTGTTAGCAGTAATTGCTCGGATCTATGTTGAATGTTTCAAAATTTGTTCTTGTCTAGTTTCCTCACTCTACTTAGCCAGCCACCACATGGAGAAGAAGAATAAAATCCAGCTTGGGAGAGCTAAGAAGAATAAAATTTCCGTCTTCTTCAATTTTCCCCCAAGACAACGTAAAAATCAACAAGATGACCTAATTTTCTGGATTCTCTATCAACATTTTCTCATTAACGAGACAAATCCAAATGAAGGTTAAAAAAAAATCAGAGAAAGGAAAAGTTACCGATCTGGTATGTGGTGATGCCGTCGCCGGTGAAGCCGCAGCGGCAGCTACATTTTGCAGATTAAGAGAGAGAAAACAGTAGCAGTTAGCAAAATCCAAACCAAATTTATCTGTTGTAGAGAAAGATAGAAAGAAAGAAAATACCAGATGGCTTCCGTCTTGGTTTCTTAGCAGCGGTGTGCTTGGTTCTCGACATGAAAAGGACTGGCGAACTGGGATTCAGGGCACGATTGACCTTCGTTTCAACGCTGTCTTGTTATTTAGCCGAGGGAAAGGGGCCTCTTCAAAAATCTAACACAGCCAATATCTCTAAAACTCTAGATCGGACCATTGTATTTAGACTATTTCAAGTTATGTTTCCCGCTTCATTTCACTTGAGATTTCAGCCGCGCCGCTACAAACCTGCAACGGATACGCTTGCCCGAAACGAAGACGTTTCGCCCCTACCAGGCACGAGTTCAAGCAATATAGTTTAGCTGACGGGAAAACCAAAACGACTTGCCGTTTTGTTTCATTCTGACAATTTTGCCCTTCATACTCAACAATTTTGCATTGAAGTCCTTTAATAATAGATAGTAGATAACAAAAATCCCATCAGAAAAATCTGTTAAAACTGGGTTTTGCTCATAAACCCTAAGAATCCAAATTTTCAATCCCGAACGAGGTTCAACCTCCGTCCCAAACAGGTTATTCTTCCCTCTAATCTTTTATGTTCTTCTTCTTTTTTTCCTTTTTATTGTTTTTTATCAATAACTAAACAATTAAAAATGGAACCTCTGCTTCTGCTTGCTTCAAACAAAGCTTCAATATCGGCCTCCTTCCCCCTGTTTCTCTCCTACAAATCCTCATTTCATGAAAAACCAAAAATTTCCAGGAAATCTCATTTTCATCCCTCAAAAGGAGTTCCAGAGAAAACGCCATTTTTTGGTCGAAGCTTGGTTTTGCAAGATAAGGCTTTTACTTCTTTGGGTAATCTGAGAAAAACCCATGTCCCTTTTGAGCCAATAAGAGCTGTAGTTAAGAGAAGAAAAGAGCTTCCTTTTGATAATGTGATTCAAAGGGACAAGAAGCTTAAATTGGTCTTAAAGATAAGGAAGATTCTAGTGAGTCAACCTGATAGAATCATGTCACTTAGGTCGTTGGGGAGATATAGAAGAGACTTAGGTCTTGAAAAAAGGCGTAGATTTATTGCTTTATTGAGGAAGTTTCCTGGAGTGTTTGAAATTATGGAGGAGGGAGCTTTTTCATTGAGGTTTAGATTGACACCTGAAGCTGAAAGGCTATACTTGGATGAGTTGAGAGTTAGGAATGAAATGGAAGGTTTGCTGGTTGTTAAGTTGAGGAAGTTGCTGATGATGTCAATGGAGAAGCGGATTCTGTTGGAGAAGATTGCACATTTGAGGACTGATCTTGGGCTTCCTTTAGAGTTTCGTGATACAATTTGTCAGCGATACCCTCAGTATTTTCGTGTAGTTCAAACTGAACGAGGCCCTGCTTTGGAGTTAACTCATTGGGATCCTGAGCTTGCTGTATCAGCTGCTGAACTAGCTGAAGAGGAAAATCGAGCTAGAGAGTTGGAAGAGAAGAACTTGATTATAGATAGACCGCTTAAATTCAATAGAATTAAGCTTCCCAAGGGTCTTAATCTTTCTAAGGGTGAAATGAGAAGGCTATGCCAGTTTAGAGACATGCCTTATATAAGCCCTTATTCAGACTTTTCAGGATTGAGATCAGGAACACCTGAGAAGGAGAAGCATGCTTGCGGGGTGGTACATGAGATTTTGAGCCTCACTGTTGAGAAGAGAACACTTGTAGATCACCTCACTCATTTCCGAGAGGAGTTTAGATTCTCTCAGCAACTTCGAGGGATGATAATAAGGCACCCTGATATGTTCTATGTGTCTTTGAAAGGGGATAGGGATTCTGTTTTTCTTAGGGAAGCTTATCGTGATTCTCAATTGATAGATAAGGATCCACTGTTGCTTATTAAAGAGAAGTTTCGCTCTCTTGTTGCCATTCCTAGGTTCCCAAAAAGGGGTAGTTCAAAGAAAGATGCAGATAATAATGAAGAAAGCAACATGCAAGAGGAGGCAAGTGATGAGGAAGAAGAAGAAGGATATTCTGATATGGATAGTTATCTGAGTGATGGTGGGTTTGGTGATGATGAGGGTGGCAAAGATGATGACTATGCGGAAGATTGGAGCGATGATGATGATGGTGATGCACCACCAGATTTTGATGACAATGATGAGCTTGTTAATGTTGGGTCGAGCAAACCAACTAAACAAACAGCTTTCTCAGCCAAGAAAGAGGAAGAAAGGCGTGCTCCTGTATTTCCTGATGGTCGGCCAAGAGAGCGTTGGTAAAAAGATACCAAATTTGCTATAAAATGAAGACCCCACTCCTTTTGACTCCTAAATAGTTGCTTATCGTTGCTTGGCTTCAAAAGGTTAGGTTTTTTTCTGGAGAAAGAATCCAGTTTAGTATTTGATGAGATGCCAAATCTTATTTCTTGAAAGCTTCTTTGTTAATATAACTGAGACATCACCATTGATCTAAATAGAAATGTTTTAGTGATTTGTTCTTGTTTATCTTTGTCTCATAGTACATTGTATTAATAACAGTGAAATGGCAGGTTGGAGCTCTTGGATAATTAAATCATATCTGCAAACTGTACTAATATGTATAACTAGTTCATATATGCAATGATTTAGGCAACTCTTTTGGGATGTTAATGTGTAGTTGCTTTACAAGGTATTGCAGTGGCACTATTTCCTGTTATGATATTTACCCTATTTTGCAGGGCATCTCATTTAGGTTCCTTTGCTGCTCAGATTGTAACCAGATGTCTACTATTCACAAATGTACAGGGCTTATCTGAAAATAATTTTAATAAATTTTTAAACGATAAGGAATGTTTGGGAACTTTGTAAAATGAATTCATTATGTTTACCAAATTGCAGAGCTACGCTGCTATTCGTGGTTGTTAGTATCCGGCTGATTAGTACCGTTTGAGTCTTTAATTCGGCACCAAAAAAATTTAGGTATTGAAATGCATCAATATAACAGTACTAATACATACATATATATATAATACATCCATCAGTACAGTACTGTAACTTTCTTGTAGGAAGAGATTTCTTGTATGTATCTAGAAATTATACTATGAATTATAATTTAATACGTAATGAAATATATGAATTTAGATTTGGTATAATCATACTTTATAAAGTTTTCATTTTAATTTAATTATATATGAAATTTTATTTTTATTTTTTAAAGTATCTAAGAGGTTCCTATATTATGAAAATTGGATCAATTTAGTCCTTCTATTATTAAATGGATTAATTTAGTCTCTATACTATTAAAAAAAATCAAATAAATTTAAACTATATTAAAAATA
This sequence comes from Gossypium hirsutum, assembly GCF_007990345.1. Lineage (NCBI taxonomy): Eukaryota > Viridiplantae > Streptophyta > Magnoliopsida > Malvales > Malvaceae > Gossypium > Gossypium hirsutum. Next base: position 30,623,180 of record NC_053430.1, on the reverse strand, counting down.
TTTTGAAATTTATTTTTTTCAATTGTAGTTCAATTCCAAACAAAAATTTTATTTATAAAACTATAAAAACTTTAAAAATATTAATTTTGTTAAACATCTTTCAATAGTAAATTTTAAATCTATTTTAATTTGACTTTATTTAAATTTTTTAATAGTACAGGATTATATTAATATATTTAATAATAAGAATAATTTGATTAGACCTCTCTAACAGATGGAGTTCTCAATACATTGAGCATTTGGAAAAACTAATAGATGTATTTTCTTTTATTTAGGGTAAATACAAAAATGAGTGTATGCAAAAAAGGAAACATGAATGTTTCAAAAGGAGGGTTAGTTATTTATAAAAATTAAACTAAAATTATACAATTACACAAAATTAAAATATCAAAATTTATGTATTCAGATTGATCCCAATGGGTGATAATAAGAGAGGTGAAAACGCAAAAAGAGAAAAAGCTTTTGGACATAAATAATAATAAAGCAAAGTATGGATAAAAAGCCTTATCCATGAAATCCTGAAGGCAGCGCTGTTTCTTTTTTCATCCGATCGCTTCACGTGGAATGAAAACAAAACCCCAAAACCGCCATTTCTTCGAAACCCAACCACCACCTTCACAATCCTCATTTCATCGCCCAACCGCCAAAAAGCCTCCATGGATAGAGTAGCACCATTCCAACGCTACTTTACTCTCTCCCAGAGTCAAAACTCTATAAAACCCAAAAAAGTTTCACCTGCTTCTGTGGCTCTTGGCCCCGCACTCATCTCTCCTGCAACCCAACTCTCTAATTTATCACTGTCATACTCTTGGTCACATCTCTCTCCTTCCCCTGCTTTTCACTTCTCCGATGACTTAAAAGAGGTCAACAGTTTGGAGTCAGTTAAAGTTTTGCATGCCAGGTTGCTTAAAATGAGTAATAGTTGGAGTTCAGATTCTATGACTAAGAGTTTGATCTCGAGTTATGTGAAATTCAACGATTTCAGAGCCGCTACGATGATTTTCTTCGTAGGTTTCGCTCGGAACTATGTTTTCTGGAGTTCTTTCTTGGACGAGCTTCAAAGTTGTGGGGGACAGACACGTAGAGTACTTGAGGTTTTTGGTGAACTATGTGGTAAAGGAGTGGTTTTTGATAGTAAAGTTCTTACTTTGGTTCTGAAGATGTGTGCTAGTTTGATGGATCCATGGCTAGGGTTGCAGATTCATGCTGATCTGGTCAAGAAAGGTTTCGATTTGGATGTGCATTTGAAGTGTGCATTGATGAATTTTTATGGGAGGTGTTGGGAACTGGAGAGTGCCAATCAAGTTTTCAATGAAATGGTGGAAAAGAAAGAGCTTGCCTGGAATGAAGTTATCATGTTAAACTTGAGGAATGAGAGATGGGAGAAGGCTATGGAGTTGTTCAGGGGAATGCAGTTTTCTTGTGCTAAAGCTTATGCTAGTACCGTTGCAAAATTGCTGCATTGCTGTAGCAAAGTGGGAGCTCTCGAGGAAGGAAAGCAAATTCATGGGTATGTACTAAAATTTGCATTAGAATCTGATTTATTGGTAAGCAATTCCTTAATCAATATGTACTCAAGAAATAATAGACTGGAACTTGCTAGGAGAGTTTTTGGTTTGATGCAAGATCATAACCTATCTTCTTGGAATTCTATAATTTCGGCTTATGCTACCCATGGCTATTTGAATGATGCTTGGAATGTATTGAAGGAAATGGAATCATCTGATGTAAAACATGATATAATAACCTGGAACTGCCTTTTGTCTGGCCATGCCCTTCATGGATCTCATAAAGCAGTCCTGAAAATTTTGCGGAGAATGCAGGTTGTCGGTTTCAGGCCAAATTCAAGCTCTATCACCAGTGTTCTTCAAGCTGTCATTGAATTGGGAATATTGAACTTTGGGAGAGAAATTCATGGTTATGTTACAAGAAATGAGTTGGATTTTGATGCATATGTGGTAACTTCATTGCTAGACATGTATGTGAAGCATAATGATATAGGAAAAGCTAATGCAGTTTTTAGTTGCATGAAGAATAAAAGAAATATTGTTGCTTGGAACACGTTAATATCTGGATATTCGTTCAAGGGCCTTTTTGACGATGCTAGGAAATTAATGAATGAGATGGAAGAGGAAGGGATAACGCCAGACCTAGTAACATGGAATAGTTTGATTTCAGGATATTCCATGTGGGGGAAAGATGATGAAGCTTTGGGCCTGATTCATCAAGTAAAGAGTTCAGGAATGAGTCCCAATGTGGTATCTTGGACTGCTCTGGTCTCAGGCAGTTCACAAAATGGAAGCTATAGGGAGTCTCTTGAATTCTTCAGCCAAATGCAACGAGAGGGTATCAGGCCCAACTCTGTCACTTTATCCAGCTTACTTCGAAACTGTGGAGGGCTATCTCTTTTACAGAAAGGCAAAGAGATACACAGCTTCAGCATAAAAAATGGTTTTATTGAAGATGTCTTTGTAGCTACTGCACTTATTGACATGTACTGTAAATCCGGCAATTTGAAAGCTGCTTATGAGGTTTTCGAGAGGATTGAGAATAAAACGTTGGCCACCTGGAATTGTCTGATTATGGGGTTTGCAATCTATGGTCTTGGTAAAGAGGTGGTCTCACTCTTTGAGCAGATGCTTGGGGCAGACATAATTCCAGATGCCATAACATTCACAGCTGTACTCTCTGGTTCTAAGAATTCAGGTTTAGTTAATGAAGGATGGAAATATTTTGATAGTATGAGCTCTGTCTATGGGATAATACCAACAATTGAACATTATTCTTGCATGGTAGATCTGCTTGGAAGAGCTGGATACCTTGATGAAGCTTGGGATTTCATGCAAAGTATGCCATTGAAACCAGATGCAACCATTTGGGGTGCTCTTCTTGGATCCTGCCGTATCCATAAGAACATCCAACTGGCAGAGATTGCATCAAAGAAACTTTTCGAGTTAGAACCTTATAACTCTGCAAATTATGTTTTGATGTTGAATCTATATGCCATGTTTGACAGATGGGGGGATGTTGAACGTATCAAAGATTTGATGAGTGATATAGGGGTGAAAAATGGGCAAGTTTGGAGCTGGGTTGAAATTGATCAGATAATTCATGTATTCTGTGCAGGAGAGAACCATCCAGATGAAGGGGAGATATATTATGAGTTGTACCATCTGGTTTCTGAAATGAAGAAGCTTGGGTATAAACCTGATGTCAAGTGTGTTTATCAAAATATTGATGACAGTGAAAAGGAGAAGGTGCTACTTAGTCACACAGAGAAATTGGCTATAACTTATGGACTAATCAAGTCAAGAAGCATTACACCTATCAGGGTAATCAAGAACTCAAGGATTTGCCCCGACTGCCATACTGCAGCTAAATACATGTCATTGGTTAAGAATCGAGAGATTTTCCTACGGGATGGTAGTCGGTTTCACCATTTCAGTGAAGGGAAGTGTTCCTGCAATGATTGTTGGTAACAACAGAGGTTGTTATGGCTTTCACCATTTCAGAAGGCACTATCTTAAGAGATCATGCATGACTACAGCAACTAATTGAATTCACTAAAAATTAGTCAACTTGCAACGAATGTTTGGATGGAATCTAGGCAGTTATAGGATGAGATGTCTGCATAGTGTTTAAAGAACCATCTCTTAACTTCAAAACACACTTTGAATCACTCAATTTTGAGGTTGAGAGCTCTAGTTATGATCGTTTTAGTGAGGACGGTGTGAGCAGAGTTTTCAGACCGGATTATTACGGGGAATTACGTGTTTTGGTTTCGGTTTGTATATATTAAATTTTATTATTTATTTATTTCGAATTTTATGATATGTTTAAGTATTTAAAATTGTTTTAGGAGTTTTATGTTTCTTAATTAATAAGAAAGTTTAATTCTACTTTGTTTAGAGTTTTATTATACTTAAAAAGAGTTTTATTTTGATGTAATTAGCTAACCTATATAAAAGTCTTTCATTATTTATTACAAAGATACTTTGATCAATAAATTTTAACTCCTTTGTGAAATTTATATTTTGTTATTTTTTAGAAATAGGTTTTCTTCTTAATCTTAATCTTGAAGCCATGGGAAAATTGTTCATCCTCCAATTTATTTGGGTTCAGTCTTAAGAGTTGGTTAGAGTCATTTGTGGAGTTTATTGAATTTCATTTTTTTATTGAAGCTTTGTTGTTCAAGGGAGAAATTTTCCATCATTCATTTTATTTTCATTCTTCATTTTTCAATTTGTTAATGATATTTTTTAGGAGGGTTCATTAAAGCCATTAATTAAATTTTAATTTGTTGAGATATTTATCTCAAATGATTGAATTGAACACAATCACATTTACAGAGTTATGATAGGGTATAACTCTGCACTCTCGGCCTTCATCATGGTTTCTACGCATATGCATATGTTAACAACATATAGATGATTTAGCCTTTCTTTTCTTTCTCTTTACCATGGAAAAAAGGAAAATCCTAGGTCAATAGCATCTCCACCAAGACTTGTATAGTCACTAGACCTTATGTTTCCATGGTATAGACTAAAATTGGTAAACATGCTGTCAATATTTTGTCTTCAAAACCTAAGTTTTATTTCACATTTTTCTGTTAGTAAAAATTTTATTTCTAACCCAGTGAAAAAGAATGCATTCATTCATCACTAACAAGGCAGAAATTTTATCCGTACAACACAGCCAGAAAAGGGAACATTATTTCTAGATGATAATAGGTCAAATTAAAATTTTCATCTCTTTACAATACTTAAATTGGGATGGCAATTGTACAAGGCCGGAGGTTTTCTTCTCACCCCCATCTCCAATCCTATTTTTATATCTCTCGATTATTATATCTTCTACTTGACTCTGCCTTGAATTCCTCAATTCTTACTCGAGCTACCACAAAACATTATAGTTTTTATACTATATTAATGTTCATATGATTAAACAGAGGGTTAGTACTAATTAATATAATTGTTCTAAAAATTTTTAATTCCACAAATAAGCTCCGATATTATTACATTTTTTTACTACTTATTTTATAGGCATAACAACTTATCTGGTCCTCCAATTTTATAAAAAAATCATTTTAATCCTTCATTTAATTTTTTTTCTTTTTTAGCTTTTAAACTTGCGTTGTTTGTCAAATCAACCCAAAATTAATGAAAAAGTTAACCGTCGTTAACTTTGCTACATGGCATACATGTAGATTGCCATGTGGATGTCATGTTAGTAATTAATTAAACTTTAAAAATTTAAAAATTTAAAAAAAATTATAAAAATTATATTTTAAAAAATTAATTACTGATGTAACATACACGTGGACTGTCACGTGAATGTTATGCTAGTACAGCTAACCAACATTAACTTTTTCATTTATGCTGGAGTGATTTGACAAACACAGGCAAATTCAATAACTAAAAAAAGGTGAAAAAATAGAAAATTAAAATAATTTTTTTTTAAAAAATTGAATGATCAAATAAATTATTATATCTATTTTATACTTCACCCTAAAAATGATATGTGTCACGTTTAAAAAAGTAAAAATGAGATTTTATTAATCAAACTAATTAAAACCATAATATAATTGTAATCTCATTTGAAAAACCTAAACCAAAAATAATGAAACTAGAGCTAAGACGATTCATCTGGGCGACTCTATGTGCCACCCTATTACTGGTATTGCTAATAAAACAAAAAGGAACATTATGAAAATTTAAAGCTAAAGAACGTTCTTCATCAACTAAGTAACCCAGCAAAATTAAATCAACCAAATTTCTTTGGAGTTTAGAAATCAGTCCATAAGCATTACCCTCAATGATTATATTTCTAAGCATCGGTTCTCAACAAATTTCAGCCTGAGGATGAAAGCCTGTGGCTCCATCATTTACGTAGTCAACATAGCAAGGAGGCTATGTGTGAAACCTCCCGCCAGCGTGTACCACGACACCCTACATCCTAGATATATCCGCCTTATCAAATGCACCATCAATGTTTATTTTCAGTGTATTTTCACTATCAAATGCACCACTCTCTTTGCTTGTGGAATGATCCGGCGTCAACCTAAATTGTGTAATATGAATTCATCCTACAGTTACCGAGCTTACTCTAAAGCAATATCAGTTGAAATAATTTTTCCACAATTTACAATTGCCAAAGTAACAAAGCTAGGCTTGTAAAAGTAAAAATTCAACTACAAAATAGAACTTCAATATTCGTATACTCGAATAAGGAAAGTGAAATACAATTAGTATTACTTTTCTCTAAGAAATCAGGAAATAAGATAAAAATAAAGCTTTAAAGCAGGTCGGAAAACTTGGCCAAAAAAATTATACTAGGTTTAAAGGTTAAGGCAGTCATAGACGGTTCTGTTTAAAATTCAAACTCTTAAGCAGAATTTCCTCTAATGTAATTTTAGTAAGATAACAAAATTTTAGAAAAAAGAAAGATTTTATTTTGAGAAAAAAGATAATTGAAAAGAATGAGAGAAGTTCTTATTTTGTTGCTCGTAAAAAATGGAGAAAAATTGACCTATTTATAAGATTCTCAAATGGTTAAAGTGATACAAAAAATTCAATGGTCATATTACACGGTCAGATCCCAATAATCATATTATAACAATTAAATTACAACAATCATATTGTAACAGTCAAATTTTTGCATCACCAACAAAAGCCTCCCTATCCAAAATACGCAACATCACCTCTACCCAATCTATGTAATTATCCACTGGTTAATTCAATAAATCAGCATTTATTACCATCCATTCTATGTGCAACACGTACAAACCACATACATTTTCTTTAACACCGTTACATAAATGTTGGTACCTCCCTATACATTGTTTGTATATGTGTTGCATAATTGGTTTGCATTGTGTCAAATGCTGAAGGTTTTTGACTTTGATGAATTTAGGTAAGAATGCATATGTTTTGAATGAGTTGCACTAAATTGTTAACTTACATGTGATGATGCATTAGTAAAATGTTCAATAAGGTATTGAAATGCATGAAATAATGCTAGGGAATGACATATGACGGTTGAATATGAAATGTTTGTGTTTGATAGTTAATCTGAAAAGTTGTAGGTTGATATTTATTTAGAAATTGTAGAAATAATGTGACGTCGCGACGAGATCAAAATTTCAGACCACAGTGATATGTCAAATTTGGTCATAATGACAAGGTTATAACAATATGTTATGTTGTGACGAGGAGCTCTCTATGTCGTAATATCAACTTGAAATTTTTCTAACATTACAATTTAGTCTTAATTCAACTTCAAGGTAGCTTTAGAACTTTTGTAAGCTCATGTAAGACTCGGTAATGATTATATGACATACCATATATTTATAGTACTTGTTTTTTTTTTATGTTAATTGGCATAAATTGAATATAATTAGATTATAGTTGCTCCAGCAGCTAATGTGGCACTTAAAGCTCGGACATTGAGTCGGGTATAGAGTGTTACAACAACTTCTCAAAGTAATTGCATTAACTTTTGTTTTGAATTAATAACAGTTTGTGAAAGCAATTTATCCTGAGATTTTAGTCGACTTCCTAAAATTGTCAACTAACTAATTTGATTCTCCAAGTTGTGAATGCTTAATTTTTGCTCCTATTAAAATTTGTGTGCTAGTCACAAGTGATTTAACAATTTATTCAAAATACATACCTAAACTTGAAGAGGATGATTGTGCACAAGCATGTGACCTTAGTTGAAAATTATAAATAGTTGGTGGCCTTACTCCATAATTGAAATATGGATGGTCCTGCCATCATAACTTGTAAGTAATTGAGGAAGGATCATATTTCTCTTGTGGTGTATCAAGAAATACTCCAACTGCATTAATAACTTCATGTAAATTCTCTTGAAATGTGGAGCATATATCATTTGGGTGGCTTTTTGCATGTTTCTTGTAGCAATTTGTGGAATAAAAGAAGTTATTTTAAAAAAATTATTTTCATGGGATCATACATTTATCTCATTTTAATCTTATTAGAATGTCTCTTTTTTTTAAAAAAAAATTTAAATTGTTGTGAATGAACTTTTTAGTAGTTCTGTTTACTATGACATTTTCATTAGCTCTATCAATCACTTTTTTTTTCTATCGATAAGTTAAAAAGTACTAGAATTATATTTTGAGATGTTTTCTGATATTTAAATTAGTTCAAAAGCTTTAAAATAAAGAAAGGAAATAATATTATAGAGGAAAAAAGAAGAAGAGAGGACTTACCCCTTTAGTCCAGGACTACCCTTATCAATACTTAAGAGCTAACATAATTGATATTCATAGATGGTAAAAAGAAATTGAAAATACGCTCACAAAATCATGAAAATAAAATCTAACATCGTTTTCCCTGTTATCCTTGCATTTGATTTGGGTGTCCGAGCCCATTGTATATCTTAGAAGGCCTTAGTTATTAGATTTGATTGGGTCTAACTATTTCTTGAAAGAAGAGGAATCCCATATCCTTGTAACCAAACGCCTCCACTCTCTTCCCCCTCCCTCCCTCTTCTTCTTTCTCTGACTCTTTACCACAGACCCATAGTAGGCTTTTTTCTTTTATTTTCATTCCTTTTTTTCCTATTTCCAATTTTATCGCCAATATTTTCATTTGCATTTGCTTTTTCTACCTCCTTCACCTTCTTTTTCTGATGATTCGCCGATACTTCCCAATTTCCAGGATTGGTGCAGTTTCTATTTAGGGTTTTTGATAATATCACCGCTCCCTTTATTGTTTCCCTTTCCTTTCTTTTGCCCTCCCAGGTTTCCTTTTCCCTTTCCTTTTTTTTCTAGCTTTAGTTTTCTAGTTTCTAGGGTTCTTTTATCCGATTTTTGTTGATTCTTATTATCAATTAGGAAAAGAAAAGAAAACTTACCTGGGAAATTTATTAGAATATCCCGTTCCTTTTGGCAGTATTTACTGCACTTGCCATTTCCTTACTTCAGAAACGTTAATACGACGATATAGGTTCTTACCTGATTAATTAAAAAAAAGAAGAAGCCTAAAACTAATTCCAAAGTTCATTTTTTTTTCGTAGTCATATATTCACCTGGAAACCGTACGTATTGAAAGAAACCACTTCTATATTCGGATTAGTTGCCTTGTTATTTTGAAATTATTGTCTTTGTTTTTTGTTGCGTTGTGGTGGTTCGAAGGGTTAAGAAGTTATTAGGGAAGGAAAAGTGGTTTAGGATTGCATGGGAGAGTATGAAGGGTGGGCGGCACAGCAGCCACCCATCGGGTTATTACCGAACGGTTTGTTACCGAATGAAGCCGCCTCGGTTATTCTGGTACTTGACTCGGAGCGATGGATGAAGGCTGAGGAAAGAACCGCTGATCTCATTGCCTGCATTCAGCCCGATTCACCCTCGGAAAGTCGCCGTAATGCGGTCGCGGATTATGTACAACGCCTAATCGCTAAATGTTTCCCTTGTCAGGTCTAATCAAATGCCACTCCATTATAATTTCTTTTCATAATGTGAATGCCATCTATGAAATTATATATGTCTAATTCTTCATTTTTGGTTTCTATGTTGAGGAGATGATTGAATGAATTCACTCTGTTACAGATGTTAAATGTGGATAATTCATAAGGGGTATTCATATAAATAGGATAAAAAGTTCACATCTTTGCATTTCTTTTTCGGGATGTTGACTGGAAGGCTGAATGTAACTTATGCTATACCAATTTTAATGTTGAGTTTCTTTGCTTTTTGATGATAGGTGTTTACTTTTGGGTCTGTGCCCCTCAAGACGTATTTGCCTGATGGGGATATTGACTTAACAGCCTTCAGTAAGAATCAAAATTTGAAGGATACATGGGCTCATCAGGTTCGTGATATGCTGGAAAATGAAGAAAAAAATGAAAATGCTGAATTCCGAGTGAAAGAAGTTCAGTACATTCAGGCCGAGGTAAAGTCATGATTTGATGCCTTTTCTTCACAATTCTTATGGAATCTTCTCTGGAATCTCAGAGATTGTCTTGATTCTTAGAATATCTTGTTTATCCTTATGTCAACATTTTAGTATCCTTGGCCTGATTTCTTCAATGAAAATTGCATGTTTGTGACACTTGCTACTGGCTGGGATCTTCTTATTTGCTGTGTTAATGCTATTCTTCCTATTTTTAATATTATCTTTAGAAGGTCTTGCTTTAAACTAGCTGTAGAATTCTTCACATGTTTGCTTGATTATGTTATTTTAACACATGAATTTGTTTTTATATTTCCTTTTTCTTCTCATGCACTTCAGGTGAAGATAATCAAGTGTCTTGTAGAAAATATTGTGGTAGACATTTCATTTAATCAGCTCGGTGGATTATGTACCCTTTGTTTTCTTGAAGAGGTCAGTGATGCAATACCTGCCACTTAATGTCTGCAGATTTATTTTTGGAATTGTGGAATGGTGGACCTTTAGGGATTAGTGTAAGTTTTAACCAAGCTTAATGTCCATGTGTGTAGGTTGATATTTTGATAAATCAGAACCATTTGTTCAAGCGTAGCATCATATTGATAAAAGCATGGTGTTATTATGAGAGCCGTATATTGGGTGCTCATCATGGACTTATCTCAACTTATGCCTTGGAAACCTTGGTTCTTTACATATTCCATGTTTACAATAAGTCCTTTTCTGGACCACTTGAGGTGGCCATTTTTACCTTTCTATTTTTTTTTATTCTTTTTTCGTTAGTCTCCACATCTGTTTGACTTTTCTCACGTCTTCATGCTTAGGTCCTGTATCGTTTTCTTGAGTTCTTTAGCAAGTTTGATTGGGAAAATTTTTGTGTTAGCCTATGGGGGCCTGTTCCAATTCGTTCGCTTCCAGACATATCCGGTACTGCATTTTCTGGACATCTTATTCTAAGCTTTGAATAAGAATCCTCCATTTACCAAATGTTTTTTTTTTATTAATTACATTGTTTGAAATACATTTTTTTTGCAGCGGAACCTCCTCGAAAAGATGGTGGAGAGTTATTACTTAGCAAATATTTTCTTGATACTTGCAGTTCAAGATATGCTGTTTGCCAAGAAAATCAGGGGCAACCCTTCACTTCTAAACATTTCAATGTGATTGATCCTTTGCGTCTAAATAACAATCTTGGACGTAGTGTTAGTAAAGGTACATCTGTAACTTTTTTAAGTGGTTATTCCTTGTATTGTTTTGATATTTCTCTGTCTTTGTGACTTCCTTCTCCCTTACTTATCATTCTCTGTTTCCAAAACTATGTCTGCATACTTTGTTGCCATCAAATTCAGTTGTGGGTGATACATTGCAATGAACTTCTAATACAGCGACCTGATTAAGAACTTTTTAAAATATTTAACTTAAATTGGTAAAAAGGAAGTTGAAGAGACTGTCAATGCAGGGATGAAAAGGTAATAGAAAACAATTAGAATCTTGATTTTGTTTACTTCTGCAAAATTCTGGCACTTAGCAGAAACTTTATGATTAAGCATGTCATGAGTCGATGATGGATAGTGCCATGTACATGTAAAACTTTTCAGTCTTAGTGCTTTTGGAATAGATAGAGTTGTGAATTTTCTGGTTGGATGTATCCTCTGCTAATAATAGGTTTTGTTGTGAATAAAAATAATTCTATATTCTCCAGGCAATTTCTTTAGGATACGCAGTGCATTTGCATTTGGTGCTAAAAAGTTGGCAAGAGTGCTTGATTGTCCCAAAGAGGACCTGTATTATGAAGTAAATCAATTCTTTATGAATACATGGGAAAGGCATGGCAGTGGCCAACGGCCTGATGCACCAAGGAATGATCTGCGGTGCTTGAGATTGTCAAATTTGGACCACACTCATGGATCTAAGAATATCAGAAACAATTCAAGCAGCAAAGGAAATGACATGTCCTCACGGCATGAAACTCAAGCTGAAAGAGTTCAAGGATCATTTGGTGTTTCATTACAGCATGTTAATTATCCTTTGGAAAGCACAAGTAAGATTAGTGATGTTTCTGCTGTTTCTTGTACTGAAAACCAAAGGAGTCATGGTAGCAAGAGCAACTCAAAAACCTCTGATCAAGTTAGATGGGATTCTAATTCCAATCAGAATGTTCATAACAGTGCTGGTCAGAGAATTTCTAAAGCAGAGAATTTGGTGATTGATGTTCAAGGAAGATATCTTTTTGCAAGGACGTGTTCTAGTCCTGAGCTTACTGAAACATATGGAGAAGTTACTTCTAACCAAAGGCAGAACAGAATGCCGGAGAGTGGGAAAACCCAGATTGCTTCTATGAGGTCAAATAATGACGGGGGGAAGAATATGGAATCTGGTTTGGCAGAAAGGCATAACATTAAATCTTCATCTGATGATCCTTCATCTATTAGGCAAGCATCAAACCATCAAAGCATTGATACTGCTGCTGATCCAAACAGTCTTCCAAATAGTTTCCAAGATGATTTTGGCTTGGGAACCATGAGTCAGGAATTTTCTTTGGTTCCAGGTGTACAAGGAATGCATCAAGAAGAGCAAGATCTACTGAACATGATGGCATTTTCTACGGCTCATGGCTTTGATGGTCAGGTTCCTGTTCCGCTAAATTTAGCTGCAGGTCACTTACCTTTTCCTTTCCAATCTCTACCAATGGGATACAATCAGAGAAATTTGGGTGGAATCCTTCCTTCAAATATTCAAATGTTTCCCCAAGGATTGGTCTCTTTTCCTCTGGCCCATTATTTTTCTAGCATTGGGTTAGCCTCAAATACAGAGGATCCAATTGAGGCCAGTAGTGAAAATTTTGGTTCTCCAGAAATGAACTCAGGGGAAGTGGAACGTGATTCATGGCAGGAACAAGACAGGGGTTCTAGTGGTGGTTTTGTTGATCTTCATAACGGGAGTTTTGAAATGCTTCAGTCGGATGATAAGCAACTTTCAACCTCAGCTCGCTATAAATTTTTTCAGTCTTCTAGGGTAAGCAGCTCTGGTAGTTCTAAAACCCAACAGAAGTTTGCTAAAGAAACTCGAGGTTCAAGTAGGGAAGGTCATCTAGATGATAACCGAGGTAATGATGTTTTCTTTGATGAAAGAACTACAAGTTCTAGATCCATGACTGCTTCACATACAAGTTCACTCAGAAGGAAAACCTCATCAGAAAGTTCTTGGGATGGGTCGTCTGCAAAGGTCTGTAAGCCAGCTAGGGAGAAAAGGGGTAGGAAATTGTCTTCTTCTGCGGTTCCTTCTGCTACATGTGGAAAAGGTAAAAGTGTATCTGACTATTCCTCTCAGGCAGAAGACAATAGCAGAGACTGGAACCCACCATCAATAGGGAGCAGTGATATGGCAGGAAGAACTATTGAACCTCAACCAGTTTGTTCTTTGCCTGTTCCAAGGCATCAAATATCTGGATTTGAGACAGCCTTGACAAGTGGTTCAGATCCATTGATACCCATTACTCCATTCCTCTTAGGTCCAGGTTCAGGTCAAAGAACTATGGATAATTCTGGAGTTCCTCCCTTGGCCTTCACCATAACAGGGCCGCCAGTACCATTTGTATTGTGCCCTGTGTACAACATTCCAGCAGAAACAGGAGCTCCAGATGCATCAACAAGCCATTTTGGTTGGGATGAGGGTTTGGATAACAATGATTCTTGTCAGAATTTTGAATCATCTGCGGGACTTGATCAATCTGAGGTGTTAAGTACTTCTAGTTCTACAAGAAATGCTTCATCTCTCGAGCCAGTAGAGCGTAAGTCAGACATTCTCAATGGTGACATTGCTAGCCATTGGCAAAACTTGCAATATGGACGGTTTTGCCAAAATTCACAATATCCTCCACCTCTGATTTATCCTTCTCCTGTTGTGGTGCCACCTTTATATTTACAAGGTCATTTTCCATGGGATGGTCCTGGGAGACCTCCTCCATCAAATGTGAACCTCTTTTCTCAACTTATGAATTATGGGCCTCGTATTGTTTCTGCTCCCCATCAATCTGTTTCAAATAGACCTGCGAGCGTATACCAACGGCATGCTGATGAGATGCCAAGATATTGCAGTGGTACTGGGACCTACCTGCCTAATCCTGTAAGTCACATACTGACATTCTCTAATGAGCCTTTATGACTTTAAATTTCTGCATTTGAACTTTGCCTTCTTTGAAAAGTAATTTTGGTTGCATACATGGTCCTGTTTTTCCATTATGCATGCTTTGGAGAGTGATGTTGTTTACATACACGGTCCTGTAATTTTTCCGTTCTCCTTTAATTTAGCGTACAACGATACAGTGGACAATCTTTTCAAATGCAATATTGTCTTGGCCATAAGATATTCATACATTAGTCTGTCTTTTGAAGTGATCTTAATATTGTTAGCTTTGTGCCATTTAACACTTAAAACTATAGCCTTCATAAGTTTTCTATACGTTTTTCTACTTCAGAAAGTTTCAATCAGAGAACAGCATTCTGCAAATACAAGGAGGGGAAAATATAATTATGATAGAAATGACCACCATGGTGATAGAGATGGGAACTGGATTGCCAATTCAAAGTCACAAGCTGCTGGGTACAGCCATAGTTGCAATCAAAATGAAAAATCAAGGTTCACATGTGACCAATTGGGTGCTGTTGCTGATGACAGCAGAGCTGAGAGGCCTTGGGGCTCACATAGGCATGATTCGTTTTCTTCATACCAGTCTCATAACGGTCCGGTCTGTGCAAACTCTTCTCAAGGTAGCTCTGCCAGCATGCAATATGGCATGTATCCACTGCCAGCCATGAACACCAGTGGGGTGTCGTCAAATGGACCTACCATTCCTTCTGTTGTCATGCTGTATCCCTATGATCATAATTCTGGTTATGGTTCCTCTGATGAACAACTTGAATTTGGTTCTCTTGGACCAGTGGATTTCTCAGGCATGAATGAAGAAGCATCACAGGTAAGTGATGGAAGCAACCCAGGTGGGGTATATGACAAGCAAAGGTTTCATGGTACCTCTGCTCAACAATCTTCTCCAGATCAGCCTTCTTCACCCCACCTCCAAAGGTAATTTGTCTTGCTTGTCTGAGATAGTTTCTTTACTAGACTAAACAAAAGGAGTCAGCCTAAGTAGAACGCAGCATCTATGCTATTGTTGAAATGCCTTTACTGGTCTGGCAATAGAGTTGATGGCGTATCTATGGACAGCTTGAATTAGCTGTATGGGAATTGCTGCTTGCTCTCCTCCTATTCCCACGTTGGCATCACCCTTTTCCTGTCTGATGCTCATAGTTCTGATGGGCTGTTTCTCTGCCACAAACCATGAGTCTATGACTAGTAGTTATTCCTTATATGGCAAGTATATTGAATTTTAAAAGTGGATCATAACCCTCTTTTTTAAAGTTCATACCTTCGACATTATATTTTGAACTCTTTTGTTTCAATTAGATTGTTTTCTGAATCTCATTTATTTGTCTTTAACAGAGGACTTTGATTTTATTGCCAAATCTGTGGCTGAAGATGAGGATTCTTGGCCCCTTTCTTTTCCATCAGAGGGAAGAAATAATGGAGTGCCATTTGTGAAAAGCCCCTTACAAGGCATGTTTGTTCACATCTCACTCGAGATGGTCAACCATGCTTCTTGGCTTGTGCCTGTATGTACATTATGAATGATAAAATCATTTTTTTTAAATGCTCTGCTTTTGAGGAGATAAGAGTAATGGTGAAAAGAATGCAGGACTCGGGAGGTTAGACTTAAGTTTAGGGTTCTACACATTGTAACCGAAATAGGAGCTCCTTAGGATTACAAAATGAAAGGAACCGAGTTCTCTATTAATTGCAATGATTTAGATGTACTTACCCACATTGTTATTAGGAGATTTTATTTTGACATTACATTTCAGTAACTTTCTTGTTCGGTCTCCAGTGCAATGAAAATTTTCTTCTGGTCAAAGAGTAAAGTAAAATAAAACGGGTTACAGGAGACGGTAGATAATATTACAAATTTACAACCTAAAACTAGTAGAAAGGAAAGGAAAAGGTTTTTAAAGAAAGGAAGGATAGTGGATAAAAGTAGAGAGGATGGTGGATGAGAAGTGGACGGAGAGAGGTTTTCTAAACTTCCTTCGATGCCTTTATAGGCTTCCTTCATCTCCTTTTTATAGGAAAATTTTTGAACTTTATTTAATTTCCTTTGAATCTTGCATAGTTTTTTTAATAAAGATAATGTCTCATCATTGATTTGACATGGTTGTTTTTACATTACTTTCTTTTTTGTCTGCATTTGGATGTCATTATCCCAAATTGCTTTCTCTCCATTTCATCTTGAATCTATTCACATTCTTGGTGAATTTTAATTTTTCGATGTATTCTTGATTTCTTTTGTCCTATGTGATAGAAAATTATCAATCTCTATGTCAGTTATCTTTTTTAATTTACTTCAATAAAAAACTTACAGCTTATGGACCGATGGAAAAGAATATTGGCATATGATACTAAAAACACTCAAGATGATAGAGACGAAGAATGCATGCAATTATTAAAAAAGATAGCTAATATGGAGATTGATGATTTTTCATCACACATAATAAAAGAAATCAAGAATACATGGGAAAATTGGAACTCACCAAGACTGTCAATAGATTCATTACAGTTATATGAAATGGAGGAAATGAATCTAGTAAATATTCAAGAAGGATAAAAACCAATTAAAATATCAAGGAAGCAACTTGGGAAAACAACATCCAAGTGAAAACAAAAAAGGAAGCTTAGTGGAAAAATGACATTTAAGAAAGCAACTTAGGAAAGCAACATCCAGATACAGACAAAAAAGGAAACAACGCGGAAGTAACCATGTCAAATTAATGATGAGATATTATCCTTATTAGAAAAACTGTGCGGGATTTAAAAGAAATTAAATAGAGTTCAAGAATTCTCCTATAAAAGGAAGATGAAGGAAGCCTAAGGGGGCATCGAAGGAAGTTTAGAGAACTTATCTCCATCCACTTCTCATCCACCATCCTCTTTACTTTTATCCACTATCTTTTCTTTCTTTAAAAACCTTTTCCTTTC
Source organism: Gossypium hirsutum (assembly GCF_007990345.1). Lineage (NCBI taxonomy): Eukaryota > Viridiplantae > Streptophyta > Magnoliopsida > Malvales > Malvaceae > Gossypium > Gossypium hirsutum. The sequence goes on along the minus strand of NC_053430.1, from coordinate 30,606,183 downwards.
TACTAGTTTTAGGTTGTAAATTTGTAATATTATCTATTGTTTACCGTATCCCGTTGTAATTAGTATCAGAGTTGCAGTGTAACGTTATTTGGAGAAATAATATCTTAGTATTCATTGTAAGTTCTTATTTTTTATTTTCAGTTTTGTTTATTTCGTGTTTGTTTATCTTAAAACCTATATATCTGTTATTCTGTCTTACAATAGGCTATTTATGTTTGGGTGAGACTTTTGGCTTTTTAAAGTAAGAACATATAAAGATAACAAAAGTTTTTAGGTACCTAAAATAAGTTTCATGGAAGAAACTGATTGTCTATATAAGAATAAAATTTGCAATCATGCTATACATATTGATCCAAAAAATGAAAACAATGTTTCAGCTCTCAATAAGGGTTTTAATAGTTTAATAGATATTACTTCTATATATTTTTATAAGTTTTATAATAAAGTAAGTAAAATAGAACACGTAAATAATTTAGGAGAAGTTATAGAATTAGATTTGAACAACAAATCTAAAAAAATCTTATCTGAAGTTAATAAATTAGAACAAGTTCTCATTAATAAAAATACAGAAAAAAATAGATTTAGGACATTTATATTATGGAAATAGTAATATAATATTAAATTTTTCAGAAGAAGAAGATACTTCCTTTGAAGAATCTGTCTTCTACAAACAAAAGACATAAAAAACCAAAAAAAATAGAAAATAAAATATACTCATCAACCAAAATATGATTTCCAATCCTATAAACAACTTATAGAACATTGGAAGAACAAATTTACTAAGACATCTGTTAAATGAAAGAATAGAATATCTAAAACTAATAGAATATCTTTATGAAAAACATAAAGATCTGTTTACATTATTTAATTATCATTATATGTTAAACTATTACACTACAAATAGTAGTAGTTTTAATAATTCTGCTAATAATTCTATAAACTTAAAAGACATATAGGTTACAAATTACAATTCTAATGAAGAAAATACTTCAACAGATGAGGAAGAAAATATAGAAATATCAGAACCAATGGATACTGATCAAACAGATTCTCATGAAAAAGAAAAATAGAGCCAGATTTTCAAAAAGATGATTGTTTAAGATCTTTTAATAAAAGCTATGAACAAGTTGAAAATATAACTTGAATTTTTGGCAATCAAACCGAAAATATAGCTACAAATGAAATAAAATCTGAAAATTTAGGAGAACCATCTGCTCAACCAGTCCCACATAGAATAGATGATTTAAATAACAAGGAGGAATATATTTAGATCTAACTATTATTCTTATAGCATACTATGAAAAAATCATAGATGATTGAGCACAATTTATGACTATAGTTGTTAACAACAATATGTGGTCAAAAGAAAATTATTTAAACAACTTTGTTGGAACATATCAAGGAGATGTTTTACAATTCCTAAGAAGATAGGTGTCGAAACCATTTTTATTTTGAAAAATGAAGGTCGACTTTAAAACGAAAATGGAGTCGCCACCAATCCTTTTTGTTTAGCTGTGATCGGGTCACCCTGTGATCAATCATTTTAATAAAGCATTTTGGTTTATTAAAACAACGTTTTTGGTCTACGAAAAACTAGAAAACGGATTCGGGAGTCGGTTACGCGCGAGGAAGGATTAGCACCCTCGCAACGCCCAAAATTGGTACCGTATTGATCAATTAACATCCTAATGTTGAAAAGTTGAAAAGATTTTAAAACACGATCCCTTTAAAAATGTTTAGATATCCTAAATTGAATATTGAGATTCTTTCTTTCAGAACTTTCTTTCAGAAAGAATAAAATATCATATCCAGCACGATAGGACACAACATTTTGAAACATCGATACCAAATCATCTCATGATTTCCAAAACTCATGCATTTGAAATTTTAAAAGGATATTTGGCTATTTGGCCAAATGGTAAATCGAAACCCAGCACGATTGGGCACGATTTATCGAATTTCTAAATTCAAAATATTGCCTCATTTTAATTTAAGAAATCATGGATGAAATTTCAAAAGGATATTCTGTATTTTAGTAGAATGAAAAATTGAAACCCAACACGATTGGACACGATCTCTAAAACTTCCAAAAATGAAATATTGCCTCGTTTTAAGAGGTTTTTTAAATGAGGGTGATTATAAAAGCGGTGAAGTACATTTATTCGGTTTATATAAAAAAAATGAATTGAACAATTTAAGATGACAAAGTAAGCAAGCTCGATTATAAATCAATATACAGAAATCCAAAAGCAAAGTAACTAATATGGAACATGTACATAGTTAATATATTACACTATTATCAACGATATTTCAAAGGTGTAGATATGTAAATTAAAACACACAAAAACAAACAATAAACAAAATAACAATACATAAAATAAACTATATGTATACAGACAAACAATACATGTAAAACTTTAGAATTAATTATAAAATAAATAAAAATAATTAATGCATAAAATACAAAATATTGATCTATCTAAATTAATAATATACATATAATGAAAAACTTATTATAAATATATGTACATAAATAATAATATAAAAACGTTTGAAATAAACAAAAATGCATCATAAAATAACTTTAAAAGGCATAAATTATATATATAGATTTAAAAGGAAATGTATAATCACAAATAGATTTAAAAGAAAATACATAAAATAATATAAAATCAACAATATATATAAAAAAATAATGTACAACAATTCAAAGCTGATGATATAGGAAACATTTACATATATATAAATGTAAGAAATAATTTTGTAATGAAACAGTATAAATGATATACAAAATAATATATATATACGAATAAATAATATACACAAAATACAAATAGCTTAATATAAATAATATATACAAAAATAATAATATAATATTTAAAAAATATTCATAAAAGAGAAAATAAATAAAATATAATAAAACAGAATGACAATATACAAAAGAAAATAACAACAAGAAAAAAAACATAAAAGAAGGTGGAATCAATTAACAAAATGTTAAAATAATATGAAAAGGGGGGGGGGAAGAATGAATGAATTATAAAGAATATAAAACATGAATTTTAAAAGAACTCAATGGAAATAAAAACAAAATAAAGGGGATAATTTGTAAACAAATAGAATTCCTAAAGCGTAGACAAGGACTAGAATGAAATGTGCCCAAATAAATAGGGATTTAAAATACAAATATTCCAACTCACAAAAGGCAGTATTTAAATGAGAAGCAAATTAAAACGATGCGCAAATCCTTCGAAATAAAAATCATTATTCAATCGTTATTTTTTGTGTTCGTATTCAGCATCTCCTCTCATTTTCTCCAAAAAACTCCCCCTTTACAGTAGTTTTGAATGGCTTTTATAGCTAAATTTTACAACTGATTGCCTCTTTCTTTTTGCAGGCAAGTGGGGTAATGGAGTTAGTGGGGTGATTTAGTGGGGTGATGAAGTTAGTTGCAAGTTTAGTGGGGTGATAGAGTTAGTGGCAAGTGGGGTGGTGGAGTTAGTGGGGTGATTTAGTGGGGTGATGGAGTTAGTGGGGTGATGGAGTTAGTGGTCGGTTTAGTGGGGTGCTAATTGGATGGTTGGTATTTTGGGCTCTGCTTGTTGAGCCCGGGCAAAATTTGGGCTCTACAATAGGAAAAATCAGAAAAAGGAAAAGAACATAAATTGCATTTAATCAACCAGATTAGAACTCCCAAAGATTTATTAAAAGGGCTAATTTTTATTCTAAAAACAAAATTTTGTGGATATACTGATAAAACAGATCATGATTGTCTATCTAGTTATGTATTGTCAAAAATAAAATTATGTGACGTAAGATACTTAGAAAAATTTTCTAAAAAATTTCTTCATGAAAATCAAAAATCAAAAACTAAAAACTGAAAATATAAATTTCTAAAAAAACCAATATTTTCATAAATTACCACCACCATAGGATGAGATTTGTATAAAAAAGTACAATTCTTATTTAGAAAAGCATAATAAAATAACTGGTGTAGAACTAGAAAGTATAGATTCTATAGGAAATAGAATTAATTTTGCAAAAGAAAGAATAACCATGCATTGGTTTACAAAGTAAGTTTTCTAAACAAGTTAAGCATAAACTAAGTAATAAGCATTGTATAAAAATTCTAGAAAATGAATGGCAATTTGGATTTAAATCGGTACGCCATAATACTTGTAAGAAATATACAAAGAAAAATAAAAGATATAAGCTAGTTAGATAGAAACCAGGAAATAAGGAAAATTTTGGTTGTAATAATAAGAAAAGATTTATCAGAAGAAAAACTTTTAAAAAGCCTAAAAAATAAATATGTAAATGTTTTAAATGTGATGAAGAAGGACATATAGCACCAAATTGTCCTAATAAAGGAAAAAGTGAAAGAAAAATGATTAAAATACTTGAAGAATAAGATTTAGAAATATGTTGAGAAGGGGAAATAAATCTTGAGAAAATATTATACGAATTAATATCAGAAACAAGTTCTGATATAGATGAAGAATATATATTTGTGTTTAATATAGAAAGTAATTCTAATAATCAGTTAGAATAAATTCCTAAAAATGAACAACAAGATATAAAATTAGGAAATATAATTGGAAAAGAAAAATACTTTTATGATGAAATGATAGAAAAAATTGATAAAAATCATATTTCTAAAGAAGAAATTTATAAAATATCTAAATATAAGATATGGAGTCAAAGACATATAGAAAAAATAAGTAGTAATACAGTAGCTAAAGATACTAGAGGTGGATTAACAGAAATCCCACTATTTAATAAAGATAAAGATTAAGAGGATTAAAACGAGATATCCCCAAGTTAGATATATACATTTAGGAATAATAATGATAATTATAATAGATTTGTTTAAAAAAGGTCATGACATATCAATAATAGTAGCTTTATTAGATGAGATTTGAAAATCTAATAAAAGCACTTATCGGAGAAATTCAATCAAATTTACATACAAGAATAATAGGATTTAAAGTTAAACCAAATTAATTTATATCTATTACAGATCCATTGATAGAAGAATGTTTATGTCAACAAAAAATTCTGAAATTAATGATTTAGCAAAAGATCTAGCAATTAGTTGGACTTTTATTAATGAATATACTAATACAGCAAAAGTAGAAATCAAAGAAATTAATAACAAAATTATTGAACTCTTTGAACCCAATAAAATCACTACTGAAATACAACCAAAATTATTACATTTAAGAGATTTATCAATACTAAGAGATTGAATGATAGAAAGGATAAGTAGTGTCAATACTTATAAACCTTAAGTACAATAGAATATATGTCGTCTGGTGATAAATTATATTTTAAAAATATAGCTATAACAAATACGAATGATAATTTGGTTTTACCCTCAAATGCTCAAATAGAGGAAGATGAGGAAAATCCAAGTAGAAGTTCTATATCTTCAACACCGATAGGAATGAAAATAGTTCATATTCCTATTTTTCCTACAGAACCAAGTAGAAATTCTGTATCTTCTAGAAACACTATAATGGAAGAAATACAAACTTCGACAATAATTCAACAAATGAAACTTGGAACAAGTGACGCAATTATATTTTCAAATTTCCAATCCAGAAAATATTACACATATATTGAAATTACATTTCAATTTAGAGAATATAAAACATATTCTTTAAATGCTTTATTAGATACTGGAGCTACAACTAGTAGTTGCAGAAAGAATACCATTCTTTTAGAAAAATGGGAACCTGTGAAACATCTAATAAAAGCCATAGGAATAGATGGTAATGAAACCATAATTCAATATAAAGCTAGAAATATACCAATCTACATAAATAATGTAAGATTTGTGATACCTAAAATATTATGCTTTCCAGCAATGCATGAAGATATATTATTAGGTAATAATTTTATATATCAACATTTACTATTTTTTATTAATAAAAATATAATTATGTTATCAGTAGAAAAAACTTCTATAGAAATACCATTGGTAAAAAATTATAAATTTGTTTGTGATAAAAACTTTACACCACCAAGAAAAGAATAAATTAAACAACTTGAAACAAGTCATTGATTGCTTAAAATATTAGAAAATAATTTTAGTGAAGAACCATTAAAATTATGGCAAAATAGCCCTAGATATTGTGAAATTAAATTAGAAAATCCCAATAAAATTATTAGAGTTAAACCAATGATTTATACTAAACAAGATATAGATGAATTTGATATGCAAATTAAAGAATTATTAGAGAATGATTAATAGAAACAACTAATAGTCCACATTCTCGTCCAGCCTTTATGGTTAAAAATCATGCCGAACTAAAAAGAGGAAAAACTAGAATGGTTACTAATTATAAAAGATTAAATCAAAATATTACTTTTGATGGTTATTTTATTTCGAGAACGGATGTTTTAATTAATCAAGCTAAACAAGTAAAATATTTTAGTAAATTTGAATGTAAATCAGGATTTTGGCAAATCATACTAACAGAAGAGTCCAAGCCTTTGACAACTTTTAGTGCATCTAATGGACATTATCAATGGAAAGTAATGCCATCTGGATTATGTAATGCACCACAAATCTTTCGAAGATAGATAGATTCAATATTTAATAAATATAAAAAATTGTGCAGTTTATATAGATGATGTTTTAATATTTTCAGATACATTAGGATTATTTAAAAAATATCTAAATATCATTTCTCAAGAATTCATAAAATATAAAATTATATTAAGTCCTAAAATAATAGAGCTAGAGAAAACAGAAATAAAGTTCTTAGGATTAAAATGGAACTACAAGATCATATTATAATAAAAATAAAAAAAATTCTTAAAAAATTAAAAATAAAAAGCAGCTTCAATAATTTTTAAGAATTATTAATTATGGAAGAAATTTCTTTCTACTAATTTAGGTAGCACGTACATCAGGGTTATTTATAATGCCCATCTCATTTAGTGTTGGATTTTCAACACACTTTAACCGGGTAAAGTAAGAATTTTAAACAGAGCACCAGCAGCAACGTATTATACCTGGGTAAAATATGAAGGAAAAATGCTTGAAGTTCAAGCTTTTAACTACTGTCAAGAATGGAGAACAGAACTTAGAATTTTTAGAAGGCAAAGGAAGAATGGAGCATATGGAAGAAAATCTGATAATTTTCATTCATACATAACTATTGGCATGTTGCCATTACATATATCAGAATAAAAAAAAAACTTACAAGTCAAATTTCTACCTAAACATATACGTACTTCCACTAAGCTTTTCAAATAACAAAAACTTAACTTGTACATTAACACAAAGCTGGTTAACAGCTCCATCAACATCAAATTACATCAATCAAAAAGCTTATAGCAAACTAGACTTCAAAATGAACAAAATATTAGTTCAAATCTAACAGCAACACAAAACCAAGGTTGCTGCATGCTTGTCACGAGCTTGCATGGCCAGCTTCCAGCTGCACTTACTTCATACCAACTGCATGGAGATCAGCTTCAACACTCCTCCTTGAGCTCCATGCTGCAAACTCCCATAAGTTTTCTTAGCTTGTTGAACCTTGATGTACTTAGACCCTTAGTCAAAATGTCAGCTATTTGAGCCTCCGAATTGCAATGAACCAGCTTTATTTCACAAGCTTGCTCCATCTCCCTTATTACATGCAACTTTATGTCAAAGTGCTTAGTTCTTCCATAGAAGACAGGATTCTTTGCAATTGCAACAGCAGACTTGTTGTTACAAAGTATCTCTGTTGCTTCCTTTTGGGAAAGGTTCAAATCTGCTAGGATTTTCTTTAGCCAAATGGCTTGATTTACTGCACTAGCAGCAGCTACATACTCGGCCTCAGCTGTTGATTGAGCCACTAAAGACTGTTTTTTGGAACTCCAACAAACCATTGTTGATCCTAATGTGAAAGCATATCCTGATGTGCTTTTCATATCGTCTTTAGAACCAGCCCAATCACTATCTGTGTAACCTATCAACTTTAGTTTTTCAGCCTTGCTAAATAATAGACCATGATTTAGAGTACCTTTAATGTATTTTAGCACTCTTTTTGCAGCTTGAAAATGCAGCACATTGCAGCAGTGCATGAATCTAGAGAGTAAACTTACTGCAAACATGATGTCTGGCCTCGTTGCAGTCAAGTATAAGAGACAACCAATCAAGCTTCTATAAGTGGTTTCACAAACTTCCTCATGACCCTCATGGCTCGATAATTTCATCCCAACTACAACGGGTGTAATAGTTGGCTTACAATTCATCATTGAAAACTTTGTCAACACTTTCAAGGTAAATGATTTCTGATTCAAGAAAATTCTTCCTTGTTTCTGGCTTACTTCCATTCCTAGGAAGTATGTCATCAGCCCCAGGTCAGTCATCTCGAACATTTTCCTTATCTTTGTCTTGAAATCTGTTAAAACAGATTCATCACCTCCTGTGACTAGTAAATCATCCACATATAATGACATCACAAGCTGAGTTTCAGAATCATTTTTCTTGATGTACAATGTTGGTTTACTGACACTTCTTTGGAAATTCAAATTGAGCAAGTAAGTGTCAATTCGAGCATACCAAGCTCTAGGAGCTTGCTTTAGGCCATACAAGGCCTTTCTTAGTTTACACACCATGTCTTCCTTGCCAGATACCTCAAACCCCTGTGGTTGCTTGACATAAATTTCCTCCTCAAGAAATCTATTTAGAAAAGCTGATTTTACATCTAGTTGATAGACATTCCAATGCATTTGAGCTGCAAAAGCAACAATCAGCCTTATTGTGTCTAATCTAGCAACTGGTGCATATGTTTCAAAATAATCCAGGCCATATTTTTGACTGAAACCTTTCACCACAAGTCCAGCCTTCAGTTTATTCAAACTTCCATCAGCATTCTGTTTGGCCTTGTAGACCCATTTTACTCCAATGAATTTTCTGTCAGCAGGTTTGTCAACTAGTATCCAAGTCTGGTTTTTTTCGATCATAGCAATCCCATCTGGCATTGCCTGTCTCCACCCCTCATCAGCATTAGCCTCTTTAAAACTACTTAGTTCAACTTGAGCCATTTGAGCTCTTTTATAAATCTCAGCAAGAGTTCTTGTTCCTCTGACAGGTTCATCATCCAGATCCATATCAGGATCATTTTCAGCATCTTCAGTCTGATCCACTATCAGGTCCTCAGCAGTAGCCTCAGGTTCACCCTTATCCCAGTTCCAGCAAGCATGTTCATCAAATATTACATCTCTACTTACTTGGATTTTATTGGTCAAAGGATCCAAGATCCTGTAGCCTTTCTTAACAGCACTATAGCCCATCAGAATCCCAGGTTGAGCCCTTTCTGATAGTTTATCTCTTTTCACAGCTGGTATGTGAGCATAGCATAGACAACCAAACACCCTAAGGTGCTCTACAGAAGGTTTGAATCTGAACCAGGCTTCAAATTAAGTCTTTTGTTCTAAGGCTTTGGTTGGAAGCCTGTTTTGTAAGTAGACTGCAGTGTTAACTGCTTCAGCCCACAAGATTTTAGGCAATTTCTTCTCAAACAAGAGACATCTGGCCATATCCAATAGACTTCTGTTTTTTCTTTCACTGACCCCATTTTGCTGAGGTGTATAGACATTAGTTAACTGATGTTTAACACCAGCTTTATTGCATAATGCTTGGAACTGAGCTGAGGTGTACTCTGTTCCATTATCAGTTCTGATTGTCTTCAACTTGGAGTCTGTTTCTGTTTCAGCTGTAGCCTTGAACTTCACAAATACTTGAGCTACCTCTAACTTGTGTTTCAAAAAGAAAATCCAACAGAATCTGGTATAATCATCAATAAAGAGAATGAAATACTTACTTCCATTCAAAGATTCTGTCCTCATAGGGCCACAGACATCTGAATGCACCAATTCCAGCTTAGCTGAAGCTCTCCAGGATGTTTTTGTAGGGAATGGAAGCCTGGCTTGCTTTCCAATTTGACAAACCTCACAGACATCTTCACCTCGTACTGACTTGGTGAAGTTTTCAACCAGTTCCTTGCTAGCCATTTGAGCCAACGATCTAAAATTAGCATGACCAAGTCTTTGATGCCAAAGCTTGGTGTTTTCTGTTGAAGCAACATGGGCTGAGTCACCTGACCAGTTGACTTCAAAACATTTGTCACTCATAGTGACTGTCATGAGGCTTATTCCATTTGGATCTGAGATTTTGCACTCCTGGCCCTTGAACACTACAGAATAACCCTTATCCAGTAGCTGAGCAATGCTGAGTAAGTTTCTATCAATCTCAGGTACCAGAAGCACATTTGTGATGACTTTGTCTCTAGTGGAGGTACATATGTGGACATCTCCCTTTCCTTCAGCCTTGATGAACTGACCATTGCCTATTTTCACTTTGGTTCTGCAGCTTCTGTCCAGGGTTCTAAAGATAGTTGCATCTGGTGACATGTGGTTAGTGCAGCCACTGTTAAGAAGCCAACCTTTTGTGACCTTGTTTTTTGTAGCTAAGCATGAAACTGGAAAGACATGTTCTTCATTGTCATTGCCTTGTTCAGCTACTCTAGCCTCTTCACTCTTGAGTTGTGGTTGATTTTGACCAGGTTTCCCTTTCTCTTTGCAGACCTTCTCAACATAGCCTTTCTTCTTGCAATTTTGGCATGTAGCATCTGGTCTGAACCAGCATCTGGCCTCTGGGTGACCAGGTCTTTTACAAAATCTGCAGAGTCGATCTCCTCCTCTTGCAGTATCAGGCTTAGGCCTGTTTTTCCAGTTTTTCTTGCCCTTATAGGCAGTGGTACTTGAGGTTGCTTTAGCTTTGGCTTGAAAAGCTCCCTCCTGGTGCTCCTCCATTCTACCGGCTCTCCTTTGTTCCTGAGCATAAATAGCATTAATGAGCTCTGTTAGAGAGATTGTTGCCAGGTCTCTCGAATCCTCCAAGGATGAGATCTTTGCCTCATATCTTTCAGGCAATGTTGAGGGCACCTTCTCCATAATTCTTGCCTCACTGAACTGTTCTCCTAACAATCTTATGCTGTTGACCACAACCATTATCCTGTCTGAGTACTGCTTCACTGTCTCTTCTTCCTTCATCTTGAGATTTTCAAAATCTCTTCTTAAGTTTAATAGCTGCTGCTGCCTAGTTCTTTCAGTGCCTTGGAACTCCTCCTTGAGCTTGTCCCAGGCCTGCTTGGGAGTCTCACAAGCCATGATTCTGGTGAAAATAACATCAGAAACACAGTTCTGAATGCATGACATGGCCTTGTGCCTTTTGGTCCTCTTATATGCATGTTGTCTGATTTGAGCCACTGTTGGATTGGCTCGAAGTGGAGCTGGCTCGACATCAGTGTTGACAACTTCCCACAGATCAAAGGCCTGTAGGTAAATCCTCATCTTGACAACCCATATGTGGAACCCCTCACCATTAAAAACTGGTGGTGCTGCAGGAGAAAAACCTGATGAAGCCATTTAATTTTCAACAACAGGTCCTCTAAGATGAAAGCTCTTGATACCAATTGTTGGATTTTCAACGCACTTTAATCGGGTAAAGTAAGAATTTTAAACAGAGCACCAGCAGCAACGTATTATACCCGGGTAAAATATGAAGGAAAAATGCTTGAATTTAAGCTTTTAGCTACTGTCAAGAATGGAGAACAGAACTTAGAATTTTTAGAAGGCAAAAGAAGAATGGAGCATATGGAAGAAAATCTGATAATTTTCATTGATACATAACTATTGGCATGTTGCCATTACATATATCAGAATAAAAAAAACTTACAAGTCAAATTTCTACCTAAACATATACCTACTTCCACTAAGCTTTCCTAATAACAAAAACTTAACTTGTACATTAACACAAAGCTGGTTAACAGCTCCATCAACATCAAATTACATCAATCAAAAAGCTTATAGCAAACTAGACTTCAAAATGAACAAAATATTAGTTCAAATCTAACAGCAACACAAAACCAAGGTTGCTGCATGCTTGTCACGAGCTTGCATGGCCAGCTTCCAGCTGCACTTGCTTCATACCAACTGCATGGAGATCAGCTTCAACATTTAGGATGTGCGTGGGGATTTCAGGAAGGTTGTAAAGGTCGATGCTTCTGATCAAGTCGTTGGCAAGCTCTACAAGTCTATGCTTATCCTCGCCTACCTTCTTAATACGAATGTAACATCGAAGCATGCCACATATAACCTGACTCTTTGGTCTTCTTCTCTATGTTAGAACGCACCTCCTCCACCTGTTCAACCTTTTTTTTTGATTAATGTCTGGATCCACCAAGGCAAAGGAGCCTCTGCAATTGCCAAATCCTTGATGCCAAATAGAAATAAATCCTCCCATTCCCATGGTCCTAGCAAGAGCATTCCTTGCGCTTTTTTACCATCATGCCCAATTCCACCTAGTTGATGTATATACTGTGCTCTATTAGATGGCACGCCCTGTTAAGATAACAATAAGAGTAACTAACAGTGTTGAATAACGATTCTGACTTATTCAATTAATGAAGAGACCTTAGGGTTTTATACAGAAGATGAGTAACTGTTAACAACTGTTAATAACTAACTTTTCTAACTAACTACTAGCTGATACTCTTAACATGCCTCGTACTAATCAACTTCCTCCCTGTAACGTTGCTGGAACTGCACTATGAATAGGAAGGATTTGAATTTGACTCCTGAACTTTTGAAATAACCCTCCGACAATGGTTTTGCCAGTACATCTGCGATTTGTTCTTGGCTCAGAACATGCCCCACTTGGAAGAAACCATTGGCAACCTTTTTCCGGACAAAAAATAAATCAAGCTCGACGTGCTTGAGTTTTGAATGCATGACCAGATTTCCAGCTACTGCTATAGCGACGGAGCTATCACACCACAGTAATGCTTTACCTCTAACAGGAGCCTCCAACTCTAACAGCAACGACTGGATCCAGACCATTTCGGCAGTGACATAAGCAAGGCTACGATATTCCGCTTCAGCAGTAGACCTGGAGACCACCTACTATTTTTTGGAACTCCAAGACATTGGATTGCTGCCAAGAAAAACACAATAGCCTGAGTTTGAGCGGAAATTATCGGCATCCGACCCCCAACTAGCATCAGAAAAACCTTCAAAAAGAATCTTTGACCTCCGAGTGAATGTGATACCATAGTCCAGGGTTCCTTGCAAATATCGAAGAATACGTTTCACAGCCTTAAAATGCAAATCTAATGGGTTGTGTATGTATTGACAAACTTTATTGACGGAGAATACAATGTCGAGTCTCGTAATGACAACGTATTGGAGGGCACCAACAAGACTTCTATACAAGTGGGGATCGTCAACGGGAGTCTCTTCATGAGCTGACAAGTGGCACGTGGTGACCATAGGAGTGGACGACTCATTGCACTTTGCCATAGAAGCTCTTGTAAGAAGATCGAGTATGTATTTCCTTTTACTAAGAAAAATTCCTTCCGAAGTATAGCTGACCTCAATACTAAGAAAGTAGCTCAGCTTGCCAAATCTTTTAAGGAGAACCAAACATCAAGCTCCCTAACAAATTGATTTATACCGTGTGAGTCTGTTCAGTAACAATGATGTCATCGACGTAAACCAGAACGTACATCAGTTGAGACCCCGATCGACGAATAAAGAGAGAAGTGTCTGCCTTCGAAACAACAAACTGAGCATCCAAAAGAAAATCGCGTAGCTTGTGGAACCAAGCCCGAGGGGCTTTCTTAAGACCATAAAGAGCTTTCTTCAATCGGTAGACCAACTGTTGACTACTAGCCCCTTGTTGTTCAAATCCTGGTGGTTGCACCATATATATCTCCTCTTGCAAGTCGCCATTCAAGAAGGCATTATTGATGTCTACTTGCCGGAGTATCTATCCCAAGGAAACAGCTAAAGCCAGAACCACGCGAATGGTCGTTGGCTTAACCAAAAGGCTAAAAGTTTCTTGAAAGTCAATACCGGCCTCCTGAAGGTAGCCTTTCACAACCAACCGACCCTTGTAGCGAGCAACCGAGCCATCAGTATGTCATTTGACCTTAAAGATCCACTTGCAACCAACAGCCCTACGATTTTTAGGTAAGGGAACCAGGTCCCAGGTGTTATTTGCGAGAAGAGCCTAGTATTCTGCATGTACAGCAGCTGTCTAAGCAGGACTTTAGAAGGCTTTATTAATGGACGTAGGCTCCTTCTCTGTGAGGACGAAGGTAAACAACTTAGGCTTGAAGATACCACTTTTTGAAGGGGTTTGCATGAGATGAGTATTCATGCACAGAACAATAACATCCAGGCAAGCAGGTTGATCAGAGAAATCGCCATGTGTACCTGTGGACCCAACATGTGCCCCTGTGGAAACAGAATGACCACCAGGAGAGCTTAGGCTCAAAAAAGAAGGAATGGATCCGACCGTAGGAGAGGATATGGGCTGGTCAAAACTTGAAGAGGTTCGGTCTGAAGGAACAATAGCTACCACCAAAGGAAGTGAAGATTTATGTAGAGAAGAGCAAGTCGTAATAGAACCAGAAGGCAACTTGAACCCATTTTTGAATGAAAACAGTGACTCATCAAATGTGACATGACGTGAGACAATAATGCAGCCATCCATGTGAAGACACTAGTAACCTTTCTGAGTTGGTGCTCCGCCAATAAACACACACTGTTCGGACTGAAATTGAAACTTGTACTGTTGGAACGGACGCAGGTAAGGATAACACGCACATCCAAAAACCCTCAGAAGAGAATAATCAGGGCGATTCTTATAGAGCAGCTCATAAGAACTTTTTTTCTGCAAAACAGGAGTAGGAAGCCTATTTATCAAGTGAACTGCATGTGCAAACGCATAAGACCATAAAATCAAGGGTAAAGCTGCTTGGGCAAGAAATGTCAACCCCATGTCAACGAGTTGGCGATGCTTCCTTTCAACCACCCCGTTCTGCTCAGAAGTGTGGGGGTCGGTGATGCGATGTTGAATACTAAGACAAGACAGCTCCGCGGACAATGACCGAAATTCACCCCCATCAGTTTGAAGCATCTTGATAGAACACCCAAATTGAACACGAACCATTTCATGAAAAAGACGAAAACACTTGAACACCTCTGATTTGGATTGTATAAAATACACCCAAGTAAACCGGCTATGCATAACTACAAAAGAGACATAGTAAACAAAGCCATTCGACCGTAAATGAGCAGGACCCTAAGCATCAGTTTCAACTAATTCAAAAGGTAACAAATACACAGTCTTTGAAGAACTAAAAGGAAGCTTATGAGCTTTTCCTAAACGGTAGGCTGAACAAACATGAGATAAAGTGGTTCGAGAAAATAGAACATTACAATCCTTCAACGTATCCACGAATACATTTCGACAGGGGTGGCCAAGTCTTTGATGCCACACATCAGAAAAAGTAAGCTGAGCAGTATAGAGAACTGAAGAATTCGGTCGTGAAGAGGTAACATGGTTGTTGTGGCTTGTACCAGAAACATCAAATCGGTAAAGACCATTATGCATGCGGCCCACTAGGAGTATCTTCCTTGACTGAATATCCTTCACAAAGCAAAGATATGGATGAAATTCAAAATAAACCGCATTATCACGTGCAAACTATCCAACAGATAGTAAATTTTTGCTTACAGTAGGAACATGCAGCACATTCTTTAGGCGCAAAAGACGAATACCAGCCAGCAAGCTAGAAGAACCTACATTAGCAATAGAAACGGAAGCACCATTCCCCATAGAAACCTGTTGCATACTTGTATAAGGAGAAACATTGGAGATGGTAGTCATATCAGGTGTGACATGATTAGTAGCCCTAGAGTCCGGGTACCAAGCCTGATCAGGACGAACAGAGGGAGATTGTCAAGGAGAGGAATGAGACGAGCAGGAGCCACAAGTATGTGCCATATGAGACAAGTAGTCACCGAAGAAGAACCTCACTGATCACCAAACTTATGGTAATTAAGAGACACCGCGTGGTTCGAACCAACACATGAAAAAGTTTAATCAAAACGGTGATAACACGTCTGAACCAAGTGACCAAGTTTGCCACACAATTGACATTGAGGTCTAGTCTGTGACCAGCCTCGGCTATTGCCACGCCCCCGACCATGAGACCAACCATGTCCTTACCCATGGGAACCATGTTTGTAGCCTTGCAACTAGGTGGTAGGAGCATCAGGTTGTTTCAACTGATCAGAATCAGCCTGTTTCTGATGAGACACAAAATTGGCCTGTAAAGGAACATCGGCTAAAAACGGCAGTTGACGTGCTTCACAGTCAAGAAGCATCCCCATTAACAAATCAAGGGATATAGGAGTGGCGGAGGAAACCATTCGAATAGACTCATATTCAATCGGGAGACCAGCTAATATTATACTTACTTGTTCTTGATCAGTAACCACACTACTAGCAGCTAGGAGAATATCACATAAGGTTTTTACCTTAGCAAGATATTCTTTGACAGAAAGACCCGCTTCCTTGAGAGAGTAGAGTGTATGACGCATGCTCGAGATCTTAACACTGGATTTTACCCCAAAACGCCTTTCAATAATTGTCCAAATATTAAAACTAGTTTTAGCCGATGTGAGATGAACCAAAACGTCATCTGTCACTATTGAAAGTAACCAAGAAGCAAGAAATTTTTCTTTCTTTTTATGAAGAAGAAATGCAGGGTTATCAACATACTGACCTTCAGATCCAGGTTTGCAAGAGGGTGGAACAGAAACAATGCCAAGTATAATGCCTTCAAGATCATATCCTTCAAGGAGTAACAATATCTGATGCTTCCATAACAAAAAATTGTGCTCCCTAAGTTTTACAGTATCATGCTTAGAGAAGTAATGAATGTTTGGTAGAACTGTGTTGCCAGGTCCTTGAGATTGTGCGACACCCTCAGTGTTAGACGAGTGGCGAGGTGTGTCTCCCGCAAGAATAGTAACAGGCTCATGAGAAAAGAAGAAGAGAGAGAGAAAAATTACCCCAAGAAAATCATGGCTCTTGATACCATGTTAAGATAACAATAAGAGTAACTAACAGTGTTGAATAACGATTCTGACTTATTCAATTAATGAAGAGACCTTAGGGTTTTATACAAAAGATGAGTAACTGTTAACAACTGTTAATAACTAACTCTTCTAACTAACTACTAGCTGATACTCCTAACACGCCCACCTGTAATAATAAAATGTTCGCAAGAAAAAAATCAACAGTTTAACTGTTGCTCAGTAGACTGAATAGAATATAAGAGAGAGAGAGACAATGCACTTGGATACAGACTGTTCCAACTTGCAAGCAAATAACCTCATTTAACTATAGGTTCAAAACATCAGTACATTTCCCAAAATACAAATGAGAAAAAGGAGATTTAATTTTAACTAGGGAAAGTATGCCTTGTTACCTGTATGACAAGTGTAACATCAGGATAATCAACCCCCGCAGGTAAATTAGATGTCACAAGAATAATGCCTTTTGACTTTCGGAATTCATCAGATACCTTTGCGCTATGACTTGGTGTTTTCCTGAATGAATCCCTCCAACATTCATGTTCAACTTACAGAGAAATTCAGCCACCAACCTTGTTACCGCAGTAGTAGTGCAGAATACAATAGCCTGCAGAATAGATTGCTAGATTACATATTTTGTGAAAGGATTGTCAAAATGGTGAGCAAATAAGTGGAAATTGATTTTTAATTCCCGATACTAAACATTTAATAACATTAGCAAAATATTAGGAATGGGGAAAAAAGGCCTTTATAGCTGCAACTGTCCAATTAAAAGTTGCACCTTGTAGTCAACATCATTTACAATATGTTCTTGCAGAAGAATATACAGTAGCGAAAAATGCTTGTCTAGAGGAGCAATCAAGTGCATTTGTTGGGCCTGGAATATCCAAAATTTAAGCAATTAAAAGACATCAAGAGAATTTCATGTTTAAAAAAAAAAAAGCCAGGCTGAAAAACCACCTGTGAATGTGTCTCCTCAGAGCTTTCTTGAACTATATCGATAAATTCATGATCTTTTCTCAATGCATTATGGCAGAATTGATGGACCTTCACACAAATTAGCAACTTTAGCATTTTCTTCAAATTTGTGAAACATCATTATCCAATACACACAAGGGATAAAGAAAGAAACTTCTTCAGGAACTGTTGCAGAAAAAACAAGCGTCTGTCTCTGGAACAGCAGCAGTTATCTTTTCAACATCTTGACGAATACGCATGGCTAATAAACAATCTACTTCATGAAGTACAAGTACATTCACATCTCTCAGCCTCCCTTCAAATCCTCTAGTATTCTCAATACGGTCCCAGAGCCTTGTAGGTGTAGCAACAATAATCTGAGAGTTAAAATGGGATAAAATGTAACATTCTACTGTATAAGATGTTGATAGTAAGTGCAGTATTAACTCAAAGTGAAGACCCAGAGTCGGGTTGACAGGAAACTGATGGTTCCCTGATTCAATACATTAGGACAGAATCTATAGTTTGATTCTTTTTTAACTCAATCTCATTCCAGTCCATGACAGTCCAACAATTTAACCATGTAAGGATAAAAAACTTGTCCAACATTACCTTAATGAATAAGAAAGCAAGCATTAATTACAACTCACTCACCTCGCAACGGTTTTGTCGCAGGTTTTTTTCCTCTGTAGCAACACTTCTACCTCCCATAAGAACTTGTACACCAATAAAGGGACTATACTTCAGTAAGTTGTTAGCTTCTGAAGCAACCTGATTTACAAGATCTCCATTTGGACAAATTACAAGGACATTAATTGCTGACGATCGCTTAAAATCAGGACTAGTACGAGGAAATTTCAATTAATGGAAGCTGAAAATTAGAAAGAAACAATAAGCAAAGTGAAGAAAAGAAACAATAAGCAAAGTGAAGAACTCCAGCACATCTAATAATTAGGAGCACCAGTTTATAGTAAGTTTCATTAGTTCACAGAATTCCTGAATCCAATAGATACTACGTTGACTTCAGAGAAACTAGTGATTGTTGAAGCCTATAAATAATCTCACCCTGAAAGTGACACAGGATAAAAGGAGAGAGAGCAAAAACATAGAAAGCAACAATCTTGTTGCAAGGTAGATGCTTATTTCTCTGTCTTTTTTTTCCATCAAAAAGGACCTAATCATTTAAATCTTATGAAGAAAAAGGGTTTATAACTTTGATAACACCAGACCAGCAAATATTATCCCCTTATGAACGAAGTGGCTCAAATATGCAGCATCTTACCAAAAATGCTTGTGTCTTCTCCGTGCCTATTTTGGCCTTGGCTAGTGTTAGTTTAGCAAAGACTTAAATGAAATATAGAACTAAAGATGAAACGAAGGAATAATATAATTGATTAACAAAGCAGCCCTTATATACAAGTCCTAAGTAATAACCTCAACAAGAAATAAATTCAAATTGCTACTAACAAGCTAACAACTCCTCCTCCTACTAACAAGCTAACAAATCCCTCTAAGACTTAGTCTTATTACTTTAAAAATAGCTGCAGCCTTGAGATACTAACATTCTCCTCCTAACTCAAGTGCTGTAGACACCAAATTTATTCTTAAGAAACTCAAAATGACTAACATGAAAAATGTAGTAAAATATCCGTCATTTGATCTCTGAAAACCAGTTTCTTCAATATTCGCCTTCTATGAATTCCTTGTCGACTAGTGTAGCTTCAAGAGTTGCCTCTAATTGTTTCTTAGCATGCAATGCCATCTAAATCAAAATTCCATAATTCAAAATCATCACAAGTTGCTCTAGAAAAGTCATGAGAGTGGCCAGAGTGCTTTCCCTTCTTCCAAGATCTTATGTTGTCACTATCTTGCGATTAATATGATTTATAGTTTGATTAACCAATCTTCTCGCAGCTAATAATTTCTTTTTCAATTTTTTATTTTGCATTGAAAGCTTAATCACCTTACCAACTAAATCCTTAAACTTAACAACATCTACAAATGTCAATTCTTTCACATATGAAGCTTATTCAGTCGGCTTTTGATTTTGGAAACATAACCCACTATTCTCTTCTAAAAGTTGCACATTACTCTTGATCTCCTGAGATAGATTCTTTTTTCGTGGCTCCTCAGCATGTTCTTTAGATATTTCATGTGCAAAAGATGATAGTTTATCAAAGAGAGATGTCACATGCTGCTCCAAGAGAGTTACCTTTGCATGCAACTTCTCATTCTCAAAACACTTGATTTGCAGTTGTTCTTGCATGATAGGATTATCTTCCTGACACTTGGATGCCACTTGTTCCTCCTCAAATGAATTCAATGAGAAACTCTTTTCTGCATCTTGATCCTAAATAATTCATTGCCACTAGAGTCAAGGATCAGACACATTCCCTCTTCGAAAATCACCTTGAATCTCTTCTCTACCAATTGACCCACACTCAAAAAGTTTTGATCAATCTTAGGTACAAACAGAACATCTAAAATCAACTTAGTTTCAGCACAGGTCTCTATTGCTACTGTGCCTCTTCCTTTCACTTCTAGGTATTCTCCATTTCCTATCCTGACTTTCGGCTTCAATGACCTGTCAAGGTCTTTAAACAGCTTCTCATCATAATTCATGTGATTGGTACAACCACTATCAACTAACCAACTGTCACATAAAATGCTTGATGAAAAGTAAGAGACGACAAACAAATGATCCTCTTCTTTTTCAACTACAGCATGTACTTCACCCTGCTGCTGATTTCTCGATTCCTTGTAAAACCTCTCAATGTGCCTTATCAAGTTACATCTTCTGCATTTCACATCTGACCTTCTCCAACACCTAAAATGGGGATGATTCTGTTTTCCACAATACTTACATGAAGAATACTTATTATAATTTTCAGTACTATTACCTTTTGCGACAGTTTCTAAACCATTATTACAATCACTCTTCTTCCCATTCTACTTCCGTTCCTCTTCTTTTTCGCCTTGCGGCATCTTAGCCTTCAATGCTCATTCTATACTTCTTTCTATGCTTTTTTCCTACCTCATTAGCCTCCTTTGCTCTTGTGCTTGTAAAGCACTGATCAACTCCACTACTCTCAATTGAGTCAAGTCCTTAGTGTTCTCAAAAGAGGCAATAGTTGCTTCATATTTCTTAGGCACAGAGATAAGTATCTTCTGCACTAGTCTAGAATCAGAGAGCTCAGTCCCAAGAACTCTTACCTTGTTGGCAATACCTATAAGCTTGTCTGAGTATTCTTTGATCGACTTAGACTCTTTCATTTGTAGCCTCTCAAATTCTCTGATCAAGTTCAACACCTTCGTGCTCTTGATCCTCTCATCTCCTTGATACTCAGCTTTGAGTAGTCCCATATCTCCTTCGCTGATCCAAAAGCCATAATTCTATTGAATATGGCTGGCGAAACCAAAGCATAAAGATAAGACTTTGCCTTAGCCTTCCTGGTGGTTCTCTCCTTGTGAATTTTGATCTAGTTCATAGTTGGATTATTAGGAAGTAGAGTCACCTCATAGTCTTCCTCGACAGCTTCCCAATAATCACAGCCCTCCATGTATGCTTGCATTCTCACAGCTCATGCTTGATAATTCTCTCCATCAAACACAGGTGGGGCTAAGATGGACAGGTTACTCGATCTTGATTCCATTTTCCTCAAAAACCTCACAAGTGTATATCTCAAATTTTCTCTTAAAACTCTCGCAAAACTTTTCTCACATGTCCCTTAAGAAAAATGGCTCTTGATAATGAACCTTTCAAGAAACATATGAAAAGGTTTGTGACCTTGATTGTTGACAAACTGAAGCAAGAGAAGTTGTTTGCTCCACAAGGAGGACCTATTATTTTAGCACAGATCGAGAATGAATACAACACTATTCAAAGAGCATTCAGGGAAAAAGGGGATAGTTATGTTCAATGGGCTGGAAAACTGGCCCTTAGCTTGAATGCCAATGTCTCATGGATCATGTGCAAGCATAGGGATGCCCCAGATCCCATTATCAATACATGAAATGGAAGGCACTGTGGAGATACTTTCTATGGTCCAAATAAGCGCAACAAGCTGGTATTGTAGACTGAGAACTAGATTGTACAGTATAGAGTATTCTGTGATCCACCATCCCAAAGGTCAGCTGAAGATTTGGCATACTTAGTTGCTCGATTCTTCTCCAAAAATGGAAGCATGGTCAACTACTATATGTACCATGGTGGCACCAATTTTGGCAGGACAAGTGCCTCATTTACAACAACTCGTTACTATGACGAAGGCCCTCTTGATGAATTGGGTCTTCAAAGGGAGCCAAAGTGGGGTCATCTTAAGGATGTCTACAGGGCCTTGAGTTTGTGCAAAAGGGCTCTATTTTGGGGGGTTCCTACTACTCTAAAACTGGGTCCAGATCAACAGGCTATAGTCTGGCAACAAGCTGGAGCTTCAGCCTGTACAGCTTTCTTGGCCAACAATAACAACCGTCTAGCACAACATGTGAATTTCAGGGGCCAGGACATTCGCCTGCCGGCTCGTTCCATTAGCGTCCTCCCTGATTGCAAGATCGTGGTTTTTAACACTCAACTGGTCACAACTCAACATAACTCAAGAAACTTTGTAAGATCAGAACTTGAAAACAAGAACTTTAACTGGGAGATGTACAGGGAAGTCCCTCCTGTCAGACTTGGATTTAAGTTTGACGTGCCAAGGGAGCTTTTTCATTTGACCAAAGATACAACCGACTATGCTCTGATACCATTGTTAGTTTAACAAAGACTTAAATGAAATATAGAACTAAAGATGAAATGAAGGGATAATATAATTGATTAACAAAGCAGCCCTTATATACAAGTCCCAAGTAACAACCTCAACAAGAAATAAATTCAAATTGCTACTAACAAGCTAACAACTCCTCCTCCTACTAACAAGCTAATAAACCCCCCTAAGACTTAGTCTTATTATTTTAAAAATAGCTGTAGCCTTGAGATACTAACAGCTAGTACATCCTTGCCGAGAGAGAGAGAAAGAGATTGTGAACCAATGTGGTTAGCTGCTTAGATATGACAAAATGGAATATATCAACTCAAAACAGCAGAAAATCAATGCACAGATAATAAAACCAAAGGTAAAATCATTTAAAAACATCATGACATTAGCTGATTAGCAAGCCAACATACAACTCAATTGGAATTGTAGCTAGGCGAACCAAGGATAACACACATATTAAGGGTAATGATTATTATATATAATGTTTATGATTATATAATATATACAAATTTTATTTTATTTAAAATATTATCAAGAATATATAAAGTATGAGTTTGGAAAAAAATTAACTTGACAAAAATAATTTTTATTATTTATGATATTGCAAAATTAACATTTGAATATTTTTATTTTTTTATTTTGAATTTTAAAAAGTTTAACCATGCTCTTACTTTTCTATATATTATAGATAAAAAATTAATTTTATTTGATATTGTTCATCACTAAAATATAAAATAATGATAATATATAATTTAAGGGTAAATTACATCTTATGTCAGTTAATTATTAGTACTTTGAACTCGTACCGTCCTAAGCCTTAGAACGTTACAAGCCTACAATACCTATGTGACTTAAGCATTATCGATACATAACCTTTTAGAATTGCTAACAATTATACATTAATGAATATTCTTGATTCACATTATTGTGTCTGCTACATATCTATTTGATTTATATTAATGGAGATATTGTTAAACTTTTGGTCACTGAAATATTTCTAATTTGTTAACAACGCAACTTTGCGAACTAATCTTAATTTACTTTGAAAGTTTTTTAAGGCATCGAACTATCAAGATTAAGTTGCATGTGTAATAGGAATCGTTATACCTTTAATATTTGATAATGATGTTTATAGTAGTAATAATATCTAAAGGACGCTTACTTTTTGCATGTTATATGTCTACACTTGGTTTGCTTGAGGACGAGCAAAAAGTTAAGTGTGGGGGAGTTTAGGTACGAGGTTCTTATTTATATTCATCTTCACTAAATCTAACTTGTTTAAAGAAAGAAACCAAGTCAATTTTTTTTTCTTTTTATTTGCAACTAATTTTTTTATCTTCATATTTATTTTTCTATTTTATCTTTTTCTTTTATTTACTGTTAATTATATATTTACATTGCTTGAGGACAAGTAATAACTTAAGTGTGGGGGAGGTTGATCTGCCACAATTCGTTGTAGCGGATTAGGCCCAATTCTATATTTAACGAGCTAGTCTTATAGCAAATTAATATCTTTTATTAAGTTTTCCTTTTTAGGACATTGTGAATAAAATGACCATTTTTATAATGAATAAAATGACCATTTTTATGTGTTTTATGATCTTTTAGGCCAAGCTGGGGCTAAGGGAATACTAACATGTTGATTAAGAGTGCAAAGCATCATTTGAGGGCAAAAAAACAGTGGACTGCTCTCGATGTTGTAACACAGAGCTGGGATTTCGCACATAGCAAGCATAATACCTAAGGAATAGTCTACCGAGGATGTCGCAAAATAGGCTAAATGGTGTTGCGACACAGCCCTGAAGACACAAGAATAAAGCAAACTACTTTCAATGTCGTGACATAGGCTTGAGGGTATTGCGACACAGCTGCGACGAGGCTAATTTAATGAGTAAGGGTGTTTTCGTCTACGCAACCTAAATTAACATGCTCAGTTGTCATTACTTGACCCAGTTAGGTCATAATACATGTAATCTAAAATACTCACTTAGAACAACACATTAGGGGGATTCTTAGATTTTTATTCTTGTTATTAGTTTTTACTTAGTTGATGTTATGTTCTTGTAATCAAAAGATCCTATTCCGAAGTGAGATTTTCGTGAGAGGATATTGTTCTGGAGCCACACTTTCATCAATAAATCCATGAGCATCTTTTTCTTTTATTCTATTTGTAATAACCCGAATTTTGCGGTTATCGGAAAAGTGTATTTTTGAGTCTTCGTTACTAAAAAAAAAAGATCCGTAAATATTTATCAAAAATATTTAAAAAGTTCTGAGTGGTTAATTAGAGTTTAATTAAGTGAATTTAGCTTAATTAAGGATAATTGGATAAAAGGATTAAATTGAATAAAGTGTGAAAGTTTAATTATAGATTAAAAGAAAATAAAAAGGACCAAAATGACAATTATGTCATTTAGCATAAGTGAGGCAGCATATAAAATAAAAATCTAAGATTTTTACTTAGATTTTAATTAATATATATATTAGTAATAAATGATATTAAATTAATTTATTATAATTATATTATAAGATATTTATATGATAAACAAATTAATATAAAGACAAATGTATAGTAAATAAAATATACAAGTGTATGGATAAAAATATATACATTTGTAATACATGTATTAGATATTAAATAGATATTTATTAATTAAATAATTATATTATAAGATTTATATGATAAATATATTAAATAATGACAAATGTATGGTTATAAATGGATACAAATGTACTAATAATATACACATGAATAAACAAATAATACTTATTATTCAAGTATAAATACATGTGTGTATATATGAAAAAAGGGGAAAAAAAGGAAAAAAGAAAAAAAAAGGAGAGAAATAAAGAAACAAAGCAAACGAAACAGAAAGCAGGGAAAGGAAAGAAAGAAAAAGAGAAAAGAAAGAAGAAAAGGGAAAATCAAAGGTATGAAGCTTGGAAGTTTAATAGGTAAGTCAATTGAGCCCTTTTTACTTAATTTTGATGTTTTAGAAGTTTTGGACAAGATTTTGATGAAATTAAGTTGATGTTTTGAAAGATATTAGATTTTTAGATAATGTTCATGTTGAGTAAAATGATGAAATAAGGGTTAAATTGATAGAAATTCAAGTTAGAAATGAAATAAGGATTGAATTGTAAAGTAATTCATAAGTTTTATGTTGAAGGGCTAATTTGAGGAAATTTTGAAACTAGTTAAATAAGCTGAAAATTTAGTAGTTAAATTTGAGTTGGAATGGACCTTGAATAGAAATAGAGTATGAATTAAGTTAGTAAAATTAATGGAAATTGATTTTAGGACATAATTGTGAAAATGTTGGAATTAAAGTCTAGTGCTGAAACTATGATTTCCAAAAGTTGTAAAGTAGTTTAAAGTGATAGAATAAAGTGTTAATTGAGAAAAATCAGCTCAATTGAGAGGCTAATTGAGTAGGGACAAAATTTTTATTTATTAAAGCTTAAGGGAAAAATGGTAATAAACAACTTGCACTAAAACAATATTGGACAGCAGCAGTAGACTAACTTTGAAAAATCATCATAAATTGTATAAATCGAATTAGAAGATAAAAAATATGAAATTAAATATTATTGATCCTAGTTTCTCATAGAAGAAACGGTGTAAGCAATGGATTTGTAAATCATGAGATATAATAAATTTTGTGAGACAACATCAGAATGATTTCGGGTTCCCCAGTTCTGACTTTGAAAAATCATAAAAAATTGGATAAACATAATTATGGGCTTAAATTTATATTTTTATAATTTTTAATGAGTCTAGTTTCAAGAGAAATAAATGGGAACATCATTCAAATTCTGTAAGAGAAGATAATTTATTTTTAGTGAAGAAGGGTCACAACTGTCAGACATCAGAATAGGTGTAACTTTAAAGAATAAACTATACTTATTGACTAAACCAAAAATTCTGAAAATTTTATGGTAAGGATATATATGAGTCTAGTTTCAGGTAAAATTATCAGATCTTAATTGGAGTTCTAGTGATCTAGATATAAATAATTTAGTGACTATGACACAGATGGACAGCTTGAATATTCATAAAAGTAAATAATAAAAATTATAGATGATGTTACTTACAAGTGTGTTATATACATTAAGGATGTGGAATGGAGAGGAGGAGGAGGAAAAATATATATGAATATCCAGCTAGCATGACTAATTTGCATGTTTTAGGCTTAACGACTAAATTGAATAAAAGTAAAACTTCAGGGGTAATTTTGTAAAAATGTCAAAATGATCAAATTGAAGGGAATGAATTGTTTTATTATCTAAATTAATAAATTGAATGAAATTGTCAATTTAATATCGGGTGAAAATTGAGAAAATGGTAAATTACCAAAATGTCCCTAAATCTTGATATTTCTACAATTTCGCTAGGTAATTTTATGTAACTTGAATTATATTCTTAAATGCTTAGAATGTATGTTATTGATGTGAATATGATTTGAATGTTCATTGTATGAAAATTGATAAAACATTGATATATTTGATAAAAATGGGAAGAAATCCCGGTTGAATGAAAGGAAAATTCGATGGATCTCTGAAAAGGAATTGACGGTAAAAAGGATCTAGCCCGGACGGGTGATCCTATCCTGGTATAGCCCTCCCGAAGAATATGTAGAAAATGGATTTAGCCCGGACGGTAATCCGAATTAGTGTCTAAATTTAGACTGGACTGGTAATTCAGATCCAAGCTCATTAGAGTAATTGTCGTTGCAGGGGATTTAGCCTGGACTGGTAATCCCGACAATTCTCTATGAGTTTATATTACAGGGGATTTAGCCTAGACTGGTAATCCCACTGTAAGAATGAGGTTCGCGGGAGTGTGCTCTCTGATATGAAATGTGTAAGACCATGGTTGAAAGATACCATGGCAACCTGATATGAAATGTGTAAGATGGAAACCTGATATGAAATGTGTAAGACCATGGTTGAAAGATACCATGGCAGCGTGACATGAAATGAATAAGACCATGGTTGAAAGATACCATGGCAGCGTGACATGAAATGAATAAGACCATGGTTGAAAGATACCATGGCAACATGACAGAAAATGAGTAAGACCATAGTTGAAAGACACTATGGCATCATGTCAAAGATAAATAAGACCGTGGAAGAGAGACGCCAAGATATCTATTGAACAACTAATATTCAGGTAATATGTACCAGATGACAAATAGTTATATGAATTGGTTGTACAAAATGGTTGTGTGAAATGTTTACAGGAATTGGTCATATGGAAATATATGTACAAAATAGTTGTATGAAATAATTAAAAAGATAGATAAATGAAATAAGTATAGATACATGGAATTTAATTTATGTTAAGTTTAATACGAACTATTACCAAAGTAAATATACATAAGATATAAGGAAATGATGATGCATGAAATATTGATATAACGAAATGAATGATATATGTTTATGAAGAAATAGTAAGAGAATAATATATTTTGTGACATGCACATATATAATTATCTTTGATATGTTGATATAAGGAAATTATGTAAGTTGAGACTATTATTGAACTTAAGTGTGATATGTTGAGAAAATAGGTATATCATTGTTGAATTTATATGAAGTATGTGCAAGTATACTAACAATGTTGTTGTATGACGCTTAGACAAGTGCCAAGCTATTGATTGAATGGTAACATGTTTAATTATAAGGAGCATTGAAATGGTAAGTACTTAGTTGAAAATATAATGTAAGATTTTGTGAAATTTTTTTATGATCCCGATTTAATTCCGGTTGGTTTTTAATGTATGTTTGGGGCTTCGAGGGCCCAATAGAGAAACGTTATGGTTATTTTCAAAATATGAATAATAAATGACTCAAAATTATCTGAAAATGTTCAGTAAACTCTGGTAATGCCTCGTACCCTATTCCGGCAATGGATAAGGGTTAAGGGTGTTACACTATTCTTTATATTTCTTTATTTAACGTTGTTAATTGAATGTTTGTGTATAGAATAAATTCAATTTATGTTTTATACATATTTCGCCTGCTTCATTGTACGAATCTAATTAATTGATTGGCATGTGGAGTTCACTTTGGATTGGTTAGATCTGATTGAGTGCAATTAAGCCCTGGGATTAACGAACCTGGGAAGTCATTTAGGTAAGAATTAACCCGAAATCGGTATTGCCTACCAAGTATCACTCAGCAAATCAGTGGTTAGGGAAGGAAGAACTTAAACTCTAGGCTTAATGGCCCTAGAAAGTCATATAAGTGAGAATTAACCCAAAATCAATAAAAGGCTGAGAAGCCTTGTTAGGTCACCAACTATTTAGAACCCCACATCAATAATTAATTAGGTAAAACAATTGGATCTAGGCTAAAGGAACTCGTATAGTCAAAATAAAGGATATGAGAAGTTGATACATGAACTTAGGAATAGATTTATGTTTAATTCAATTTATTTGGTTATTATTATTATCATCTTACATCTAGATTAACAGTACTAATTCGTGACTTGAGTAGATTAGTAGTTGTTTTTGGTAATTGGCTTAATAGTAGTTTTCCCCACACTGCAATCCCTAGGGTATGATCCTCAGAATATTACCAAGTGTAACACTCTATACCCAATCCAGTTGCCAGACTCGAGCTATAAAATGCTACAACAGTAAACTAGAACATTCACAAGAAATTTATTCAATATTACTCAATAATCAATAAATACAAGTTAATTCTGTGTTAAACATGCATTAAAATCAAATTTGAGTCTTAGTCGACTTATAAAAACCTTTAAACAAGTTCAAAACTAAATCTGGACCAATTTGAAATATTTACAAAATAACAAGTAAAATGCAAAATAAGGGTCACCAACCACTCAAACAGAGCCAAAAAGATCAATTCATAAGAAATCACAATAATTTCTATGTTGTTCAATCATATCAAGACCTAAATTGAACTTACGAAACATTTAAAACAAACCAAAATCAATTCTAGATGAAATTGAAACTTTTACAAAAATATAGGTAAATAATGAAAATAGGGGTCATACGGCCGTGTGGCCAAGCCGTGTGATAGGGTAAAAACTGTGTGGTGTAGGGACATGGCTGTGTGGCCAAACCATGTGACAGAGCTCAGATCGTGTGGAAGGAGACACACGGCCGTGTCTCTAAACCGTGTAACTGATTGATGCCGTGTAGACCTTAAATTTCAAAATTTAAATCGAGCACACGATCGTGTTACCAACGGCGTGGTTAAACCCAAGTAATGTCATCCATCTTTTATTAGAAATCAAGCTATACGAGTTACATCTATTTATACCAATTCAAAGCTCACTAAAACATGTCAAAACATGCTAATTAAACATTCAATCTAAACATAATTAATATGTCCTCAATGATATCACAATACAATCATGAAACAACAATCATCCAAAACATTAACATTCATGCCAAGATTTTTCATGCCTAAACATGCTTATACAATCATCATTAGTTTAACTAAGATATCAATAAGCAAAGTTCAACAAGTGACCTAAAATATAAGAATCTATTTTCACAATTTAATCATACCTTATTAAACCATGCCTTTAACCATTTTATACCATTCAAGCCATTCACTCCAAACATCAACAATTACCAACATTCAATATTGTGTCATGCTATTACCTAAACTTACACATAATGCCATTAAAATATTGGCTAACATCATCAACTTACTAAATGTCAATTAGGTACCAAACACTTAATATATCAAGGTTACTTATAATCTTATTCATAACCAAAGTACTAAAACATGATTGTTAATTTGCAAAGTAGACACCCTATATACATGCAACAAGTAATCGTATTTTCAAACTTCAAAAACTACCAAGTCAGAAGATGGTACGTGTGAACTCCTAACTAATCTGATTGACAAATTCAGAGTATCTAAAATCTCCAGAAAATAATAACAAAAGTAAGTATATAAAATACTTAGTAAGCTCATACAATTCAATTCAATAACTTACATTACTTATTTAATAGTTAATTTCAAATAGCTATTCAAAATATTATCCCTATCATGACATAGTTCAAAAAAATTTGGGTCAATAAATAACAAACATACGAGTATTCAGAGTTTATATTTCCTCCACATTAACGATACAATTTCACATTGTATATCCTTTGATTTTTTGATGGAACTTTGTAAAAGAACTCAGTGCACGAGTGTGGGCAACATATGATGCTCGTCCAAGCTAGTCATATACAAAAATATCTGTGTTAAGTTACCCATCTAGGCAAAACCAGTGACAACACATAAAAATAGCCTGGCCAGGGCTATAAATACATGTAAGGTTACCAATCTAGGATAAACTTTAAAAACGACAACAGATTACCAGTCTAGGCTAAATCTATGTAACACGTATATCCGAGTCCACAACAAATGTTGGAGCTCGGTCCAGTCGAGAATCAATCTGAAACCTCGAATATGAGACTTTTACTCAGTCCATCAGAATTCAATTCATTACCACATAGCTCGATTCCAATTTTAGTAGCTTATATATGTATATAATTAACAACAATTAATAATAAATTATAATCACAAAAGTAGTATGAACTTATTTGACAAAACCGTAGCAGTTTAGTTAACAAATATTATTCAATAGTTTTTCATTTTCACCTAAGTCAACAACTTGATCAATATAATAGTTAAAATTCAAAATATCAATATCAATCTCAATTTCATAATTTTACTCAAATCCATGCTTATAATCATTTAATTTATTTTACATAATTTCCCTAAACTTTTACATTTTATTCAATTTAGTCCTTAAGATCAAACTTATCATAACTTCCAAATTTGAACTTCAAAATTTAAAACAATTTAAAATATACTCAATTACAACTCACAAAAATTACATATCAATTTTTAGATATTAATAATTTAGTCCTTATGTTCAAAATTAACAAAAATCACTTTATAAAATAGTCCTTAAACATTTCATGACTTATAAATTTATCATTTTCTATAAGAACATCTAAGATTCATCAATGGAAAGTTTAAAAATCTTTAACAATTTTGAAAATGGAGATATGGGCTAGTTAGATATAATTGTAACGATCTCAAAAACATAAAAATTACAAGAAATGAAATTAAAATCACTTACCAATTTAGAGATTCAACCATGAACATGACCAAGGTTGAGCATTTTTGTTTTCAATTTTAACTTATATATTATGATTAACTTATAAATTAATCATAATTAGTTTAATAAATCATTAATTCATAACATTAATATTAATTAACCCTTTTGGTGGATGATAGTTTGCTATCACCACCATTTGACAATTTACCAATGGTCTAATTATTTATTTGGTCCTCCAATTAATTAATGTTTCATAGTGATTAACTTTTACCATTTCTATAGTTTAATCCTTGAACCCAAATTAACCATCCAATCACAAAAATTTTTAGACTAAACTTTAATTCACCTATATAGTAACTTTATGAATATTAAATGATAATATTTACGGACTCAGTTTATAGAAATGAGGTCTTGATACCTCATTTTTTAAAGCCACTTGACTTTATGGACGAACGACTTGTACTTAACTAATTGTCCAATTAAATGAAATTATCAAATCAAAATTCTCTATATCATAATTTTTTACTCATAAATATTAAATAATAAATTTAATATTTATAGACTCACTCGTCAGAATTGTGGTCCCGAAACCACTGAAAAACAAGCTGTTACACCAAGTGTTTCATCGTAAACAAACTATATTACAACTTGACACGCATACTTGTGGCCTCTACCTTAACTCATATATTTAGTTGCAATATTCTCACTTCAGACATTGGTATGTTGGGAGGCGGTCACCGTCAAGGTACAAAAGGGAAATCACTGTATGACTCACATTGCCAGTAGTACAATAGGATGATTGTGGCACGATTGAGAATCCAGGCAAACGAGATAATAAGAGAATCCGTTAGATAATGTAGATAAGAAAAAATAGTAGAATCGTTTGAAAATGCAAGTATGTTTAATAAGGGGATTCACCAATTTGCGACAGTAAGAGGGATTAGTATAAGCGGTTTTAACGCAACAGTTGTAATGGAAGAGATATTTTCTATGAGGAACTTAAGTAACCACCATTATGAGTCCGCCAGTGTTTGGCGGTTAAACCAGCATTGGGTGTGATAAAGTGAGACAATTAAGTAGATTCTAATCCTAATAGTTTGCGGGTAAAGAGGTTGTTAGGAACAATGGAGTTCACTAACGACTAAATGGGTGAAAGACCGCTAATGAATTATGAATAAAAAGGTTGTCTGCCAGTACTATCCAGTACAAGAAAAGCCTATTTGGGACTAACGATTGGAAAATCCGTCAACGACTCTCTAGAAAAGAGGTATTCCACTAGGGACTATCTGTTATGGGAATTCCTGGTAATGGCCAAAAATGGACAAAGTTCCTAAAGGACTGTACTAAATGCAAGTCTGCAAAGGAAAAGGGGTACATAAATCATCCTGTAACACCCCTACCCCGTATCTGTCGCCAGATTAGGGTTACAAGGCATTACCGAACAAGACATAGTTTTCAAATATTCACAAATTTACACATATCATATTTGCATTATATGAATTATATAACTGATTATACTCTAAACAAACCTTATAAATCATGATACAAAAATACAATTCATAACACCAGTCAGATAAGATATACTTTTAAGTATAAACATATTAAACAAATACTTATAATAAGCCGACAACATCTTGAACAATTCTGTACTTCCATAATCTGCCTTAACATAAATGCACAAAGCTCATAACTTTTTAGCAAATTCACACATAAGAGTTTTTAATGGTAATTATCAAAAGTTACTATTCATTTAGTTAATATTTTATCTCATTAGCCGAACATGCATATGCCTATTATCATTTCCCTTCCAACCTTATTTCACTACTAAACAAATATACAATCACACATGGAAGCATATATAATGTTAGAATTATGTGACCCAAATTCTAAGAGATTGCTTGCAAGTCAAGTTAAACAAAAATATATTTTCTTTCTAGAAGATTTAGTATTTATTAGTATAATATATTTAGCATTTATTAGTATAGTTTATTTGACTTACTAATTTAGCCTATAAATAGGCTCCTTTACAATCTTAGAATTAAGAGACACCCATTAGATTAGAACTCATAACACATTCAGAGAATTTTGTGTTTACGTTTGAGGGTTCTTTGTTTTTCGGGTTTTCGGGGTTTAGTTTTTATCTCCATCTTTTGCACTTTTCATTCTTTTGCCATTATAGTAAAATTATCTTTGCCCGTGGTTTTTTATCCTCTTTTGAGGGGTTTTTCCACGTTAAATTTGTGTGTTCATCTTCTCAATTTCTTCTACTATTTTTACTTGTTCGTTGCTTATTCGGGACGATCCTAACAAGTGGTATCAGAGCTAGTTTAACTTTCATAGATCAGCCCGGTCAGAGATGGCAGCAACAAGGTTTGAAATTGAGAAGTTCGATGGTGAGACAAATTTCAATCTGTGGCAAGTTCGGATGATGGCAATTCTAGTTCAAAATGGCTTGAAAAAGGTTGTTACAGGGAAAAAGCCTGAGAATCTAAATCAAACAGAATGGGAAGAGCTTGATGAAAAGGCCTTGTCTACAATCCAGTTGTGCCTCGCGAATACAGTATTGCAGGAAGTATTGATGGAGAAGACCTCATTCGCCTTGTGGAAAAGGTTAGAAACTCTTTATGCGACTAAGTCTCTGGCTAACCGTTTAGTATTGAAACAACGTCTATTTACGTTTCGCATGAACGAAGGTGAGCTTCTTAAAGATCACATCAGTCAATTCATTACTCTTTTAAATGATTTAAAGAATGTTGAGGTTCATATTGACGATGAAGATCAAGCTATGCTATTATTATGCTCTTTACCCTCTTCATACAAGTCTTTCAGGGAGACCCTGATTTATGACAGAGACAAACTCTCGTTCGAAGATGTGAAGGGTCATTTGTTGAGTAGAGACAAACTCGACAATGAGTTTGATTTGAATAGCAAAGCAGATAGACAAGCTTCCATTTTGGTAGCATCAAAGAAACGAGACAAAAGGTGTCGCTATTGCAAAAAGTTAGGTCACGTCAAAGCAGATTGTTATAAACTGCGAAATAAAAGAGCTGCTGAGAGTAATGAGGAAGATGTAGCTGGTGCTAATTTGGTCGATGAAGGCGGTGATGATTTCTTGTTAGTGTCAACGAGCGATAACTCCAAGCTTACGTCTGAGTAGATCCTAGATTTAGGATGTTCTTTCCACATGTGTCCCAATAGAGAATGGTTCT
The DNA here is from genome assembly GCF_007990345.1 of Gossypium hirsutum. Lineage (NCBI taxonomy): Eukaryota > Viridiplantae > Streptophyta > Magnoliopsida > Malvales > Malvaceae > Gossypium > Gossypium hirsutum. The sequence goes on along the minus strand of NC_053430.1, from coordinate 30,571,207 downwards.
CCACATACAGTTCAGTTGAAGGTGGAGTTGTGCACATGGGAAACGATTCATCTAGTAAAATAATCGGTATTGGTACTGTTAAAATTAGGATACACGATGGGACGATTAGGACACTTTCAGATGTCAGGTATGTACCTGATTTACGAAAGAATCTCATCTCCTTGAGTATTTTAGACTTGAAAGGATGCAGAATCAACATCGAGTCGAGCGACATTAAAGTATCTCGTGGAGCTCTCGTTTTGTTAAAAGGTAAAAGAACCGGCAGTCTTTATATTCTGGAAGGTTCTACAGTGACCGGTGAAATCGGACGTCCCTCGTCCGTTACGGAGTCAAAGTCAACTCAATTGAAGCGGAGGCAACTTGGTCATAGGAGGGAAAAAGGTATGACCGTTTCGTTGAAGAGAGGTTCTCTTTTGGATGCAGGTTTTGAAAAGTTAGGGCACTGTATTCGTGAAAATCAGACCCGGGTTAGTTTTGATTTGGCAGTGCACAAGTCGAAGGCTAGAAGTCTTCCAGCTTCTAAGCATAGATTCGACTCAGTTAATTCCCTGCATAGTTCAAGATAGGCCCGTGGCGGGTTTTGGCAAAGATGGCATTGAAAGAATTCGTGTCAAGGTGGAGATTGTTAGAATTATGTGACCCAAATTCTAAGAGATTGCTTGCAAGTCAAGTTAAACAAAAATATATTTTCTTTCTAGAAGATTTAGTATTTATTAGTATAATATATTTAGCATTTATTAGTATAGTTTATTTGACTTACTAATTTAGCCTATAAATAGGCTCCTTTACAATCTTAGAATTAAGAGACACCCATTAGATTAGAACTCATAACACATTCAGAGAATTTTGTGTTTACGTTTGAGGGTTCTTTGTTTTTCGGGTTTTCGGGGTTTAGTTTTTATCTCCATCTTTTGTACTCTTCATTCTTTTGCCATTATAGTAAAATTATCTTTGCCCGTGGTTTTTTATCCTCTTTTGAGGGGTTTTTCCACGTTAAATTTGTGTGTTCATCTTCTCAATTTCTTCTACTATTTTTACTTGTTCGTTGCTTATTCGGGACGATCCTAACATATAAACATACTATAATTTGCATTTTATAAATGCATCATTCATATAGACATATATACTACCTTAACCTTAATAAATTAACCAAGTCAAATCATTAACAACATAAATATATGATCACTGATCTTACCTTTTACAAGTCAAATATAAATAAGTATTATACTTGACTTAACATTTAATCGTACTATCAAATCTCAAACTAATTTTATATTCATATAAATCAAAAATCTATCTTAATCCAATCATTTTGTTTCACAAGCATATAATTCAATTAATATAGCAAGCCAATTATCAATCATACTTAGTTTCTCAATCATTTAAAGAAATTAGTTTATTTATTTACACTTTCATATAACCAACCCGAAATGATTAACACTCATTCAATTACACAAGCATAAGTACCATAGCCAAGTTAACTAATATACCTATGAGCGTGTACATATATTAGTACCATAACCGATATGTCATATACCTAGGTATATATATAAAAATATATAATAGCCGAATCATCAATTAAATTCCAACATTTATCACCTGATAATAATAATCACATATCGAATTTTAAGTATTTATACTCATGCATAATCTTAACCAAATTATACACAAGTATAATTAAAATCATTTATCACTTCAAACATATATTAACTACCACATTTACTATGCATCGTAGTACAAAGCATTATAAATAAGATATACATAAACCATAAGCAAAATGACTAAATTAGAACATAAAGTTAAGACATTTCCAATGCATAAAACACTTATCACAAAGTCATTCATTCATAATACTAGACACTTTAAATTAACGAATTTTAAACACAATAAAGCATAACCAAATTATCACTACCAAGCTTACTAAACATTATAACTAAGCACACATAAAACCAAATCTAAATATAAATAGCAAGCCATTTTCACATGGCTTTAAATACAAAACCAAAATCAATATCTCAAAAGTATGCTCCAGCCTATACATGCCATAATTCAAGTTCAACTATATAAATACCGAAACAATGGATAGTGTGAGGAACTTAGCTGATGATTCCCGAGCTCGTAACTTGATCTAAAATCTATAAAATAGAAACACACATATACGCAGAGTAAGCTAACTTAGCTTAGTTAGTTATAAGCAATTTAAACAAATTAATGACCTTGATAGATCCATAAATTAAACCAAATCAACCATATATTTCTACTCAAAATATACCATGGTCGAATATACACATATAACAATTATCATATTATTCTCTAATTCAAGTCATAATTTCATTTATAATCGATTATACACTACCCATAATTTTATACACTTTCAATATCATCACATAACATTTTTATCACATAATTTTCAGTCAATTTATCTTCATTTCAAATAAATAAACCACATTCACATACCTAATCACTTTACCTTGTTTAACACTTTTGATTACTTTTACCATTGCTCACATAAAATTTGCTAGGCATTAAGCCTAGTATAATACACCGGCATAGAACCTGCTAGGCAATAGGCCTGACATAATACATCGGCATAAAGCTTGCTAGGCAATAAAGCCCGATATAATACACTGGCACAAAGCCTTCTAGGCATTAAAGCCCGATATAATACATCGGCACAAAGCCTGCTAGGCAATAATGCCCGATATAATACACTGGCACAAAGCCTACTAGGCAATAAAGCCCGAATATCACTATTATAAAGTTGGCTCATAAAAAATTCATATATCGAAGATTCCAAATATTTCATATAGTTCATACGGACTTTCAAATGTGTTAACTCAGTCGAATTAAACTCAGAATCATTATTTCCATGCTTAATCATATTCGGCTAACTCTACTATAAATCTATGAATTCCAAATCAGCATATTAACTCACACATAATTAGAATTAACGATTTATATTTACTTATAAACTTACCTCGGACGTTATAAAACGAAATAGGGCAGCTAGTCGACGACTTTTGTTTTTCCCCGATCCAAATCCGATCTCTTTGGTTCTTGATTTAAACATATTCAATTTAAGCTCATTCAAACATATTTTCATTCTATTTAGTCTAAAAACACATAAATGGACAAATTACCATTTTACCCCTGACATTTACACTTTTTACAATTTAGTCCCTATCGCACAAAACACAAAATATTCAAAATTTCAAGATACCCATGTTTGGCTGAATATTCCTAGTGTTTGTACAAGCCTATATATTTCATTTATTTCACATTTTAGTCCCTCAAATTATTATTTTTGCAATTTTGTCCTAATTACTCAAAATCATCAAAAACTCCAATACAAAATATGTTAATCTAAAACATATCTTTCATAATTCATCATCAAACAACAAAAATCACAAGCTCTCATCAATGGCATAACTCAAAACATTCATCAAAATAAAAAATTTAAGCATGGGTCGGATAGTACTCGAAGCAACAATCTCAAAAACGTAAAAATTATCAAAAACCGAACTAGTTACATACTTTGATTGAGCTTTACTAATTGCCGAACCCTAACTTGTTTCTTTCTTTTCTTATTTTGTTATTTCAGTAAGGAGAAAGATGTATGAAAGCTTATTTTATTTATGATATAAATATTATAACATATATTATAACATATTATTTAATTTACCTAATTAACCTTTAAAATAAAATATGAAACAATTATAATGATTGTCTACAACCGTCCACACTAATTATTTTTGGTATAATTTCAACTTAAATGCCTCCAGTTAAAAAGAAAATTACAATTTGTCCCTTTTTCAATTGACTATCAAATTTCTATTTTACGTGATTAAGTCCTTTTATCTAATCGGGCAACTAAATGACAAAATTAAATTACGAAAATTTTGCAGATAAAAATTCACACAGAATAAACACAGAAAAAAATTTTAAATATTTTTTTGACTCAAATTCGTGGTCCTGAAACCACCATTTCGATTAGGGTCTAAATCGGCTATTATAACTCTGCCCCCTTAGGGATTTTCATCCCCAAAAATCGTACCAGTGAATAGGTCCGGATAACGCTCTTTCATTGTATCTTCTGACTCCCATGTTGGTTCCTCAACTCCATGTTTATGCCACAGTACTTTAATCAAGATCTTCTTATTTTACAACTCTTTAATCTCATGAGCCAGAATACAAATCGGTTCTTCTCATACATCATATCGGGTTTAATTTCAACCTCAGATGGACTAGCCACATGTGAAGGGTCAGATCGGTACCTACGAAGCATCGAAACATGAAATACATTGTGGATCTTTTCTAACTCAGGTGGCAACAGTAGTTTGTAAGCAACCGGCCCGATACGCTCTATAACCTCATATAACCCAATAAACCTCAGACTCAATTTGCCTATACGACCGAATCTGAGTATTTTTTCCATGGTGAGACTTTCAAGAAGACTTTATCTCCGATCTGAAATGCTATATCTTTACATTTCAAGTCCGCATAATATTTCTAATGATCTGATGTTACTTTCAGACTTTCACGGATCACTTTCACTTTCTGTTTAGTTTCTCTGATCAAGTCGATCCCGAGTATCTTATTTTCACTAAGCTCAGTCTAGTACAATGGTGTACGACATTTACAACCATACAAAGCCTCATAACGTGTCATTTTGATGCTCAATTGAAAGCTGTTATTATACGCAAATTCAATCAGAGGTAGGTATCGTTCCCACGAACCTTAAAACTTGAGAATGCAACATCTCAACATATACTCAAGTGTCTGAATGATTCACTCAGACTGGCCATCTATTTTAGGATGGAAAGTAGTATTGAAATGTAATTTCATACCTAGTGCACCTTTCAGTTTCTTCCAAAACCGCGATGTAAGCCTCGAATTTCTATCTGAAACAATAGATATAGACACACCGTGTAATCTCACAATCTGAGAAACATATAATTCAGCCAGCTTATCTTGCGAGTAGTCTGGGTGAATAGATAACCGACTACTGTGAGCTTCATTCAAAAGAGCTTTCAACTGATCAAAGCTTTTCTGACATTTCTCTGACCACTCGAACTTAACATCTTTCTACAATAGCTTCGTCATCGGGGCTGCAATCATAGAGAAACCTTTCACGAACTTTCTATAATAACCAGCAAGTCCCAGAAAATTTCAGACTTCAGAAACATTCTTCGAAGTTTCCAATCAAATATAACTAAAATTTTGCTCGGATCAACTCGAGTACCCGATACTGAGACCACATGGCCCAGAAAATTTACTTCACTTAATCAGATCTCACATTTACTAAATTTCACATACAACTGCTTATCTCGCAAAGTCTGCAACACAAGTCTCAAATTTTCGGCATATTCAGCTTCATCATGAGAATAGATCAAAATATCATTTATGAACACAACCACAAACTGGTTTAGATACGGTCTGAAGATCTCGTTCGAAAAGTAGTTTTTTGTACATCAGATTCTTTAACTCGCAATTGATAGTAGCCTAACCTCAATCTATCTTCGAAAATATTGTAGCCACTTCCAGTAGGTCAAACAGATCATCAATCCGTGGCAACAGATACTTATTCTTTATAGACACCTTATTAAGCTGTCTATAATCAATGCACATTCTCATCGTTCCAGCTTTCTTTTTTCACAAACAATACTGGTGTACCCCAAGGAGAGAAACTCGGTCGTGCGAAACCTCTATCTAAAAAATTCTTGCAACTGAGCTATCAATTCTTTTAATTCTGTAGATGCCATTCTGTACAGAGCTATGGATATCGGAGTCGTCCCAAGCATTAACTCAATACCAAACTCTACTTCTCGAATAGGTGGCAAACCCTATAATTCTTCAGGAAATACATCTGGATACTCACATACAACAGATACTGATTTTATGTTTTTTTAGCCACTTTACTGTCAAGCACGTAGACAAAATAAGCTTCACGCACTTTTCTCACATATTTCTGAGATAGCATCGAAGAGATTACTGCTGGTAATAGATCATTAGATTCAATCCAGATAATCTTATCACTCTGGCACTGAGAACCAATAGTCTTTCTTTTGCAGTTTACAACAATATCATGAAAAGTCAACCAGTCCATACCCCAAATTATGTCAAACTCATCAAATGGTAACATCATCAAATCAGCCGGAAAGCACGAATCTCGAACCATCAAGGGACAATTCCTACACACTTTATTAACCATAACATACCGACCCAAGGGGTTTGATAATTTAATCACAAACTCAGTAGACTCAATAGGCAGAGTCTTGTTGAATACTAATGTCTCACACACATAAGAATGAGTAAAACCAAGATCAATCAATACAATTACATTAGTATCATAAAGAGTGAATTTGCCAGTAATAATATCTAGGGATGAAGCCTCCTCGCGTGCGCGAATAGTATAGGCTCTGACAGGTGTAAGAGCCTCAGATCGAACTACTGTACCTTTCGTTCCTCTTTGACTGTCACTCACATTACCCGAATGCCTGGGTGGTCTGCCTCGCACTGACGTATTACTCGGTCTCGCGTTCTGAACAGTGTTTTACTCGGCCAACATCGGGCAATCTCGGATAAAATGATCCATTGATCCACATTTAAAATAAGACCGATCATGCAATCTGCAATCTCCAGAATGCCATTTACCACAATGCTTGCACTCGACTCTATTTTGTCGAACATTGTCAACACTAGCTATCGAAGTGTCTCGTGAACTCATAGGGGGTCGGTCTCGATCTTGTCTAGAAAAGCCTGTAGTATCCTTAAATCGACTAGAATCATCTCTGAACTTCTTCGATGCTGAGTGAAAAGTCTTACCCGATGATATTTTATGGAAATCTCTAGTTTTAAAATCAGCTTTTCTTTTCTCTTTCCCGAGCTCTTCGGCTTTGCAAGCTCGCTCAACAAGTACCACAAACTCTTTTATCTCAAGTATGCCAACTAACAGTTTAATATCTTCATTCAGCCCATCTTCAAATATTTTACACATTATAGCTTCGGTCGAAACACACTCTCAGGCATACCGACTGAGTCTCACAAATTTCTGCTCATACTCTGTCACAGTCATCTGACCCTGTTTCAACTCCAGAAATTCTTTTCGTTTCTGATCAATAAATCTCTGACTGATATACTTTTTACGGAATTCAGTCTGGAAGAATTCCTAGGTCACTCGCTCTCTCGAAACCACTGATACTAGGGTATTCCACCAGTGATATGCTGTGTCTCGAAGCAAAGATATGGCATACTTTAAACATTCATCTAGGGTACAAGACAACTCATCAAACACACGGATAGTATTATCAAGCCAGAACTCAACCCACTCGGCATCATCATCATCAATAGCTTTAAAATTTTCAGCCCCATGTTTTCTGATTTTATCAACAGGTGGCTTATACAATCCCAACGGATCACTTACTTAAGGTACAACGGAATCGAAGATGGATTAGTCGGGGTGGAGGTTGTCGTGTAGTCGAATTAGTCTGGATATATTGAGTAAACCAATTATTCATCATTTGATAGAAGGCTTGTTTAGCCTCACTTTCTTTATTACTCAAAGTCGGTCGAGAGTTAGCTGGTGCTGTCCTTTGTGCGGGAGCAGGCGCTACACTCTCGACATCATCAGCTACAGCTCTGTCGGGATCCATTTACTATATGAAAACACATTTTTAATGTCAGAAGTCATCACACTATCACAGTATATTTATGGCATGTATAGCTAGACTCACACACGTTACGTTAGTCCAAGAACTGACTAAATCATAGCTCTGATACCAATTAAATGTAACACCCCTACCCCGTATTCGTCGCCGGATTAGGGTTACAAGGCATTAATGAACAAGACATAGTTTTCAAATATTCACAAATTTACACATATCATATTTGCATTATATGAATTATATAACTGATTAAACTCTAAACATACCTTATAAATCATGATACAAAAATACAATTCATAACACTAGTCAGATAAGATATACTTTTAAGTATAAAAATATTTAAACAAATACTTATAATAAGCCGACAACATCTTGAACAATTCTGTACTTCCATAATCTGCCTTAACAGAAATGCACAAAGCTCATAACTTTTTAGCAAATTCACATATAAGAGTTTTAATAGTAATTATCAAAAGTTAGTATTCATTTAATTAATTTTTATCTCACTAGCCGTACATGCATATGCCTATTATCATTTCCCTTCCAACCTTATTTCACTACTAAACAAATATACAATCACACATGGAAGCATACATAAACATACTATAATTTGCATTTTATAAATGCATCATTCATATAGACATATATATTACCTTAACCTTAATAAATTAACCAAGTCAGATCATTAACAACATAAACATATGATCACTGATCTTACCTTTTACAAGTCAAATATAAACAAGTATTATACTTAACTAAACATTTAATCGTACTATCAAATCTCAAACTAATTTTATATTCATATAAATCAAAAATCTATCTTAATCCAATCATTTTGTTCCACAAGCATATAATTCAATTAATATAGCAAGCCAATTATCAATCATACTTAGTTTCACAATCATTTAAAGAAATTAATTTATTTATTTACACTTTTATATAACCAACCCGAAATGATTAACACTCATTCAATTACACAGACATAAGTACCATAGCCAAGTTAACTAATATACCTATGAGCGTGTACATATATTAGTACCATAATCGATATGTCATATACCTAGGTATATATATATAAATATAATAGCCGAATCATCAATTAAATTCCAATATATATCACTTGATAATAATAATCAAATATCTAATTTTAAGTATTTATACTCATGCATAATCTTAACCAAATTATACACAAGTATAATTAAAATCATTTATCACTTCAAACATTTATTAACTACCACATTTACTATGCATCGTAGTACATTGCATTATAAATAAGATATACATAAACCATAAGCAAAATGACTAAATTCGAACATAAAGTTAAGACATTTCCAATGCATAAAACACTTATCACAAAGTCATTCATTCATAATACTAGACACTTTAAATTAACGAATTTTAAACACAATAAAGCAAAACTAAATTATCAATACCAAGCTTACTAAACATTATAACTAAGCACACATAAAACCAAATCTAAATATAAATAGCAAGCCATTTTCGCATGGCTTTAAATACAAAACCAAAATCAATATCTCAAAAGTATGCTCCAGCCTATACATGTCATAATTCAAGTTCAACTATATAAATACCGAAATAGTGGATAGTGTGATGAACTTTGCTGACGATTCCCGAGCTCGTAACTTGATCTAAAATCTATAAAACAGAAACACACATATACGCAGAGTAAGCTAACTTGGCTTAGTAAGTTATAAGCAATTTAAACAAATTAATGACCTTGATAGATCAGTAAAATAAAACCAAATTAACCATATATTTCTACTCAAAATATACCATGGCCAAATATACACATATAACAATTATCATATTATTCTCCAATTCAAGTCATAATGTCATTTATAATCAATTATACACTACCTGTAACACCCCAAACCCGGCCTAGACGTCATGACTGGATCCGACGTGCCACATCGAAACGTAAAAAACATTTATCCATTCTGAGTCTAGGAAATCGTACTTGATGTTCAAAGGGCTAATTCATTAAGGGTTAAAGTGAATGGAAGCTGTGCACCAGGTAGGAAACCGGAAAAGAGGAGGTGGGTCCATCTGACTACTTAGTACCAAGCTCTTTCAGATCCAATTCTAGACATGCACACCGCCATTGCCACACTCTAACATCGTATATTTCTTTAGGTTACCATTGTAATTATGTTCATTTTAAAATAAAACATATTTAATTTTGGAAAATATTATCATAGTAAAAGCCTTGTTTGAGATCGTGTTACTTTGTAATCAATTTATGTTTTTGAAAACGAACCCTAGATCTAGCCCATTTTGATAGTTAATATAAATTAAGTTCATCATAATAAAATATAAACCAAACCCGTAAAAAAATAATAGAGCGGCCTTATTACATAATAAAACCCAAATAATCAAAGTAAATGAAAAATGAAGTCCAATTCACCAGAAGAAAACCATATTGCAGAACGAGTGGCCACTTCGAATCCCTCGCAACTCCAAGCCCACTATGGTTGGGGATTACCTGCATGGATGAAGATAGGGGATGAGTTTTGGGAAACTCAGTGTGTAAAATTAACCCAACCATAGCCCATATCAGCTCAAACCATAGAAACATAATAAATTGGCCTTAGCCCAGAATAGTATACAGAATTAAGCCCATAGGCCCATAACAGATCAGATCAGATATTTCATGTATATGCAGAATCCAACCCATAACCAACCACATACACCCCCTTACCAACCTTTCACCATGTGGGGAGACTACTCGACCCACCCAAACGCTACACGCCTCAGAAATATACAGCATGGTTGCCAGAACATATAATGTAATAGAGTCACCAGATACAGATAATTGTGGTAGAGCCACCAGAACAGATATATGTGGTAGAGCCACCAGATCAGATAATTTGTGGCATAGCCACCAGGACGCTTCCTCCATAACATAACCCATGTCCCTATGCAACAGATACACAATCATGGCATACATCATACAGAGTCAGATTATCATGCTTTTTAGTCAAAAATAACCCTATGGGTATAATGGTCAATTTACATCTAGGGGTATAATGGTAATTTTGCATGTATAAGGGTATTTCAGTAATTATCACCTATGACTAGGGTTTCATGCTTGCTTTAGCGTTACCAAGTATTCGGAAACACTTACCTCGTCTTTTAACCAAAATGGGCCTGTTGGCCCATTGGCCCAGTTTAGGCCCATTAAGCCCAAAACGTCATAATGCACAAAATATCGCATTCTATAGTCTTAACACTTGAATTTACCAAATACATTAATCAGTCTTTCTTACGAGCATTCGCACACTCGCAAGCCCCCAAAATACCGACTTTTCGGCATTTCGGCTTTTCGACTTTTGTCGATCTAGTCTATGAGAGGGTGTCAATTACACACCTGATTTGCGACGATATGCTGTCGAGATCCATACACGAACTACCTACAATTAGATTACTAACACGTTAATCTAACTACTAAAAACGAACTCTAACTCACCCCTTACCACGTTCGGCCCAAAGCACCATGGCACTAGCGAACTTACCTTTGCCGAAACTAGCGATTGTGTTTAGATTCAGTCGTTTCCCCTTGTCCAAGCCTCTGATCAGCAGCCTCTGAATCGTACGATCATCATAATAAACAATTGTCACAACCCTTAGAGCCTTAAAGCCCAATCGACAGCCTCCATAAGCCTTTAGGGATTTCGGCTTTTCTAAATCCCGTAATAAAGAATAGATTCGAAAACTTACCACTAGTTTCTTCAGCCAATGATTCCGCTTAAGCTTTTATTTGATTCCGATGTAGATCTAACCCTTAAATCCTAGCAGAAGTCGATCCTTTAATGATCTAAGAATTCGGCTATGCCCCTAAAATATGGGGTTTTTGACTTTTAGTAACAGTAAAGAAGAGATGAGGGTTTTGTAGTGGCTTTGTCGACAGAGGTTTGGGGTTCAGAAAAAGAAAGAGTTGATCACAAAGGATGAAGAAAGACGAAAAAGAAATCAATAGGTTTGCTAGGAGAATTCGGCACAGACAATATCAACCTTCAGGTTTTCGGCTTTTGTAATATTCGACTGTAAGGCTTAAAAATAAAAAGAATAAAGAAGTGGTGAAGAGTAAAATGGTAGAAGGATTCGGCTATGGAAAAAAGAAGAGGAGAAGGTAGATGGAGAGAAAAAGAAAATAAAGAAGGAGAAGGAAGGATGGTCAGAGAAACGACACAACACATCCAAATGCCGAAATTCCTACTACTACAATACCTAGCCGAATTTCCCATGCTAATGTCCCTTGGCCGGCCACCTCTTGCTCCTTAATCAGCTCCTAGATTTCCTTCCTTATATTTATCCTTACTCAATCCCCTTATCATCTTAAACTCTCCCTAACAGAGTTCCCCATTGAGTTCCATCACCTCCCTTTTTTGTGCACAAAAATAAACACCTTATTTGCTTGTCTTACGGATCGAACCTGGGCTCTTCCTACACTTCTACACGCCACTTTTATAGCCTTCCTAATGGCACCACATGGCACTTTTCCACTTGCTTCCTTATGTCTTATTTTACCCAGTTAATACTTAAAAGCCCAGTTAACCAGAACCCCTTTTCTCTATGGACTAAAATTATTTAAAATTACCGGGTTTTAGCTTAAGCTTGGGCCTTCTAGAGGCCCACTAACATAATTAAACCTACGCCAAACAGTCAAAACATAGAAATTTCAAAATTCATTGAAAACCACAGAAATCCCGAAAATCCCAAAAATTGAGGCCTTACAACTCTACCCTCCTTAAAGAAATTTCATCCTCGAAATTTTACCTGGTTTGAACAGATGAGGGTATTGCTATTGCATTGCCTCTTCTGGCTCCCATGTAGCTTCCTCTCTGCCATGATTATGCCAAAGTACTTTCACTAATGGGACAGATTTCCTTCTGAGGACCTTAACATCTCGAGCCAATATTTGCACAGGTTCCTCCTTAAAGGTTAAATCAGTTTGAACGTCAATTTCTGCAACTGGCACGACATGAGCAGGATTAGAACGATAGCGCCGTAACATGGAGACATGAAAAACATCGTGAATCCTGTCTAGTTCTGGAGGCAATTCCAACTGATAAGCCATTGGGCCTACTCGCTTCAAAACCTGATAAGGCCCAATGAACCGCGGACTCAACTTGCCTTTCTTACCAAACCTTAATATCTTCTTCCAAGGAGAAACCTTTAAGAAGACCATATCCCTTACTGAGTACTCAATCTCCTTACGCTTCAAATCTGCATACGATTTTTACCTATCAGATGCTTCTTTTAAACGATCCCTAATTATTCTGACCTTATCCTCAGTATCTACCACCAATTTCGGTCCAAGAACTTGTCGCTCCCCTAGCTCCGTCCAACAACTAGGTGTACGACACCTTCGTCCATACAGTGCTTCATACGGTGCCATTCGAATACTCACCTGATAACTGTTATTGTACGCAAATTCGTCCAACGGTAAGTAATCCTCCCAACTACCTCAAAAGTCAATCACGCATCCCCTTAACATGTCCTCCAGAATCTGAATGACCCTTTCCGACTGACCATCAGTTTAGGGATGGAAAGCCGTACTGAAGTTCAACCGTGTCCCCAACACCTCATGCAACCTTTTGCCAAAACCGATATGTGAATTTGGGATCTCGGTTAGAGATAATCGAAACTGGGACTCCATGAAGTCGTACAATCTTCGCCACATAAAACTTGGCTAACCTTTGAAGCGAAAAGTCAGTATGTACTGGTATGAAATGGGCCGATTTGGTCAACCTATCCACAATCACCCAAATCTAGTCTTTCTTCGATGGTGTCAAAGGCAACCCACTCACAAAGTCTATGGTTACCCTCTCCCATTTCCAAAGTGGTATTTTCACTGGCTGCAACAATCTAGAAGGTAATTGATGCTCAGCTTTCACTTGCTCGCATGTTAGACATTTCCCCACGAATTCCGTTACTTCTCGTTTAAGCCCAGGCCACCAGTACAATTCTCGCAAGTCGTGATACAACTTATTCCCTCCAGGATGCATGGCACAAAGTCCCCCATGAGCTTCCTTCAATATTGTCTACCTTAAATCAGAGTCCTTCGGAACACAAATTCTTCCTCGAAAACACAGAACTCCATCACCATTTAAACCGAACTCAGAAGTTTTCCCTTCCTCAACTTGTTGAAAACGAGCGACCAAAGACTCATCTTCCAACTGCTTTTCCTTAATCTGGTCCACCCAAGTTGGCCTTACTTGCAATTCAGCCAACAAACTGCCATCATCATACATACTCAAATGAGCAAACATTGCTCTCAGATCAGATACGGTTCTACGACTCAAAGCATCGGCTACCATATTAGCCTTGCCTAGGTGATACTCGATCGAACAGTCATAATCCTTAACCAACTCAATCCATCTCCTTTTCCTAAGGTTCAGCTCTTTCTGAGTCAACAAATACTTAAGACTCTTATGGTTTGTGTTTATAATACAACTTTCCCCGTACAAGTAATGTCTCCAAATCTTAAGTGCAAATATCACTGCCGCCAACTCCAAATCATGAGTAGGATAGTTCCCCTCATGAGGCTTAAGCTGTCGTGATGCATATGCAACCACCTTACCCTCCTGCATTAACACGTAGCCCAAACCTACATGTGATGCGTCACTGTACATAGTAAAATCCTTCCCAGGCTCTGGCTGAATTAACACAGGTGCTTCAGTCAGAACTTTTTTCAACTTCTCAAAAGCTTCCTGCTGCTTCTCAGCCCATACAAACGGTGCTCCTTTCCTTATGAGTTTTGTCAGAGGTGCGGCCAACACAGAAAAACCTTCCACAAACCTACGAAACTCCGTATTTTTGACACCGACCTATGCGGCTTCCACTCTAAAACCGCTTCAATTTTTCGAGGGTCCACTTTAATCCCCTCAGCAGAGACCACATGTCCTAAGAAAGTTACCTCCCTCAACCAAAATTCACACTTGCTGAACTTTGCATAAAGTTACTTCTCCCTTAACAATTGTAGCACTACACGGAGATGCTTATCATGCTTTGCTTCAGTTTCAGAATATACCAGAATATCATCAATAAAGACGACTACGAACTAATCCAAAAATGGCTAGAACACACGATTCATCAGATCCATAAATGTTGTAAAAGCGTTTGTCAGCCCAAATGGCATAACCAAAAACTCATAATGACCATACCGAGTCCTGAATGCCGTCTTATGGATATATGCCTCCTTAACCCTTAACTAATGATATCCAGATCGAAGGTCGATCTTGGAAAATACAGAAGCCCCACTAAGCTGGTCAAACAGATCGTCAATCCTTGGCAGTGGATACTTATTCTTAATTGTCAGTTTGTTCAACTGGCGATAATCAATGCACATCCGCATTGTACCATCCTTCTTCTTCACGAATAGCACCGGTGCTCCCCATGGAGACACGCTTGGCCTAATGAAGCCCCTATCCAACAACTCTTGAATTTGAGCTTTCAGCTCCACCAACTCCTTCGGTGCCATCCGATACGTTGCGATGGACACTGGTGCTGTTCCAAGCAATAAGTCAATTCCAAACTCAACCTCTTGGTTCGGAGGCAATCCTGAGAGCTCCTCTGGAAAAACATCTTGGAATTCCTTTACGGTCCTAACCTTATCCACTGTCAATCCCCCCTCTTCCGACTGGCTTACAAATGCCAAATAGGCCTCACAACATTTTCAAATCCATTTTTCGGCTCTTAATACCGACACCATATTGGACAAGTAATCCCTTCGCTCACCTATCACCATGACCTCCTTATCCTCCGTAGTCCTTAACACCATTCATTTAGCAGCGCAATCTAAAGTCGCCTTATGCTTAACAAGCCAGTCCATTCCCAGAATGAGATCAAACTCTCCAAATGGTAACTCCATCAGATCTCCAAGGAAAATCCTACCTTGAGTTTCTAAGGGTACATCCCTATACAGTTTATCTACCCTAACCGAATGACCTAAAGGACTTAACACAGATACCCCACTCTCAATCTTCTCAGAGTGCACACCCAACGACCCAGATATGGCACATGTAACATAGGAATGAGTATATCCAATATCCACCAAAGTAGTATATGGCATGCTAGAAACCAAAAACGTACCAGTTATGACGTCAGGTGCATCGGCCTCCTCTCGACGTCGAGCTGCATACACCAATGCTGGTTGTCGAGCTTCAGCATTCTGGCACCCCTACCAGGTGCCCCTCGACCTCGACCATTTCCATTTCCATTCCTACCTTGCCCACGTCCTCTCGGTGGTTGTAGTCCACCTCTCATGGGTTGAGCAACCCTCTGTACAGCAACCTGAGCCTGATCAGCTCTCTGAGGACAGTCCTTAACTCTATGCTCCATAGATCCACATCAAAAACAAGCACCAGAGCGTTTCCTACACTCGCCCAAATGTACCTTACCACAGTCTCCACAGATTGGTGGTCTAACCACATTCATCGGCACTGCTCGAACTGGTTCCTCCACTCTTGCCCTCTTAACATTCCTATTAGCACCACCCGAGATTCCTGAATCCCTTCGAAAATAGTTTCAATCCTTTTCCCGATTCTGCTTTTTAGCTCGCTTAACCTCCTCTGCTATCTTTGCCTTCTCCACCAGGACCGTAAAGTCCCGCTCCCTCTGCGGAGTAATCAACACCCTCAGGTCATCTCTAAGACTATCCTCGAAGCGCACACTTCACTCATATTTCGTAGCAACTATGCCCACGGCATACCAGCTTAACCTTAGAAACTCGGCCTCGTACTCGGCAACTGTTTTACCTCTTTACACCAGATTCAAGAATTCCTCCCTATGAGCGTCCACATAACTTACCCCAACATACTTGCCTTTAAAGGCCGTCTTAAACAGTTCCCAAGTTACCCTATCAGCTGGGGTTCCTTCTCTCACAGTAAGCCACCACTGGTAAGCCTCGTCCCGTAGCAACGATACGGCTCCCTTCAGATTCTGCTCCACAGAGCAATCCAAGTCATCTATAATTCGTTCCGTGGCCTCCAACCAATATTCTGCCACATTCGGGGTGATACTAGACACACCCCTAAAAATCTCCGCTCCGTTGGCCCGGAGTCGTTCAGAAATGGATCCCCGAACTCCGTTGCCTGTACTTGCCCCGGCAACCCTTTCCAGAACACGAAGCGTTACCTGCGATAGGGCGTCATCCCCGGCACCATGATCATGAGACTCCACTTCCGTTGCCGATGGTACCGGTGCATTTGCCGCTGGCATATGTCTCGAAGACGAAGATCCCGCTCGAGCCCTTCTACGGCCACGTCCACGGTCTCTTCCACGAGCGGCTCTTGTTTTCATATCGTATTATCTGATTATGAATTTTATGCATTAATATCATTCCAATGTTTATTATAGATGTTTTATGAATCAGACAGTATTTCAGAGATTGTTTTCGCAGAACCGAAGTCTAGCTACAGTTTCAGTCTCTTATCAAATTTTCCTGTGGTTTTAGTATCATCATATCTAGAGTATCCTAGCAGAGTTTCTGTACAGATAGACAATCCAGGAAAATATTTAGAGAAATTCAGAATGATACTTACAGGCTTCGGCTGGAGATTTGGAATACCACCTTCAGAAGATCCAAATTTTAAAATTTTTTTTGAAAATCTTTGTTCTTGTAAACCCATTCCACAGCCGAGTTGTTGCAACTTGGATCTGAAACCACTAAATGTAACACCCCAAACCCGACCTAGACGTCATGACCGGATCCAACGTGCCACATAGAAACGTAAAAAATATTTATCCATTCTTAGTCCAGGAAATCGTACTTGATGTTCAAAGGGCTAATTCATTAAGGGTTAAAGTGAATGGAAGCTGTGCACCAGGTAGGAAACCGAAAAAGAGGAGATGAGTCCATTGGACTGCTTAAGTACCAAGCTCTTTCGGATCCAATCCTAGACATGCACACCGCCATTGCCACACTCTAACATCATATATTTCGTTAGGTTACCATTGTAATTATGTTCATTTTAAAATAAAACATATTTAATTTTGGAAAATATTATCATAGTAAAAGCCTTGTTTGAGATCGTGTTACTTTGTAATCAATTTATGTTTTTGAAAACGGACCCTAGATCTAGCCCATTTTGATAGTTAATATAAATTAAGTTCATCATAATAAAATATAAACCAAACCCATAAAAAAATAATAGAGCGGCCTTATTACATAATAAAACCCAAATAATCAAAGTAAATGAAAAATGAAGTCCAATTCACCAGAAGAAAACCATATTGCAGAACGAGTGGCCACTTCGAATCCCTCGCAGCTCCAAGCCCACTATGGTTGGGGATTACCTGCATGGATGAAGATAGGGGATGAGTTTGGGGAAACTCAGTGTGTAAAATTAACCCAACCATAGCCCATATCAGCTCAAACCACAGAAACATAATAAATTGGCCTTAGCCCAGAACAGTATACAGAATTAAGCCCATAGGCCCATAACAGATCAGATCAGATATTTCATGTATATGCAGAATCCAACCCATAACCAACCACATATACCCCCTTACCAACCTTTCACCATGTGGGGAGACTACTCGACCCACCCAAACGCTACACGCCTCAGAAATATATAGCATGGCTGCCAGAACATATAATGTAATAGAGTCACCAGATACAGATAATTGTGGTAGAGCCACCAGAACAGATATATGTGGTAGAGCCACCAGATCAGATAATTTGTGGCATAGCCACCAGGACGCTTCCTCCATAACATAACCCATGTCCCTATGCAACAGATACACAATCATGGCATACATCATACAGAGTCAGATTATCATGCTTTTTAGTCAAAAATAACCCTATGGGTATAATGGTCAATTTACATCTAGGGGTATAATGGTAATTTTGCATGTATAAGGGTATTTCAGTAATTATCACCTATGGCTAGGGTTTCATGCTTGCTTTAGCGTTACCAAGTATTCGGAAACACTTACCTCGTCTTTTAACCAAAGTGGGCCTGTTGGCCCATTGGCCCAGTTTAGGCCCATTAAGCCCAAAACGTCATAATGCACAAAATATCGCATTCTATAGTCTTAACACTTGAATTTACCAAATACATTAATCAGTCTTTCTTACGAGCATTCGCACACTCGCAAGCCCCCAAAATACCGACTTTTAGGCATTTCGGCTTTTCGACTTTTGTCGATCTAGTCTATGAGAGGGTTTCAATTACACACCTGATTTGTGACGATATGCTGTCGAGATCCATACACGAACTACCTACAATTAGATTACTAACACGTTAATCTAACTACTAAAAACGAACTCTAACTCACCCCTTACCACGTTCGGCCCAAAGCACCATGGCACTAGCGAACCTACCTTTGCCGAAACTAGCGATTGTGTTTAGATTCAGTCGTTTCCCCTTGTCCAAGCCTCTGATCAGCAGCCTCTGAATCGTACTATCATCATAATAAACAATTGTCACAACCCTTAAGCCTTAAAGCCCAATCGACAGCCTCCATAAGCCTTTAGGGATTTCGGCTTTTCTAAATCCCGTAATAAAGAATAGATTCGAAAACTTACCACTAGTTTCTTCAGCCAATGATTCCGCTTAAGCTTTTATTTGATTCCGATGTAGATCTAACCCTTAAATCCTAGCAGAAGTCGATCCTTTAATGATCTAAGAATTCGGCTATGCCCCTAAAATATGGGGTTTTCGGCTTTTAGTAACAATAAAGAAGAGATGAGGGTTTTGTAGTGGCTTTGTCGACAGAGGTTTGGGGTTCAGAAAAAGAAAGAGTTGATCACAAAGGATGAAGAAAGACGAAAAAGAAATCAATAGGTTTGCTAGGAGAATTCGGCACAGACAATATCAACCTTCAGGTTTTCGGCTTTTGTAATATTCGGCTGTAAGGCTTAAAAATAAAAAGAATAAAGAAGTGGTGAAGAGTAAAGTGGTAGAAAGATTCGACTGTGGAGAAAAGAATAGGAGAAGGTAGATGGAGAGAAAAAGAAAAGAAAGAAGGAGAAGGAAGGATGGTTAGAGAAATGACACAACACACCCAAATGCCGAAATTCCTACTACTACAACACCTAGCTGAATTTCCCATGCTAATGTCCCTTGGCCGGCCACCTCTTGCTCCTTGATCAGCTCCTAGATTTCCTCCCTTATCTTTATCCTTACTCAATCCCCTTATCATCTTAAACTCTCCCTAACCGAGTTCCCCCTTGAGTTCCATCACCTCCCCTTTTTGTGCACAAAAATAAACACCTTATTTGCTTGTCTTGCGGTTCGAACCTGGGCTATTCCTACACTTCTACACGCCACTTTTATAGCCTTCCAAATGGCGCCACATGGCACTTTGCCACTTGCTTCCTTATGTCTTATTTTACCTAGTTAATACTTAAAAGCCCAGTTAACCAGAACCCCTTTTCCCTATGGACTAAAATTACTTAAAATTACCGGGTTTTAGCTTAAGCTTGGGCCCTCTAGAGGCCCACTAACATAATTAAACCTACGCCAAATAGTCAAAACACAAAAATTTCAAAATTCATTGAAAACCACAGAAATCCCGGAAATCCCGAAATTGGGGCGTTACACTACCCATAATTTTATACACTTTCAATAGCATCACATAACATTTTTATCACATAACTTTCAATCAATTTATCTTCATTTCAAATAAATAAACCACATTCACATACCTGATCACTTTACCTTGTTTAACACTTTTGATTACTTTTACCATTGCTCACATAAAATTTGCTAGGCGATAAGCCTAGCATAATACACCGGAATAGAACCTGCTAGGTAATAGGCCTGACATAATACACCGGCATAAAGCCTACTAGGCAATAAAGCCCGATATAATACACCGGCACAAAGCCTGCTAGGCAATAAAGCCCCAAAATATCACTATTATAAAGTTGTCTCATAAACAATTCATATATTGAAGATTCCAGATATTGCATATAGTTCATACGGGCTTTCAAATGTGTTAACTTAGTCGAATTAAACTCAAAATCATTATTTCCATGCTTAATCATATTCGACTAACTCTACTATAAATCTATAAATTCCAAATCAGCATATTAACTCACACATAATTAGAATTAATGGTTTCTATTTACTTATAAACTTACCTCGGATGTTATAAAACGGAATACCTTATCCTAATCAGTATAAAATAGAAGGAGTTTAATAAGGTTTAAAAAACCTTATTCTAAAATAAAATAAAAGAAGATTAGTTCTATATGGATTTTACTTTTATTTTATTTTCCATTGTATTTTATTTAAATAAGAATTCGGGTCACTTAATTCTAACAATCTCCACCTTGACACAAATTCTCAATGAACAAGTTCTTCATCGCGAACTTTCAATGAACAAGTTCTCTACCTCTTCCATAAAACCCCTTAAGGGTTTAACTTCAACAATGAACACCAACCAAGTCTAAGCAATGCTCAAACTTGGTTATAGGAAGTGACTTAGTCATCATATCTGCAGGATTTTCATGAGTACTAATTTTACTTACAACAATATCACCACGAGCAATAATATCATGAACAAAATGATACCGAACATCAATGTGTTCTGTTCTCTCATGAAACATTTGATCTTTTGTAAGAAAGATGGCACTCTCACTGTCACAAAATACTGTGCTGATTTGAAGGTCTTCATTGAGTTCACTAAAGAGTCCCTTCAACTAAATAGCTTCTTTACAAGCCTCAGTAATCGCCATGTACTCAGCTTCAGTAGTAGACAAAGCGACTGTATATTGCAAAGTGGCTTTCCAACTGATTGCACAACCTCTGATTGTAAAGACATAACTTGTGAGAAATCGTCTTCTATAAAGGTCTCCAGCAAAATCAGCATCAACATACTCTATGACTCCATCTTTAGTTCTTCCAAACTATAAGCAAACATCAGTAGTGCCTCGTAAGTATCTTAAAATCCACTGAATTGCTTTCCAATGTTCTTTACCAGGATTTTCCATGTATCTGCTAACTGCACAGACTGCATATGATAAATCTAGATGTGAACAAACCATAGCATACATGAGAGATCCCACTGCACTAGAGTATGGAACATGTGACAAGTACTCAATCTCATCATCTGATTGTAGATAAAAAGCCGATGAAAGTTTGAAATGGGATGCTAAAGGAGTACTAACAAGCTTAGCACTCTGCATATTGAGCTTGCAAAGAACTTTCTCAATGTACCTCTTCTGACTTAGGTACAATTTACTTACTTTTCTATCTCTGAGAATCTCCATACCAAGTATCTTCTTTGTTGGTCCTAAATCTTTCATCTCAAATTCTTTACTTATTTAGGTTTTGACCTTTCTTATCTCTCCTTTATCTTTTGTTGCTATTAATATGTCATCAACATAAAGAAGTAGATACACAAAAGAACCATCACTATTTTTTTTAAAGTAAACACAACTGCCAAAACTACTTCTTTTGAAATCATGAGAAGTCATAAATGAATCAAACATCTTGTGCCACTGTCTTGGTGACTGTTTCAAACCGTAAAGGGACTTTTTCAGCAAGCAAACATAGTCCTCTTTTTCTGAGACTATAAAACCCTCTGGTTGTTGCATGTAAACATCCTTCTCAAGTTCTCCATGCAGAAATACAGTTTTTACATCTAACTACTCAAGCTCCAAATCATGCATGGCCACAATACCAAGCAAAGCTTGAATCGAACTATGTTAACAACTGGGGAGAACACATCTGTGAAGTCCACTCCTGGAATTTGACTGTAACCCTTTGCAACAAGCCTTGCTTTATATCTAGGTTCTTCAACTCCTGGAGTCTATTCTTTCTTTTTAAACACCTATTTACAACGAACAACCTTTTTACCGTTAGGAAGTTTCACAAGGTCCCATGTTCTGTTCTTGTGGAGTGATTCCATCTCTTTTTGCATAGCAAACATCCACTTTTCTGAGTCTTCATAGCTAACCGCCTCAGAATAATTAGATGGTTCTTGATTCGCATCTATATCTTCAGCCACATTTAAAGCATAAGCAACTAGATCAGCACTTTTTTGGAGGTTTAATTTCTCTTCCTGTTCTATTTTTGGTGATAGAGTATTATGGTGAAGAAGCAACTCTATTCTCAATTTTTGTTCTAGCTTGAGGAGTTGACTCTGTATTAATGATGCTCCACCTGCTTTTGATTTTCTTTATTGGAAGAGTCTTTAAGAGATAAGTTAGGTAGCATAACAGTTTCATCAAAAACAACATCTCTGCTAATCACAACTTTTCTATTTTCAGGACACCATAACTTATACCCTTTTACACCAGCTTTATAACCAAGAAAACGCATTTAATGGATCTCGGTTCCAATTTTCCATTATCAACATGAGCATACGCAGGACACCCAAAAATCTTTAAATCAGAATAATTAGCAGGATTACCAGACCATACCTCTTGTGGAGTCTTTTTCTCAACGGCAATGGATGGAGATCGGTTGATCAAAAAACATGTAGTAGAGGTTGCTTCTGCCTAAAATGACTTCGGTAAGTTGACATTTGACAACATACATCAAACCTTCTCTATGATCGTTCTGTTCATTCGGTCTACAACACCGTTTTGCTGTGGAGTATGACGAACTGTCAAGTGTCTCATGATCCCTTCTGACTTGCACAATCTATTAAACTCATCAGAACAGAACTCTAAGCCATTGTCTGTGTGGAGGTATTTTATCTGTTTTCCCGTCTATTTTTCAATTATAATTTTCCAAGACTTAAATGCGGAAAACACATCGCTTTTCTGCTTCAGGAAGAATGCCCAAACTTTTCTGGAAAAATCATCAATAAAGGTTAGCATATAATTAGCTTCACCTCTCGAAGGCACTCTGGATGGCCCCCATAGATCAGAATGAATATACTCCAACTTTCCCTTCGTGTTATGGATTCCTCTAGTGAATCGAACTATCTTTTTCTTCCTAAAAACACAGTGCTCACAGAAATTTAGTTTGCAAATTCCTTGCCCATCAAGAAGTCCTCTTTTGCTCAATTCTGCCATGCCATTCTCACTCATATGCCCTAGGCACATATGCCAAAGTTTAGTAATATCATCATCTGACAAGAAAGATGAAGCGACAACTGCATCACCAGTAACAGTAGAACCCTGCAAAACATATAACTTGGCAATCTTTCTCTGCCCTTTCATCACAGCAAGGGACCCTTTGGAAATCTTTAAAACCCTACTTTTAGCTGTGTACCTGTACCCTTTTAAATTAAGAATACTCAATGAAATTAAATTTCTTTTCAATTCTGGAACATGTCGTACATCACTAAGTGTTCTGACAACTCTATCAAACATCTTAACTTTAATTGTTCCAACACCTGTGATTTTACACGAAGCATTATTTCCCATCAAAACAATACCTTCAGACACTATTTCGTAAGATGTAAACCAATCCCGATTGGGACTCATGTGGAAGGTACAGCCTGAATCAAGTATCCACTCTTCACTTACTTTAGAATCATTGACAGAAGTGACTAGAAGTTCACCATCGCTGTAGTCTTCTACAACATCAGCTTCACCAGAATTTTCTGGTTATTTTCTCTTTCGATTTGCAGCCTCCCTTTTAATCTTATTCTGTAGCTTGTAGCTCTCAGATTTAATGTGTCTTTTCTTCTTGCAGAAGTTATAAGTTTTACCTCTGTTTGAAGACTTTAATCTACCCTTAGATTTACCGTGAGGATTCCGTTCTTGTGTCCTTCCACTATCATTATCAGCATTCCGATCTTGTCTCCCACGAACAATAAGACCCTCTCCTTGAGAGTCGGGTTTAACCACAAGATGCATCATCTTATCATACGAGGTCAAAGAATCATAAACCTCATCAACTGTGAGAGACTTGCGGCTATATAAAATCGTGTCTCTAAATGTTGAATAAGACGGGGGCAACGAACAAAGTAGAATCAACCCTAAATCTTCCTTATCATACTGAACCTCCATGGCCTCCAAGTTTGAGAGAATTTCTTTAAACACTGTTAAATGTTCGTGTACAGACGCACCTTCCTCCAAAAGATGAGCATAAAGACGTTGCTTCATATGCAACTTGCTTGTTAGAGTTTTCGAAATACATAATTATTCTAGCCTCTTCCATAGTGCAGCGATAGTCTTCTCTTTCATCACATCCTGTAAAATTTCGTTGGACAAATGAAGATCTAATTGTGTTAACGCCTTTCGATCCTTACACTTCTTCTCTTCATCTGTTAATGTCGAAGGTATCTTATCTATTCCTAGTAGGGCATCCTCCAGATCCATCTGTGCAAGAACTGCTTGCATCTTAATTTGCCACAACGCAAACCTGGTGTTGAGATCCAACAACGGAATTTCATACTTCAAAGACGCCATTACCGTGATTGAGATGAGCAACCCGGAAGCTCAAATACCAATTTGTGAAAAATAAAATAAAATAAAAATAAAATAAAGAACACACAAATTTTACGTGGAAACCCTTTCGAGAAAAAACCACGGGCAGAAGAGAAGAAAATTCACTATGTCGAAAAATTTTAATTAATACAAGAGGAATAGACTATGTCTATTTATAGGCTTGTAAAGCCATATTCTAGGAGGATTGAAACACCTTATCCTAATCAATATAAAATATATGGAGTTTAATAAGGTTTAAAAAACCTTATTCTAAACTAAAATAAAAGAAGTCTAGTTCTATATTGATTTTACTTTTATTTTATTTTCCATCGTATTTTATTTGAATAAGAATTCGGGTCACTTAATTCTTACAACTCCAATACAAAATATGTTAATCTAAAACATATCTTTCACAATTCATCATCAAAAAACAAAAATCACAAGCTCTCATCAATGGCATAACTCAAAATATTCATCAAAATAAAAAATTTAAGCATGGGTCGGATAGTACTCGAAGCAACGATCTCAAAAACGTAAAAATTATCAAAAACCGAGCTAGTTACATACCTTGATTGAGCTTTACTAATGGCCGAACCCTAACTTGTTTCTTTCTTTTCTTATTTTGTTATTTCGGCAAGGAGAAAGATGTATGAAAGCTTATTTTATTTATGATATATA
Source organism: Gossypium hirsutum (assembly GCF_007990345.1). Lineage (NCBI taxonomy): Eukaryota > Viridiplantae > Streptophyta > Magnoliopsida > Malvales > Malvaceae > Gossypium > Gossypium hirsutum. The sequence continues at coordinate 30,545,503 of NC_053430.1, read as the reverse complement.
TATTATAACATATATTATAACATATTAATTAATTTACCTAATTAACCTTTAAAATAAAATATGAAACAATTATAGTGGTTGTTTACAACCGTCCACACTAATTATTTTTGGCCTAATGGTAACTTAAATGCCTCTACTTAAAAAGAGAATAACAATTTGGCCCTTTTTCAATTGACCATCAAATTTTTATTTTACGCGATTAAGTCTTTTTATCTAATCGGGCAACTAAACGACAAAATTAAATTACGAAAATTTTACAGATATAAATTCACACAGAATAAACACAGAAAGTAATTTTTAAATATTTTTCTGACTTGGATTCATGGTCCCGAAACCACCATTCTGATTAGGGTCTAAATCGACTGTTACACATCCTCTAAATTTCATATTCAAGATCGTAAAAGAAGATGTTAGATTGTGTCTTCCATAAGGAAGGGTTTATGCCATGGGTTAAGCCAAAAAAGGAAATTGCTAGGTAATATGGTAATTATATGTTTAGTTTAGTGTGGAATGAGCGGATCAGGGTAGGGATTTACCTTAATAGTAAAGACAGTTGTAAGTCTGCCAGTAGCAAATGTAGTCACTAAACCATGTATGCACAAATATGGTTATCTTGAGAAGGCAAGACCATGAGAGTTAAAATGGGAATCTAAGATGAAGCGGGGTAGGATAAAGTTCCAAAAGGAATTGTTAATTGAAAGAGCATACCGTGATTAATTCAATGGGTAGGTTAGCCAATAGCGAAAACCAGGAAAGGCAAGGCATCGACCATGCTAGAAAATCTGTAGAGTTCCTAGCTATACACAGGGAGTTCAAAATTATGTGCTTTCATTCTTTTTCCTTGAAGACAAAGAGTCTTTACGATACGTTATTGCTCAGGATCTCATTAAGTTCATTCTAAACTTATGCCTCGAAGACTAAATTTAGTGTATTTATATTAAAACCTCAACTTAAAATATGTAAGTAACTGTTAGCTTTAATAACATAGAAAGTTTGTAAGAATTCAATGCTCAAATGATATGAGTTATAATAGAAGTGAAATTTTGTAATTTGATGTTGCTACATCAAATGAGTAAGATTGAATAATATTAATGTATGTATAATTTGATTTGTCTAGGTGCTTAAGTAAATCAGGTTAGAAATGTTGTTAAATTATCCAAGTTAATAGTGACACTGGGTACCCGGACCCAATTATCGGGTTAGGTATAGGGTGTTACACTATCAGTAAGTTTACCTTTTAGTCACTCAATTTCTAATAAGTTACAAGTTGGTCACTAAATGATTAAAAAACTTTAGGGTTTTAGGAACCCCTTTCATAGTTAAATTCCAATAATCTCTCCACCATCTTGCCTCTTCCTTCGACAAAGAAACACATTGAATTAGAGCTTTTTCCCATCTTTTTTCAAATTTGTGGTTTAATTTTCCTTAGAATGACCTGAAACTTCATTGATTTAAACTCAAAGCCATAATGGAGAAGCTCTTCAATTTTCATCCCTCATCATCGAATCCTCGCATTGCTCTAAACATGTTCCTCTTTTTAGCGAGAATTTCTCCTTTACCTTTTGGATGGGCCTCTAACACTTGAAACTCTTTTACTAACTCCTAACTAAATCTTGCACATTTGAGTCTTTTTTTAATTATATATCGATTATCTTTTCTTTGATTTTATTCTATCTTTTTGCTTTTGTAGGGTAAATTTAGGGCTCGTTAAAACATGAGACTTTCTTCCTTTTTTATTTTTATTTTTGTTTGTTTTCATTATGGTTGTGGTGATATTTGGTTGCTAGTTCAGAGTAAGAGTGTGTAAATAGCTTCATTGTAGATTTTCTTGGGTTATGGTTTTGGTTGAAGGAGAAATAGTGAGTGGGTTAAGAATGAAGGGTTGTTGCGTTGGTTAGGTTAGAGGTGAGGCATGTTGTTGACAATGGCTTTGTCGGGTTTTGGGCTTGGATTGTTGTTGGTACTGTTTGGATTATTGGGTTAAGAGTAATGGTGCAAAGAGTGAGTGACTAGAGTGTAAACTTGCAATCTTACTAATAGTTCAATGATTAACTTATAACTTTTTAAAATTAAGTAACCAATTTGTAAACTTATTTATAATTGAGTGACCAAATTATAAACTTACTAGTCCCACATTTGACATCCATTAGCAAATTAGTGATTTGATGACTTAAATGATAGCTTTCGAATAACTTACTGATTAATTTGTAAGTGACCAACACTTACTAATAATTAAAAGACATTAGGTATACTTTACCTAGAGTTTAAATATACAATTAAACAATATTCCTTTGAGTACAAAATCCAACCTTTTAATTATTTAAGTATGTTTAGTTTAAATATTTATTATTATTCTTTAAATAATTATTTATGACTTTATTCCGGCTAAATAAGACAAATATGTACTTTTTTTAATTGGCCTTTTGGGCATTTTTTAAAAAATTAGGAAAATAGGCCATTTTTGGAGAGAGAGTGAAAGTGCATCTAGTTGGGCAAGCTTTTCTCCAACGGCCATTTCCCAAATGGCTTTTTGAACATTGGCAACGGTAAAATTTTTTAATGGCTAACGGTAAATTTTTTTTCCTATAAATACCAGATCATTTTTCAGTCTTTTCATTTCAATCCAACTCTCTCTATTCTTTCTAAACTCTCAACTCTCTCAATTCTCTCAATTTCCTCAAGTTTTGTTCTAAATTTTCCGATACACTTGTTTAAAAATATTATAGTTTTATTCAATTATTTCTTATATTATTCATTTCTATTAAATTTTCACGAATGGCAAGCTCTCTAGTTTGTTGATCGACAAACACATTTCCATTGCTCAAGCGATAATGGCAAGATGAAATTTTATTTTTTTATTTTCAATTAAGTTAAATTTAAAGTTTTTTATTTTTAAAATATTTTAAAATGATTTATTCTATCGATATAAATAGGGGAATGATCATTTTTGGAGGGGTTCATACATAATTTGTCAAAGAGCCTAGACACTGAAATTCGTATTTACTTCAAGACGCCAGATTCTTGTATATGTATTGTATGCCCGGGGCCTGCAAACTTGATTCTATACTCATCAGCGTGTTTGTGAAAAGGTGGAGGTCCGAGACATACACTTTCCATCTTCCACATGGTGAGTGTACAATCAGACTCGAATATGTAGCTTTACAACTTGGTTTATCAATCGATGGACTAGTCATCACGAGGTTAACGGTCATTCTCGTTAAAGGAGACCTTTGCGAGGCATTGTTGGGGAAGGTGCCGAACAAGTTTCAAGGTGGCTGGAAATATATGAAATGGTTGGAGACGAATTTCAAAGATCTTCCTTCGAATACAGCCGACGTTGTCAAAGAAAAATATACCTAAGCATTCATCTTGAGGTTAATTGAGGGCATTCTAATGCTTGATAAATCTCAAAAATTGGTACACATAAGGTGACTACTACACCTAGTTGACTTCAAAGAATGCAAACACCTAAGTTGGGGATCAACCGTGTTGGCAACGTTGTACCAGGAGTTGTGTCCGACAACAAAATTTAATAAGATGTCAATCGGTGGTTGCTTGCTCCTACTGCAATCATAGGCGTGGTGGCAACTACAATTTCTATGTCTCCGAGTGAATGACCATATACGTTCCAATTGGTGACAAGGAAAAAATCATTTGATAATAAATATATAATTAGTATAGTAAATGTTGTTTATTTATTATATGTTTGAATTAACATATTGCTTGAATAGGTGGAACCATAGGCCGAGTTACGGGGGATTACCAAAGAAACTCAAAGATATCTAGCTGGTGTTAGATCAACACTCGAAAGACGAGGTTAATTACTTATTTTTTCAAACCTATAATAATTACACAATAATTTATAATTTAAAATTCAGTACATAATAGAATTTATAATTATGCACTGCAGTTTGAATGGATGCCATATGCCGGTCCGGATATCATAGAATGTGTCTCGTCTAAGTTTTTGGCCATTCGGAGTATGTGGGATGCGAATGTTCCATTGATAGTGTACGTGATGGTGGAGATGTACGAATTGGATTGAGTGATGCGACAATTCAAATTAAGGCAAGAAATTTTGCCTCCACTAGAGACATGGAAGCAATGTATAGGTTGGATCTTTGGGGGAAGACCGAAGAAAATTTACGAGATTACCATAAGGAGTTCATCAAATTTTGGAATTGTAAAATGGAATTCCTACCCATCTGTGAACCTTTTTCGCACCAGACATGGTAGTCTATTTGGAGTAAATACCCTGGTTTAGAGTCACTGGCAAACCAAATCTATTATCATTGGAGGTGTCACGAAGATTTCATCCCTGTCTCTGACCCAAAAAGTACCAACGATGTCTATGCCACATCTTGATCAATTCATTCTACTTATTCATATTCATTTTACTAACCTCGTTTTTTCACAAGTACCATACTATGCACCACTACAACTCCCTGCATCTACATCTCCCGCAAGTACGTTTTTAAGGGCACCTTTATCCTTAACATTCTACACCCATGCTGACATTAATGCTGTGCAAATATCGACACAGATGTCGACGAATGAATCGTCACTGATGATGACACCAATGTCGTCATCGATGTTAGTATCGATGCCTAGGTCAGTGCCGATGTATCTGAGTTTTGTAACATCGTACGATTATTCACCGATAGTGTCACAAACACCTATCGCGCCGTTGTTTTATTGATGTGGGTCATCGACACAACCACCTTCTTGTGGAGTGGAGAAAACACGATGAGAGGCTAGGATGGCATCGATATCAAGCGGGAGTAAGGCGATAGAGACGAAGACAAAGTCAAGGGTAGGGATAAAAATGAAGCCGAGGGTGGAAATAAAGATGAAGGCTACGATGGAGATGAATATGAATACAAAGATGGAGGTGAAGACTAAGAATGTAAGGACGAGGATCATGATCAAGACCGAGCTGCCACCACTAGTTGTGCGCAGGAATCCTACGCACACCTGTTAGCATTCTCCTTGTGGCACACATTTGGCCCGACGCTGTTGATGATGTCTTTTTTATTTACTTATTGCAATGTAAATATAAATGACATCAATAAAGAAATGATCAAATTTTTTTATATATTTCTATTGCAACGCATACTTTTTTTTTAATTCTAATGTAATGTAACACCCCTACCCGTATTCCGAGCCTAGAATAGGGTACGAGGCATTAGCAAACTTAATATGATCAATCATGTAAAAAAATCAGCCATAAATTTTTTTTCTAAATTAAAAAATTTCATACATATGTTTAACGTCCCTTATATGGGCCTACGGGGCCCAAAACATACATTCAGGGTGGTTCGGGACCAAACCGTAAACATATGAAACTTTTGCAACACTTAGAAAATTTTCACACTTTGGAAAGTCACACGCTCGTGTTTTCAACCCGTGTAACTTTCTGTTTATAACTTCATCACCCTTGTCAGTAGTACACTTCATATAAATAACAAGAAACATGTATGGGCTTAATTCTCATTCAATTTCTCATATATATACACAATTTCACATTATGTAATCATACAACATATATCATCCATATCTCTGTAATCTAAATATATTTTCATAACAACTTATCTTGATTTCAGACTATTTCATATTTAAGCTTAAATAACCAAAGTATTTGAAATATCATCTTTATGCAAATAGTACACATGAGGTATATAATTCTAAAATTATGAATAAACACATTTATCAAACATTTTCCATATTCATATATCAATGTCTCATGTCTCCATATATCAATAGCCGTCATTTTCATGAATTCCGAGTTCAATTTCATAATTATTTGTCTCGTGTTCAATTTATTCCATATCGGAATTTTATTCATTAAAACATTTGAATTATCAATACATATGGACAGTACATTCAAGATAAACAATTATATAATCACAAATGAATTCATTTATCAACCAAGTTCTATACTCGTATCTTATCAACTTGTACTTCCTTGTATCACATAATTCCATGTAACATTTACCAAACTTTGTCAAATTAGTGAACGTCTTACGAAATTGAGTACTTCGTTTTCTCGATGCCATAGTTCAACTATGGTCTTACACATCTTCACATAATGATGCCATAGCCAAGCTATGGTCTTACACATATTCATATATCGATGCCATAGCTCAGCTATGCTCTTACACGAATCACATATCTCACTTATGCCACATCCAAGATATGGTCTTATACGGAAATCACTTGTCACTTGTCACTTGTAGCCGAAGCTACCACTATTCACTGATCAGGTAGCCGGAGCTACCATTTTTCACTGATCAGGTAGCCGGAGCTACCACTTTTCACTGATCAGGTAGCCGAACTACCACTTTTCACTGATCAGGTAGCTGAAGCTACCACTTTTCACTTGTCATTTGTCATTGATCAGATAGGTGTAGCCGAAGCTATCACTTATCACTAGTTGCCATGGTCCAACCATGGTCTTTTCCTTCAATTCATCTTGTCACTGAACTGAAATGCTCAATTTGATCATTTATTCAATTTTCATGCTTTTACATTATTCACGATTTTATCATCAATACATATGAAATAACACATCATGAAATTCATAAAATTAACAAATAATCACTAAAATTTAGCCATATAAACTCACAAGTTCAATTTTTGTATTATAACGATAATCATAATTTCATAATAAATATACCAAATAAAACATTATATCATTTCTAATCCAACACTTATTGATTATAATCGGGCATGTGATCAATTTATACACGAGTCATTCATATATTTTTGTATATTTTCCTCCTTCTCCTCTCCATCCACATCCTTAGTATAAACAACACACTTGTAGGTAACATTATCCATAATTTTCACTATCTACTTATGTGAATATTCAAGCTGTCCATCTGTGTCATAGTCACTAAATTATTTTTATCTTGAGCTACAGAACTCCAAATTAAGATCCATAAATTTTCCCAGAAACTAGACTCATATTTATTCTTACCATAAAAATTTCATAATTTTTGGTTGGGCCAATTAATACATTTTATTCATTGAAGTGTCCCCTATTCTACTGTCTGACAGTTCCGACCCTTCTTTTTAATTAGAGCCTTAAATTAATACAAGATTCGAATGATGTCCTAGTTTATTTCCCTTGAAAATAGACTCATTAAGTATTATAAACATATAAATTTAAGGCTCTAATTATTTTTATCCAATTTTTGATGATTTTCCAAATTCAGAACAGGGGAACCCGAAATCATTCTGACCTTGTCTCACAAAAGTTATTATATCTCATGATTTACAATTTCATTGCTTTACATAATTTCTTTTATAAGAAACTAGAATCAATAAGCTTTAATTTCATGTTTTATTCATCCTCTAATTCTATTTCTAAAATTTTTGGTGATTTTTCAAAGTTAAACTACTGCTGCTGCCCAAAACAGATTTAGTGCAAAATGTTGATGTCCATTTTACCCCAAATTTCACAATTCATACAATTCAGTCCTTGCTCAATTAACCCCTCAATTAAGATAATTTTCTCAATTAACACTTTTTGTAGAAATTATAAGTTATTTCATAACTATTAAAATTCATAATTTTCACATAAAACTCTAACTTCAAACTCTTTTACAATTAGGTCTCAAACATTCACTTTCTATTCAATTCTTTCAATAAAATCATAATATAAACAATTTAAAGCTCTAATTCCATGCCAAATCATCATATACTTCCAGCACTCATCCATAACAACTTCAAAAATTAGACATGGAATCAAAAACTAATGAAATAGTAAGTTGGACCCAATTGTAAAAGTCCAAAAACATAAAAATGTCAAGGAGAAAGCAATAATTAAACTTACATGAAGCTAGAGTATGAAAACCATCTTGAACCCTCCTCCATGGCTGTATTTCAGCTGATGAATATGAAGAGAAATGAAGAGAATTCTAGATATTCCAATTTAGTCCCATTTTTATTTAGCCAATTTTGTCAATTTTCCAAATTTGCCCTTATTTCACCCATTTCCTGATTTTTCTTAGCTATTGCCGCCCAAAATATCTCTTTTGGGCTTATTTGCACTTTAGGTCCTTCCTCATTTGACAATTGAGCTATTTAATCCTTTTAGCAACTTTTGCACCCTTTTCAATTTAGTCCTTTTTATTTAATTAACCACCCAAACGTCAAAATTTTCTGACTAAATTTTATTACTACCTCACCAACACTCCATAAATATTTCTAAAAATATTTATGGCTCGATTTATGAAGTTGAGGTCTCGATACCTTATTCTCGACCCAATTTACCTAATTAATTCTTTTAAATCACCAAATTCACTAATTCAAAAATGCTTTTATATTCACATTTGACTCATAGGTATTAATTTATTAAATTTTCAAATAACCCACCAGATTTAGTGATCTCAAATCTCTATTCCCGATACCACTGAAAATTAGGCTGTTACATGTAAATTATAGGTAAATTTCCATATATAATATTTGATATGAAATATGTAACTTTGGATAGGTACCTTTATTGAACTAGTGATTAATAAAGGTACATGGAGTAGCACTTAAAGTAGGAATTTTTATACTATGTAAATGTTAGTAGACAGTGGCAAATACAATTGAAATGAAAGGTAAAAAGAAAAGAACAAATTTTGTACAGAAAAAAAGGAAGCTTGGTAATCAATTTTATACAGCTAAAAAAAATGAATGTTAGCAATGTTGAGGCACCACTGTATCCCTCAATACAGAACATGTTGCCTTCGTATGTCTTAAGTTTCTACAATACCCGCATAACCTTTGTTGGTTTTCCCTTTCTTGAACATTCATATTTGTGTGTATCCGAGTGGAAGTCGGATGACCTTTTGGGAAGCGACACAAGTTCATGTTTGGAGCTAACTCGAATGGCACACTAGACATGGAAGCCACACATTCTCATTTGGTATGGGTGGAAATTCAAGTCTCCATACATTGTAAATGCGTTCCACTCCATACACATTGTTGATATGAGGCGTGTACTCAATTCATACTTTCGCACATGTGGTAATTACATGTCCACATGAGAATCGAAGTGCCTGGAATATTCCATAATCACACGTCCCTTCTGGTAGGTCGATATGATATGTTGCCCCCAACATATCCTGGTTGGGCCTAGCGAACTTCATGACCCGAAATTTCTAGTTTCAATGTGAATGACACACTACATACATAATGTTCACTCTTACTGTATTTCGTCTAATTTCTTTCATAACATCTTTGCACCAGACGTGACTACCCATTATCTGCCCAGCATACACCGCTGTTCGCTTTGAAAATAAGGTAGCCAGGCGAAGCTATGTTTCTTTGACAACAGAATTTATCAAAAAATGATACGTCCCCTTCAGTATGAAATTGATGCATTCTGCTAGGTTCATCGTCATGTACCTGTATCGTAGACCCCTATCATATGATTGCTTCCACAGTTCGAAGGGTATGTCGGTGAAGTTGTCCACACCGACGTTGTTAATGGCATACAAGTTATCCAACATCTCGTGAAGACGAGGTTGGATGAGCTTGTACCATGTTGATTAAAGTATATCGATTAATGCAAACAATATACAATGATATATGGTTTAGCATACTACAGTCAAAGTGGAAACTACATACCCATGTCAATGCATTGATCTTACTCACTTTCTGAAGGCCATTTTGTATTGTAGTTAAAGTTGACATGTCGTATATAGTACTTATGGTGGGTGTAATCCCAAAGGCTACCCTACCGCTCAATAGTGGACAAGATTTTGGTTCCCCTGTCCGATATGAAACATATGTCAGGCTATGGGCAAACACGACTGGGTAATCAATTAAGGAAGAAATCCTAGTCATTTGCCTTTTGGGAGGGAGTTATTACAAACGCTATCAGTAAAATTCTCCAATTGCCATCTTGGGCAATAATCATCAACAACAGATGTTGATACCTCCCGTACAGTCAAATGCTGCCAATTTACACCAAAGGCTTGCAGTGCTGGAAAGCTTCCCTACATCGATCAAATGTTCAAAGAATCGATGGAATACTCTTTTCCCAGAGACTAGATGATCGCTGAAGTATGTTGGGTGCATTTCTAGATCAATTATGAAACTTGGTAGGTACTGATCCAATACCTGACATTATTTCCCTAAATCATTGTACATCCTGTCCCGGCCATGATACAACTTATCTATAACCTTTTGCTTTGCGACCCATGCTTTATAGTACGATGACATGTAAACATATTAGCTACGGATGTTGGCAATCAACACCGGGACAGGAATATTGAGACTCGCCTTCACCATAGGTAGAATAATGTCAGCTACCATGTTAGAGTCTAGCCTCGGATGATGATGACTTACACCTGTAAATTACGAGTTAAATTTATGTTATTGGAAAGAGTGAAGACATCGGTCATATCATATTATGTCAGAAAATTGAGTGATCCCATCGCGCACCTATTGCAACACAAATATGTGGACCAAAATACTTCTTTATCACCTACAAGCCTATCTGAATGATGTTTTCCTTAAGGTCGAGTCATTTTCATCTTCTTAGACCAATTAAAACATATCGTTAGGTCCCTCTTGGCACCATTTGTCCAATTTGGGTCTCAGTAGGGGCAAAACTACTCAAGAACTTTTATTAATGGTGAAAGCTAAAATTCAACAAAATCATAGAAAAAAAAAACTTAATTTGCTTGAGAATAGATACCTTTAGTCTATTGGAGAGCCTAATTTGACGTATCAAATTATGATGAATCACTGAAAACCAAGCTATTACTCTTTTCCAATAGAAATAGGTAGCCAAAATATTGGGGTGTATGATTTGGTATCTATTACAAGGAGGCCACCAATGTAGTGGTAGATACATTATCTAAGAGACCTAATTTGTAGCACATTCAATCTCAATTGCTTTCTTTGGTGAGAGTGCCTATTGGGATCTAGTAACCTTAGTGTAGTATTTTCGTCTATATGTACTTGTAATTTTTGAAAAAATTGGTTTAATAAAATATCCATCAGTTTAATTAACATATTTGTATATTGTCCTCAACGGTTTTTGCATATAAAGCAAGATGAAAGCAAATATTGACTCGTTGATTATCTATCGTCTAACTAGTACTAAGTAGTATTACATGGTTAGATTGTAATATGAAAAGACAACTTACATTAGTAGATAATCTAAACATGTCCTTAGTCTAATTGAAAATGAGCAAACCAATTGAAAAACTAATATTTCATCTATCAAGTCCAATTGAGGAGATGTTTGTCTTGGCCATCTGAGCGAATGACTCCTAGAAGATAGTGACATATATGTGACTAACTGGACCAACAATACATTAGACAAGTAGAATAGATCCTAGATTTGTTTATAGATCTATTCACTTGCGGCGTTCATAGTGTGACATATCTTAATCTTGAGTGGATGATGAACTATATATTCATGACTCGTATACTTTGATGTAAATGAAAGCCTGAGTTCAAATAGGTAAGAAATTGAAAGCTGGTATGTTAGGTATACGACTTCTGCAATATGTAGTTTCATTCCATAATGGTAGAACTCATAGCCCAAATAAAGCATAAGTGATATCTTCTTATCGACATTACATGATAGATAAAAAGTAAATATGGTCATGGGTTATTTCTCTTTGTGCTAAATGATTTAATTACTATTTATAGTAATTAACTTTTTGTGAAGGAAGATGTAATAGTTACCGTGAGATAAAATATGATCATATTGGGAGAACAAATTTATCCTAAAGAAATTAAGAACTTCTTATAGAGGTAACACACTTATGTCAAGCTCATTTGGTGAGCAGTTATTAAGTAGCTTTCGTAGTGTTATATAATAAGGGAGAGCTTAGTCACGATAATTTAGTTGAAAGACTTTGTGACTAAATATGTTTATAATTAATAGGCAAAAAGTCGAAACTTAATTATAAATTAATTATGCCCTAATTATATATGTCCAATTTGTCCCTCTACTAACTTGAGATAACTAAAAATGAATTAATTAGAACCGAATACTACTGAATGAATGAAAATAATGAAGTAAGAGTAATAGATCACAAGTATCACTATCCGCTTTTCTCACTAAGTACAAAAGATGACCTGAGAATTAATTTAAGTTCTTCGAATTATTATTTAATTAATTATATTGAAGTTTGAAGTGAGAATTAAATTAAGTCATTATGGATATGGATTTTTTGAATAGGGAAATTAAATGTATTTTTCTCATAGATTTTATTACGATAAAGTTGCTTTGAGTTTAACGAAATTAGAATTGAGTTGTGAAAATAATTTAATTGAAAATTTATTTTAAAAAATAAAATTTTGTGTAATAGAAAATAAATATTGTGTTGGATAAATCATAAATGTTCGATTAAAATTTAGGAAACACATATAATTAGACCAAATACAATAAAGGCCCAACTTGGCCTTATACCATGTAAGAGGCAACAAACACTAATGTTTACTTGGGGTGTCGTCACCCCCTGTATTCTAGTTTTACTATAGTATTGTATTTTTTTATTAAAATAATATTATTTAATTAGACCTTATTCAAATAGAACTTTTATATTTTTTCTTTATAATAAGGAACTACCAATTAAACAATTTACAACACTTAATAGAAGTTCTGACAGAAAGTAGTGAAAATTTATTTAACAAAATAAATTCTATTTTTTGGGAAAAATGTGTAGTTACTGATTATAGAGAGAAATTAACTTTCCTATTGAAAGTTAATTAAACATTTTCATGGTGATTTTGTTTGAGTTGCTCGAGCTCACACTTAAGGCAATTTGGATAGTGAAGAAAGACATCTAGTTGAAAGCGGGATCGACTTAACTGCCTTGTACAAAGAACATTTGCTATTTCGATCAATAGATTTATTGCTATAAATAAAACAACAACTCGATTTTAGAACATTTTTAAACTTTTGTTGTACCTAAAATAGTTTTTTCTAAATAATTTTTTTCCAACAGTGTTTGTGGCCACAAATTTGGTACAAAAATTTAAACTATCTTGGCAAGTTGATGATAAGATTCAAAAGCTTATTGGGGGCTTGGTAGAATCAGTAGGCCTCATGCTAAATATACTTTGGATGGTCAATATTTGAGAAGAAAGCAAAAGCTGGTGGTTGGTAGTAACTTCGACTTGAACTTTCATAACAATTCTTTGTAGTGCCATTCAAGGGCTCATGATGTTGGAAAAAATCCGGTTTGAAAACGATTTTTTTGTACAGCAAAAAATTAAAATTTTGAAAATCGACCTGGTTTGTGATATTTATAGTAATAAACCTTAGACCTAAATCGTACCTATGTTCTCGAATAAGCAGATCCTTGATGTTTTTCGACTTTCAACCAACTGATCTTCTCCGCTATTCTCGTACCACAAACTACTTCGAGTGTGAGCTTGAACCAATTAAATCAAAACACAAAACTATTTTTTTTTCTTTTCCTTTAGAGGTGAAAACGGAAAATGAAAATTTTTTCTTCTTTAATAAAAACTAGTACAATTGTTATTATGGAAAAATATATTTAATAGTTGAAAATAAATTCTCTCTATTTTTGGTAGAATAACAATCTCTCAAAGTTGTGAAAATAGCTCTATCAGTGCTATCTATTTATAGGGAGAGAAGGTAGAACCCTTGTTAAATTGTAGATGTTTATGTCAAATAAAAAAAAACCTTCTAGTCCAACTAGGAGAGGGAGAGGGGTTAATAGGGTGTGCTTCCCCTCATATGTATTAGGCCAAATTATATGTGTTTTCTAAACTTTTAACCCAACATTTTATAATTCAATCTAACTCATACATATTTTTCTATTTTCCAAAATAAACATTAATAATTTATATTAAACAATTTTCTTATCCCTATTTTACCTCGAGTAAAATTTTGACGATTTTACCCCCAATAAAATTTTGACGATTTTATCCCTAGTAAAAATTCGAAAACAATATATTTAATATTTCACAACTCAACATGTTTAGTGTGACCAAATTATTTATTTTCATTTTTTGGCTTCAAAATAGCTCAAAAAATATACTCATTCTTTCGATCATTTTTAAGTAATTCACACAGAATTCCAAATGGATCATTCTCATTTCCATTTCCATTTTGGAAACCTACATTCATTTCCAAATGATTTCATTTCTCCATTTGGAGACAACCATAATCATTCCTAAATGTTTCTCATTTCTTTTTTCCTATTCATTCCGTTTACTTCTATTCAAATATGCAATTCATTTCGGGTTTCAACAAGCTAGCAGAGGGACTGATTGAACATATGTAATTAGGGATCAAATGATTTATAATTAAGTTCTAGCTTTTCATCTATTAATTATAAACTCATTTAGTCACGAATTCATTACATTATATTATCATGATTGAGCTCTCCCTAATGACATACCATTATGAAAGCAACTACTTAATACTTATCCAACGACCTTGTCAAAAATGTGTTACCCTCATAGGATATCCTTAATCTCTTTGGGATAATATCCGCTCTCCCAATTTGATCCTATTTTATCTCATAGTAACTATTACATCTTCTTTTATGAAAAGTCAATCACTATCAAATAGTGATCAAGTCATCCATCACAAAGACAAACGACCCGTGGCCACGTTTACTTTTCATCAACCATGTAATGCTTATGAGAGGATATCATTTAACCTTGTCTTGGGTTATGAATTCCACTATTGTGAATGACATTACATACTACAGAATTTGTACACCTAACATACCAGCTTTTAGTTTTTTTTTCTATTTGAACTTAGGCTTTTACTTACGTCAAAGTGTACAAGTCATGCATACATAATCTGTTATCCACTCAAGATTTAGGTATGTCACACTATAAACATCACAAGTGAATAAATCCATAAACGGATTCAGGATTTATTCTACTTGGGTCCAGTCTAATGTACTTTCAATCCAGTCAGTCACATATATGTTTCTATCTTTTGGGAGTCATCCGCTCTGATGCCTAAGACAAGGTATCTCCCTAATTGGACTTGATAGATTACATATTAGTCTTTCAATCGATTTGCTCATTTTCAATTAGACTAATAACATGTTTAGGTTCATTTACTAATACAAGTTGTCTTTTCGTATTACAATCTGACCACGGAATGTCGCTTAGTATTAGTTAAACATTATCAACCAATGAGTAACATTTGCTTCTATTTTACTTTGCATGCAAAAACCATGTGAGGAAAATATACAAAGTATTAATTTAATTCATGAATAATTTTATTAACCAATCTGTTCGAAAAAATACAAGTGTAGATGAAAATACTACACTTGTGGCACCAGATCTAGCACATGACACTAGGAAAAGGTTGGCTAGTTCCTTGTACTAGAAAGGAATAGGCAAAGATGTTCAAGCTTGGGTGGCTAAGTGTGTGGTGTGTTAGAGGTGTAAAGTTGATAATGCAACCTCAATTGGAGTATTGCAACGTCTGCCCATACCTGACAAAGCTTGCATAGAAGTGAGTCTTGATTTTATTAAAGGATTGTTAGTTTCAAAGGGAAAAAGTTTCATATTGGTGATAGTGGATACATTGAATAATTATGGACACTTCCTAGGTCTTTTTCATCCTTACTTTGCCTAATTATGGCTCAAGAATATTTGAATAATGTGTTTTACTTGTGTGGGGTGCCTGAATATATTGTTTCAGATAAGGAAACAATGTTTGTTAACACTTTTTGGCAGGAACTTTTAGGAAATTGGAGTATAAACTTAAGCTATCAACAACCTATCATCCTTAAACAGATGGTCAAATTGAGGTTCTTGACAGGTGTTTGGAAGGGTACTTGAGGTGCATAACTAGGGAGCGGCTTGGGGATTGGTTTTGCTAGCTACCGTTAGCTGAATGGTGGTACAGTACAACTCATTATTCCTCCATTGTCACTACCTCTTAAGAGGCCTTGTATAGCTAGCCTCCACCATTATATTCTCCTTACTTAGTAGGGTCTTCTTTGGTGGCCATAGTTGATAAGAGTTTACAACACAGGGAAGCAAATGTGAGAATGCTCAAATTTTATCTTCAACGGACCAGGAACAAGATGAAACATATGGTATAAAAGAAGGCAGTGATAGGAATTTTTCTATGGGTGATAGGGTCTATTTGAAACTACAACCTTATAGACAATACAGAGTTTGTAAAGGAGAAATAAAAAACTTGGGAACAAGAAATTTGGTCCTTATCTAGTGGTGGCCAAGGTTGGGAGTGTGGCATATCAATTATACTTACGAGAGAGGTCCGAAGTGCACCTTCCTTTCCATATATCTCAACTGAAGAACCATTTAGATGATCAAATTTGCCAAGCTGACTTGCCTATTGTTGGCTCTTATGGGGTATTGGTTAAGGAACCTTTATTTGTATTTGACAGGAAGATGGGTAAGAGAGGCAATCGAGCTGTAACTAAAACTAGGTAAGGTGGACAAACTTATTCCCTGAAGATACGACCTAGGAAAACATCTATGATTTGCAACAATAACTTTTTTCTTTCAAACCTTAAGGTCAATGATCTTTTTACAATGACAGATATTATTGTAAATGAATAAATTGTTATAAGGATATGATGTCATATGGACTTTTGTATATTTGTTTTTGTGATACGATGCATATTGTCATTGTTTGTTGTAATGGTCATTAATAGATTATAGTTACTAGACTGATATAAGTAAGCACCAATAGTTATGTGGAAGTTTCAAGCAATCAATTCAAGAATTCTTTTTCCCTTCTTCTTTTTTCTCCCTTTTCTTCTTCCTTCCTTTTTTTTTCTTTAAATTTAATGTTAGGAATTAGGTATCACCGGAAACAATAGCCATGCACCTGAATAGAAACACAATATAGTGAAAATAGAGAGCATCAATTGAAACCAACAAAGAAGCATGAGCTCAGCTTATAGATGATGTAATTAAAAAGTGGGATCTAACAAAATTATTTTTTATTAATATCTAAGACATATGAAGAACCCTAAGATATTGTTGACGTCGCCACTATCCTTGGTAGTTTTCTCTTACCAAATTAGGCATTAAAATAACTCTCATCTTCCCCTATTTCTTGTTCTGGATTGTTCTGAAATAACCCCAAATCTCATGAACTTGGAACCCAAAATTTGAACCCTACTTTATCTAATCTTAAGCCTTTTTTTAAACAATTTTGGCGACGTGTTTCATGTTGCTTTTAATTAATTTGGGGTTTAAGGTTGATAGGAGTTGCTTATATGTAAATGGTAAGTGTTAAATTTTTTAAAATCAAGATTAAATTCATATAATACGTGAACATTGAAGGTTAAATTTGTTATTATGCTAATTTTTGAACTATCATGTTATCTTTTGATTATAAAGTTAACTATATTTAATAGAATTGGACAAAAAATGACAAACAAAATTAGTTAAATGATTGGTTTATAACTTTTTATAGTTAAGTGAAAAAAACAAACTTAAATATAGTTGGGGGCCTACAATGTAATTCATTCTAAAAAATATTAAAGTTTAAAACTTAGAAATGAATTTCTCCAAAACAAAAAAAAATATTAAAATGAAAAACCATCAACAAAGATAGAAATCCTATCACACGCGTATGCCTGTGGAAACTATAAATTTAAAACACAAATGTGTTTTTGAAATAAACATAGAATAAATAATGAAATATATTATTTGAAACTAATTAATAATAACATAAGAAATATGTATGATATTAAAATGAAAAAATAGATTAAAATTGTTTATCATGTTACGAGTTGGTGTCGAGTTGTGACACCAACTCAATAAAAAAATATATATATATATAGTTGATGAAAGTAATAAAATGTGCATAATAAAAATTGAAATATATAAAAATATAAAAATAAAATTTAGTTGAGTAGTAAAATAAAAATTTTACTAACTCAATTAATTTGGATTCAAATCCCAATGTATATAATTTTTTATTATTTTTTAAGTAAAAGATTAAATTACTCTTGAACAATATAAAATATTTTAATTACAGAAGGATATATCTACAATTCTCTTAATTGAGTGGATGATGCGGTTGAAAGTGATATCAACTTAATAGAACATTTAGTATATGAATTAATAATAAATTAATTTTAAATAGTAATTTTTAATCTGAACTGTTTTTGAAAAAGGCTAGAGAGGTTTTAATTTTTGAAATTTTTGATTAATCATTCTAAATTTATATTTATATTTTATAAATTATTTTTTATTTTAGGTTTAAAAATAAACTTTTTCCATAGTAACCGAACTAAGCTTCCGTAAAGTTGTCTCACTTAAAAATAAATCCAAATGACTTTTTTAAGGTACTTGTCATGCCCCCCAAAAGCTACGCTATACAATTTCTCAGAGGCTTCAGCGAAGTTTTTGGCTTGACTTGTCTTCCCCTCTGCGCTCTGTTTTCCAATTTTGTTTTTGATTACATTTTTTTAGTTTTCATTTTGTATATATATATTTCCCTCCCTTTTTTTTCTTTTTGAAAAGGCATTAAAAATTGAAGATAGTAACTGTCACTAACAACTCCCTCCCTCCCTCCCTCCCTCCCTCCACGAACTTTCTTCTTTTGTTTTCCCGTTTTAAATACGAATCTTCTCCTTCATTTTCCATTGCTTTTAAGTCTTTATAAGATCAAATACAAAACGGCTGTTGCTCTGTTTTGTCTCTCTCCCTGGTTTTTGTTTGGTTTGTCTGAAAATATTCGAAACCAATTACCTAAACAAGTTTACCGTCACCGGGATTTTCGAAAAATGAAATGAAACTTATTTTTTAAGTGTTGACTTCATTAAGGTGAGTCTTCCCCCCCCCCTCCCTTCGTTTTGAAGAGAAAACAACGTAACAACAACGACTGTTGCTTCTCTTTTTCGTCAACTAATTTTGTCGTGAATTTATGAGAGATTGATGATCATGGTCTTTATTGGATCTTCATTTTGTTCTTCTTCCATTTTTGTTTTGTTGAAAATATATTCTACGTAAATTATTTTCGTAGTTAAAGTAGACATGATTTTCAGTGCTTTCTTCCTCATACTCTCAGGTCTCCATTAAGAAAACGAGGAAAATGAAAGAACATTAACAGTAACTTGTTTTACACTGAGAAAAAAAAAATTAAAATACTGTGCAGGTTAGGTAAAGTAGATTGTAATCATGGCACAAGTTGAAGTTTATGTTTTATACTAAAAAATTTTCTAGATAAACCAATGATCTACTTTTTATGTTTAATGGATATTAATAATATGAGGTTTTGCTAATAATCTGATGTGAAGTTTGGTTTTGTTTGGCAGGGCCTGGATTATAGGACTAGATTTTTAAACTACTGATCTCAAAAGGTTTGAATTTATTAAACTTGAAGAAACCGCCACATAACTTGAACGAATTCATGAATCTCCGGCGACAAAGATTTGTAAGGTTTGTAGACAGTTCCTGTTTTGTTTGTTTTGTTTTCATCTGTTTAACTTTAGAATTATTGACATATTCCAAGTATATAGTACAAATCCTAGCATGAACATATGAATAGTAGTCAACAATAAGGCCCTGTTTGGAAACTGTGGACCAATTCACATGGTTTGATCGTTGCCTTTTCTTGAATACTAAGAAATTACGACTAGTCTTAACTTGTTTCAAATCCAGGTTCCAAGATTGGAATTTAGATGATGGATTGTTTCAAATGAAAGTTGGACAATCATTGAATGCATTTATGGAGCGTCTCCAGGGAGTGTTTGAGAAGGGTGTTGAAAAGATTAGAAGCTTGAAGAAATCAATAAGTTTCCGATCTTTGGGCAGTAATCCGGCAACTGAGAAGGCAAAGGCATTGGGTTCCAAGAAGAGAATTCTTAATCCACAGGGACAGTTTCTTCAGACATGGAACAAAATGTTCCTTTTATCATGTGCCATTGCTCTTGCTGTGGATCCCTTGTTCTTTTACATCCCTGTGGTCGATGGCCGTCGCAAATGCCTTAATTTGGATGACAGATTGGAAATTACAGCTAGCGTGCTTCGAACATTCATAGATGCCTTTTATATACTTCACATGATCTTTCAGTTCTGCACTGCGTTTATCGCCCCGTCGTCCCGGGTATTTGGTAGGGGTGAGTTGATTGAGGATCTTTGGCCAATAGCGAAGAGATACTTGTCCAAGTATTTCATCATTGATGTTCTGGCAATTCTTCCACTCCCACAGGTATTTGATGCACCTAATTTATTTCCTTCAGCTTCAAGTTACACATCAAACTTGTTTCGAACAATATCATGACGGTTCTGTTGTTTTAACACTAATGTGTTTGTTTTGCTTAGGTGGTAATCTTAATTATAACTCCAACAATCAAAGGCTCGGTTTCATTGGTCACAAAGGACTTGTTGGAATTCATTATTTTCGTCCAGTATGTTCCGAGGATTATTCGAATCTTTCCTCTTTACAAAGAAGTTACAAGAACTTCTGGCATACTTGCAGAAACAGCGTGGGCTGGAGCTGCTTTGAATCTCTTCCTCTATATGCTAGCCAGTCATGTAGTAGGAGCCTTTTGGTACTTGTTCTCAATAGAACGAGAAGACAGCTGCTGGCGCAATGCCATAGGCAAAGGTGAAGAAAGTGCATTGTACTGTGATAAACACACTACGACCATAAACACCACATTAGTGAACTTGCTGAATAGTTCATGCCCATTTATAAATCCTGATGACATAAAGGATTCCAGGGCCTTCAACTTCGGTATATTCATCGATGCACTTGACTCACGGGTGGTGGAAACTTGGGATTTTCCAAAAAAATTCTTCTACTGCTTTTGGTGGGGTTTGCGTAATTTAAGGTTTGTAAACAATGAACCTCTCTAGTTTAGTTCTTGAAAAGTTTGCTAACTTACAGATTCTTTTCTTATTTTAGTTCTCTGGGTCAAAATCTCAAAACCAGCACTTTTGTGTGGGAAATACTCTTTGCTATCGTGATCTCCATTGCTGGACTGGTTCTGTTTTCACTGCTTATTGGGAATATGCAGGTGTTTTTTAATTCATCGTCATTGTTTTTATTTTTATTTTTATTTCATGTTGCTAACTCTTTCATAGTACCTGAACATTACTTGTTCCGTTTTGCCAGAAATATCTGCAGTCGACCGGAGTCAGAGTCGAGCAAATGAGAGTGAAAAGGCAAGATGCAGAACAATGGATGTCCCATCGAATGCTACCTGAGAACCTGAGGGAACGTATTAGGAAGTATGAGCAGTATAAATGGCAAGAAACCAGAGGGGTTGAAGAAGAGACGTTGGTTTCCAACCTTCCTAAAGATCTCAAGAGGGATATAAAGAGGCATGTTTGCTTGGATCTTCTCAAGAGAGTGAGTGCGTTCCTAATAATATCCATCTTATGAAATGAGCATGCACATTTACGTCAAAGATTATTAACCTATAGATTTTCCTTTTAGGTGCCAATGTTTGAAAAAATGGATGAGAGACTGTTAGATGCAATGTGTGATCATCTCAAGCCGGCGCTTTACACCGACAAGAGCTACATCGTCCGAGAAGGGGATCCAGTAGAAGAGATGCTGTTTATCATCCGAGGAAATCTAACAAGTACGACCACCAACGGTGGAAGAACCGGCTTCTTCAATGCAGTTCATCTCAAGGCTGGTGATTTTTGTGGAGATCATCTTCTTACATGGGCCTTGGATCTCCGGTCCTCATCCAACCTACCTATCTCAACAAGAACCGTGCAGGCCTTAACTGAAGTTGAAGCCTTTGCTTTAATGGCTGATGACTTGAAGTTCGTTGCCTCCCAGTTCCGTCGTCTTCACAGCAAGCAGTTCCAGCACACTTTCAAGTAAGTCTAGAAGAAATGCATTCGCTTCCATAATTACCAATTCGAATACTTACCTCAAGTAAACTTTATTTTCAGGTTCTACTCTGTGCAATGGCAGACTTGGGCAGCATCTTTTATACAAGCGGCATGGCGCCGGTACAGCAAGAGGAAGCTTATGAAATCCCTTCGTGAAGCAGAGGATAAGCTGCAGAATGCTTTGGCAAAAGAGTCCGAAACCTCGCCAAGTCTCGGAGCCTCGCCAAGTCTCGGAGCCACTCTTTATGCATCAAAGTTTCCTGCCAATGCATTGCAAACCTTGCGGAAAAATGGTTCGCAAAGCACCAGGCTGCCTCAAAGATTACCACCACTTCTTCCTCAAAAACCAGCCGAGCCTGATTTTACAGCTGAAGACAGCTGATTAACAGTTTTTATCATATAGCGCATTATTCCAAACAGATATTTGTATAGTTTTTCCTCATTCCAAGTTTATTTCCCGAGTAAATTTAAGTTATTATGAAGTTTTCTATACTACATGGGTGATTTCAAATACAGAAACGGAAAAAAGAGCAACGAAGAAAGTATGATTTCACATTAACATCATGTATGATCTTATTTGTCCACAAGTAGGATTTGTTATTCATTAAGTACAATGTAAATTACTTAAAGAAATTTAAAGGATGATGGATTGAGCTAGATATAATTAATATCTTCCCTAGTGTGGCACAACACGATGGTATATCAAACGAAGTCAAGGGAAGAGCCTGCAAGAAGAAAACTCAAATCAATGTGGCCTTAAACGTTGAAAACACTGATGAATGAAAGATGGAAAAAAAAAGAAGAAGAAGAGATTGGTACTTGGAACAATAATCTTTGTCGCCGGTAATTGGCGGAAGAGAAACATCAACACCGCATTGGGTAGCAATTAAAGGTATCCGCGCAGTGAAGGAGTCAGATGTGCCAATATTTGCTAATGCATTAACAAGGCACTCGCATATAGCCCGTCGGTCATCTTTGGTCTGTGCTTCGTAAGCAATAGTTTGAGCACCCAAACAGCATGCCCGCGATGGAACATCTGCAGCACCGTTGCCAGACAGGAAGCTGAGGCATGGGAGTAATTCTATGGCAACTTCAGTGCAGGAAGGTGCAGCTGAAATTTCTTGGACAGCCAGGGCTGATAAAGTAAGCAAGAGGAGCATGGGTAGAAAGTTGAACGAGCGAGTCATGGTGGCCTATGAATTTATTCCCTGATGTAATTTTGGTATTGTTTCAAGGACGGGGATCCAAACCTTAAAACATATATTATATATATACCCTTTTAACTGCAGTTTGTTTGTTAGGGGAAGTAGTAGTGAATGTTGCAACGCGAGATTCATGATAATGGAAGTTTGGAAGTGATGCGTCTTCAGCTATTAGAATAATAGGAAAAGAGAACTCAAGTTGGAAAGGTGATTGGTGAATAGGACAGGCACTTAACACTGTCATTTCGTTCTTCTTCGTGCTTGAAATGCTTTTGTTCTGGCCAGCAACCCCAACCAAAATGATCAATTGCGTCTTAAAGTTTATGTTAATAGAAGGGCCCAGTCTAAACGTAGGATCTGGAATCCTACGAATCAACTGAAATTAAACGTAAAAAATTATGAACAAGAGTAACATTTATTATTATAATAATAAATAAATGACTAAATAGAAGTGAAATGTAAAATGTTTAAATCAGAATTTCTTTGTTTTAGAAGTTTATGATTAGGTCTTTCTATACTTATATATTTATATTATGATTCTTAATTGGTTTTAATTTAATTCTTAACTTTACTTTAATTTGTTTTATTATTGAATTTCATTTAAATTTATGAAAGTGAGTTTTGTTTATACACAATGAGGAATCTCATGTGTTAAAAGAAGGTTGACTTTAAAAATCTATAAACTTTTTTTTATTTTAATTAAAATTTAGTTTAATAATTTTAATAGATTTGAATTAATGATGTATATTTGATTAAATTTAATTTATTATCATCAATAGTTGTTTCATACTGATACTGTCACTTTTTCTTTATATATAATTGTTTAATTATTATTATATTTTTTTTCACACTTCACTATATAAGTTAAAATTATAGTGAAATGGTAAGAAGGTTAAAATATAATTTTTAGGTTTTGAGTTTAAAACCCATTAATTGAAAATGAATATTCTTTTTAAGCAGGAATAATTTGTTGTTGAAAGTGAGAAAAAACACCATTAATTTCAATTGAAATATTTTTCAATCGGGAATAACATGTCTAAAAGTGAGAAAATTAAGTAACTTCAATTGAAAAAAATAAAGTTCGAAATTATTATGATTTTATAAAATAAATTAAAATTAAATTAAAAATATTTTCTTTTGTTAATAGAAATTATTCATTATCTTAAAAAAGTTTTCTCGTGTTAATAGAAAAGTTAGAACTCCCATATCAATATATAAAAAGATTTGTACTTATATTACGAGAGTGCTCACTGAACTTACCACTTATAAGGGTCTAATTAAAAGTCTGTTGTATCTAACTTCGCAAGTAGATATGATCTTTGCTTCAGTTTCGACGTTTGTGCTAAATATCAATTAAATCACATAAAATCACATGTCAAAATAGTAAAGAGGATTATCAAGTATGTTCATATATAAGTATTGATTGGGGAATTTGGTTATCAAAGGACAATGCCATAAGTCTTGTGGGATATAGTGATTTTGATTGGACAGGTAATTTATATGATCAAAAAACACACTTCAAGTGAATGCTTTTACTAGAGATAAAAGCTTGTGTCCTGATATAGCAAAAAGCAAGCCTCCATGTTCCCACTCTACAATAAAAGTAAAGTATATTGCAACAAAGAGTTGTTGTGCTCAATTGCTTTAGAGTGACATTGCTAGTGACCACTGTCTACTGTGATAATACTAGCGTCATTAATATTTCTAAGAACTCATTGATGAATTTGAAAATTAAACATATTGATGTTAGTTGAAGTTTGTGTCTATACAAAACCAATTGACTGTTACAAAAATCTTAAATGCAGCCAAGTTTGTAATCTTGAAGAACTTTGTTGGTATCTACCACTTGGCAGGTAATTGGTGGCATCCAAACCCTGATTCCTAATGTTGTTTTATTTATTTTGAAGATAGAATATTTTTAGAACATAATCTTTGTATCTTTGGAGGATAGTTTTCAGAATTTTCTCTCCATATCTTAGATAGTAACCTTTTTGGGACAATATTACCCACGTCTTAGTTCCACTTTTTCCATCACTTCACTATGTTTTTTTTGCAAGACCTAAAAGTTCAATCATTTTCCTAAAGGTTTAATGTTTCTCTTTTGTCAACCAAGTTTCTTTCTTCATCTTCAAGCTTCTTCTTTGTTCTAATTGCTCGAGTCAAGTACACCTCACAAGATCAATTCGAAAGACAACAACATGAACTTCAAATGAGTGAAGGAGTTAACCCAAACCCTAAAAATTCTGAAGGCATGATTCATGAGGGTGAATCACATGGAGAGTTGGTCATAGTGATGGACTCAGAGGCCACTACCAATGCCACTACTCTTGTGGCGGTTGTTCAAGGACTCCCACAACCATTGTCCCTTATACCTCATCTAAGGATTTTGGGAATATGAAAGCTACAAAAGAAGTGGGAGAAGCAACATCACAAGCCATAGATGTAGAAACCATATGAGTTAATCCTTCTACACAAACCCTACAAGTTGCCACTAAGATTGATAATCTTTTCTCCAATCTATATATGCCAGAGCATGTTTCTATGCCTAAGTAGAAGATTGATGTCCTGGTCAATGTCATCACAAGTTGATGGGTGTTGAATCCACCAAAAATAATTTTTTTATGCTTCAAAAGAATATATATGTAACACCTCACACCTGTACCCTACGCCGGGACCAAATACGATGTGTTACCTACCTTGAACACATGCATTCTTATGTTTCTGAATCATCAAAACCTGGTCAAATTTAAAATTTTGTCTAAACTTCTTCAATATGGCCTGCGAGACTCCAAACGTTCATTTAAAAACCGATCAAGACCAATTCGGGTCCTTCAACAAACTCTAAAAAATAACACTAGACACAGGGGCACACGCCCGTGTGGGAGGGGCAACACGCTCGTGTGACCAATTCGACATGGCCGTGCTGTTGGCCCATGTGACTTACACAGCTTAAGCATATAGGGACACGCCCGTGTCCTTTACCCATGTGGAATTAATTTCAATTCCGAACCTACAGGGGTTTTCACACGGCCTGGCACATGCTCGTGTCCCTCGCACGGCCATGACATGCCCGTGTCTTAGCCCGTGTGCAAAAACCTGAACATTCTGTTTCTGACGTCAGCAATTCTTAAGGGTCACACGGCCAAGGCACACGCCCGTGTGCTAGGCCGTATCCTTCACACGGCTGAGACACACGACTGTGTCTCTACCCATGTGTTTACTATCATGCATACTAACTCGCAACTTTTACGTGCAAGGGACACACGGCCGGATCACACGCCCGTGGGGCATACCGTGTATCACACACAACCTAGACACACGCCTGTGTATCTACCCGTGTAGGTAAAAATAAGGCTATCTACCAAGCCTCTTTGTCACCCTTACTCACATAACCTACACAAAATCAATTAACACCAATATAAGAATGATCCACATAACTAAAACAACCACAGTAGACAACATTTAACAGATGCAATATACTCATCCATGAAAATAACATCTTTTATGTATATATAAAAAAATGAATATTAGCCCTCATTCAAAGCTTTACACAAAATAAAGTGTTTTAACCCAAGCCAACACATTTGACCAATTCCCAATGACACAAAGCATTAAAGTCTAAGCCCTATACATGCCATACCCAAAACAAGTAATTTAACTATACTGAGTGCTTCGGCTGATAGTGTGATTGTTGGCTCTGACTTCCGTTGGTCCTCGAGCTATCTAGGCGGCACTATAAGAAAATGGAAATGAATAGGGTAAGCATAAAGCTTAGTAAGTTGCATGCAATAAATATAACAACTTTACCATTCATCATCATACTCATAATACTTAAGTAGGCATAAACACAACTTACTCATCACTAGCCAATACATTTCACATAGCATATATTTAGCTCACGTTTATACATTTCAAATGGGTATCTGTACCGCTCACTACATGGTTATACTTTTCTTGTTTAACTTAACATGTAACTATCCCCGTTGAACCATTTGGAATGCTATCGGATATTTATTAAGCCTCAAACTTAGGGTATAATACCGATTCCATGTCCTAAATATGGTCTTACACTGACACATCTTGTAGCCGATGCATGTCCCAGACATGTCTTACACTGGCTTACATCTCGAGGCCGATGCATGTCCCAAACATGTCTTACACTAGCTCTCATTTCAATGCCGATGCCATGTCCTAGAATGGTCTTACACTGGCTCTCGTAATGTAGCTGATGCATGTCCCACACATGTCTTACACTAGCACACAATTAACCCGAATGTCATGGCATGAATATCCGATTTGTTCCTAAGGTTCACCCGGAAGTTCTACTATCCCAAGATTCATCATAAATGATCATTTCCACAAACAAGCAATTTATGCTATATCAATTCAAATACATATAATAACAATGTAATTGTATAAATTACATACAACTTACCTCGGTATACAAAATGTAGGCTACTCGTTCGGCTTAGTCCCCTTGTTTTGCTTTTCCCCGGTCTAGGCTCGGACTTCGTAATTCTTGATCTATAATGATAAAAATTCACAAATTTAATCATTTTAATGATCTAGGTACTAAAAAAATTATAATTGGGTAAAATGACCATTTTGCCCTTATACTTTTGCAAAATGACCATTTTACACCTAGGTCTAAAAATTGATTTTTTTTTCGAATTTCTTCATATCTTAAGCCTAGAAAAACCCTTTTTACTCTTATATCAACCCAAAATTTCCATTATTTCTCACATCTATCATCTAATTTTCAACTTATGCAAAATGGTCCCTAGTTAAGGTTTCCTTGAAAACTACTTCACAAAACTTGTTTATTACACAACCATAACTCATATTCTTCCATAAAATTTCAGAAAAAAAAGCATGTTTACTATCATGTTAAAACCCTAAAATTTTAACCATTTAGCAAAATAGTCCCCTCATTTGAAAGCTCATGCTACAAGGGGTCCAAAATACGAAAATCATCAAGAAAAACTATCAAAATCACTTACTTATGAAGGTAAAGAGTGGCTGCAATTTTTCAAGCTTCTAAACCCCTATTTTTTTGGTATAATCAGTGGTGAAGAAGGTGAGAAAAAGATGACCCCTTTTCTTCTTTATTTTATTTCATTTTGGTCAAATAGTTTACCAAATTTCTACCTAATTTTGACTTTCTCCATCTTTTGTCTCCTATGGTCGACCATCACCTATCCAAGGGTCTATTTTCCCTTTAAAAACCCTCAATTTTGTTTCTCTAGCTATTTAACACCCTTAGCTATTAAAATAGGACTTTTTCACTTTATGCGATTTAGTCCTTTTTCACAATTAAGCATAAAATCGCTAAAATTAACTCACCAAAATTTTCATACACTACTAATAACATGCTATGACTCCAAAATAATAATAAAATAATTTTTCTGACTTCATATTTGTGGTCCTGAGACCACTATTCTAACTAGCCCCAAAATCGGACTGTTACAATATAAATAGTATTATAGGGAGTAGGGTCAATCAACAGGAATTGAGATATCTAAAATTATTTTTCCTTATAACCAGAATTCGTAGTAAGCAGTTGTTGTGCCCACAACTCGTGTTGACTTATATGAAATAAAAAGGGTTTAAATATGGAAAATAAACAAATAACATAAAATAAATAAAAAACAAAATTAAACTAATAAACTGAATGGAAGACACTCTAGCTTCAGACATGATTTAGGCTTCGACTTGGAGCTGATCCCAAACAATGAATTTTCTCTTCCAACCGGTAAGTTGGTTATAGTGATTGAGGAATGCCTCAGACTACCAGTCTTTTTGTGTGTAAATTAACTAAGGGAACACTTGACAATTAATCCTTACAAAATGAACAACTTTGAATTCGTGTCCACGATTGAGCCTTGATAGCCTTGCAAACTAGAAAGACTCGGCTAGAATCAACAACGTCAATAGTGCAGGTCATTTAAATCTGATCGTTATTTTCCTTGATGGATCTAACCTCTCACTTAATTAGTCACATCAAATTGATTGAATTTTTAAATATGGATGGTTAAATTTGTTAAATTATTTAGAATTAGGACCAAATTGATAGTGTGTAAATATTGAGTACTAAATATACTATTATACCATTAAAAAATTGCCACATCATCATTTTCATTAAAAATTAAATGGAGAGTGACCAAAATAAAATCAATAATAACGTTAATGATTAAATTAAAAATTTTATAACTGAATGACCAAAACAAAAACATACTCATAATTGAATGATTAATTTTATAGTTCACCCTTAAATTATTTACTAATTATATATAATTGACAAAGACTTCGATGTAGCAAAGTTCTAATTTTCTTGGCTAGTAAATTGGCCTAATATATTAAATTGGTTCTTAACTCTTTTTTTTTGTTAGTAGCATTCTACAATTAGTTTTTGTCTCTTTTTACCAAAAGATAAACAAATCCAATAAAAACATATCACATCTCAAGTTCTTATTAGTTGGTGTTAATTGTTTTTAGTAAATTGAGATAAAATTGTTTGTTTAGGTGCTTCTTATAATTTTAAAAATTTCAAGGATGAATATGAAAATAAGGTGTAATTCGAAAACAAATTTACAAATAATTTTATTTTAATCTAGGAAACAATAACCAAAAAGTGAAAGTATAATGGAGGCCATTGTTTCAAGAGACGGATTGCATTTTACCTACTTTACTTAAAAAATGGGCAAATTAATCTTTATACTATAGATAAAAAAACAAATTGTGTCATTTTTATTAAGAATTTCTACTATTAAAACTTGGCGTGCTTGATAGAATAACTAGAGAGTTACATGTGGAGTGCTGCATGTACTTTTGCTGACATATAATGACCAGTTTTTAACCATAGGATAGATAAAATTTTTAACAAAATGATCAATTTATTCTTTGATCTAATATACAAAAACTAATTTATCCAATTTTTAAATTGATGGGATATCCATTTCTCAAATCTTTAATGCTACAAATAGCAAAAGATAATTTACACCTTCATTTTCCAGAGTAGGTTACGCAATTGACAGAAAATTGTGAGTCCTTGCTTTTCAATATAGTAAACATATTCTGGAGATTGTGGGAAGGGATAATTCATAATTGTCATGGACGGTCAAAATCAATAGTCAAAATTTAGTATTACAGCTTCAATATAGAAAGAAACTTGATTTGAAGCTTATAGCTGCAGTGTAATATTAAACTATTTTGGTAGACAAAAAAGGTGAATTTAACTATACCCTGGCACCCTGAAGATATGTTCCTCCTCCCCACTCTCCTCATCAACTTTAACAATCCATTTGCTCTTAGCTCTTCTTCAGCGGAATTCTCCTTTTAATTTACGTTCCAAAGTGACCTCCACCACCCTGATCATGCCTTTCACTTGTGTTGGTTTTTCCAATTGTGGTAATTTCCATTCCTTTCTCAATGGGATATGCTTCATGGACCTCACTGGAACCTTATTCTTCTTTCCTACGATGTGAGCTCCCAAGCCTTGTTTGTCATCCGATAAGTTGGTAGCCACTACTACCGCCCTTTTTGGGTTAACTTTTATCGTATTTAGCAACTTTCGGTAGTCACCATTCTTGCAAACAACTAGAGAAAAATCAGTCTTTTCATAATTTTGTAAGTTTTGAATTCTACAACATCAGTGAGACCTAAATCTTTGCTTTCTCTTTCGACTTCAGGAAGGGCTGCCTCTGGTAGAATGCAGACGAATTTGGCCCCAGTATGCTTCGCAGCAGAGGCTAATGCTAATGTGGATGGTGATACACTGGATTTAACCTCCACTATCAGTTTAGATTTCATGCCTGCTGCTAAAGCTGATATGAACTCGTTGCTTCTAGGCTCTGGTGTTTTCCCCTGTAAAAAACGAAAGCAGATCGTCATTATTTATCATTATTTCTAAATAAAAAGACTTGAAAGCATTTTCTTTTCCCTAGTTGATTTTGCAGATCCTTATTTATCAGCTGGTTTTCTGCCAAAACTAGCCAACAAGGCAATGGAAATCAGAAACTTTGCATTCATCATCCACCAAGCATCAACGAAATATTTCTATTAACATTACAAATATGACTATAAAAAGGAAAAAAATGAAGAAGTTGCTTAATTACTAATTGGAGAGTCTCAAGATATGCTTTAGTAGCAGATGCTGCAGACCATTCCATTTGGACAAGAAATAGGGTATTTGGCAAAGCACAAGATCAAGGAGAGCGAAATCTTTGTGTTCCAATATTCAACCCTTTTCATTCTTTCGTTTTTTTCAACCTTTCCTGGAATCTTTTGTTTAAAATGGAGGAGAGGAGGCAACATGCGACGCAAAACAGTAGGGGGTTGGAGCCCTGTCTATAGGTAAACAAAGGCCTGCAATATCGGAACTTGTCTTTCATTTTTATCATCAGTAAAATTCTAGGTTCCTGCTTTGACCACAGCCAACTTGTTTTGATTTCTAGTTTCACAAAAATCAGTAATGAGTTTGACTCTAGCTTTTGATTCTCACCATGTCCTAATGAGTTTGACTCTTGCTTTCGATTGTTGACTATGCCAAAAATTATGGGTTTACATTTTCAGAATGGCATTACAAAAACTAGAGTGGTTTGACATTGTTGGAACTTAGAAATCGATTTGATGAAGTTTAACAATGACTTGAGCTTGAAGGCTCGATGTCTTGCTGAGCAAATCGGGCAAGAATTTGAGAAAAGAAATGCTTGAGCAATGAACCAGAAAATGAAGAAGAAGGAGTGTATTTTTCATTAACCTTGAATGAAGGCACAAAGCCAATACATATACATGACATTTGGCTAGTCAAAACAAGATAAATTTCACCTAAACATTTACCTCACACGACTAAGTTACATTGAAACTTGCTAAAAACATAACTTGTACCCTTTGCAAAGCTGATTTATCAGCTCAATCTTCACCTAATTACATCAAACATATTACCAACTTAGTTCAAAACAAACTAAATTACAAAATATTGATTGAAGTAACAACATAAAATGGATTTGAACAGCAGCATCAACTTCAGCAGCATCTGCATGGCTCGGGCTACTTCTGTGCACCTTTATGCTGCATGTGCTGCATACAGGCCAACTTCAACACTCCTCCTTGGCTTGCATGTTGCATACTCCCATTCTTCTTTTTAAATTCACAAACCTTGACACACTTAAGGGCTTTGTCAAGATAACAGTAAGTTGTTCTTCAAAACTGCAATGAATCAGTTTCACCTCTTGATCTTGTTCCATCTCCTTAACAAAGTGAAACTTAATCTTGAAGTGCTTTGTTCTCCCATGGATCACTGGGTTCTTTGCTATTGCAACAGAAGATTGGTTGTCACATTTTATCTCTGTTGCTTCCCTTTGGTGTAGATTCAAATCAGTCATTATCTTTTTTAGCCAAATGGCTTGGTTAACAGCTCTTGTAGCTGCCACATATTCTACTTCAGCAGTTGATTGAGCAACAACATTTTGCTTCTTTGAACGCCAACAAAAAATGGCTAAACCAAAGGTAAACAGATACCCTGAGGTGCTTTTTATATCATCTATCGATCTAGCCCAGTCACTATCAGCATAACGAAGCAACTTTATCCTATCAACCTTGGTGAACTTCATTCCAAAACTCAGTGTACCTTTGATGTACCTGAAAACTCTTTTGACGGCTTGAAAATGCTTCTCATTACAGCAATGCATGAATCTAGATAGCAGACTTACAGCAAACATAATGTTTGGTCTAGTGGCAGTCAAGTAGAGCAGACATCTAATCAAACTCCTATAGGTTGATTCACAAACCTTCTCGAAATCACCTTGGTTTAACAGTTTCTCTCCAATAGTAACTGGCACGTGCTTGTTGCCTTGCAGTTCAACATAGAGAATTTGTTCAGAATCTTCATGGAAAATGCCTTCTGACTTAGGAAAATCCCTTGCTAAGTTTGAAACACTTCCATGCCAAGGAAGTAGGAAATTTGTCCCAAGTCAGACATCTCAAACATTTGTTCCATTTTGCCTTTGAAATCAACCAGTATTGCATGATTTCCTTCAGTTACCTGTAGATCATCCATATACAGGGAGACTATGAGCTGTGTTTTATCACTTTCCTTCTTCACATACAAGGTTGGCTGACTGATGCTCCTTTCAAATCCCAAGCTGGCTAGATAGCAATCGATTCTGTCATACCAGGCTCTTGGTGCCTATTTTAAGCCATACAAGGCATTCTTCAACTTGTAAACACTGTCTTCCTTGCCAGCTACTTTGAAGCCTTCAGGCTGCTCCACATAAATCTCCTCTTCAAGAAAACCATTTAGGAAAGCTGACTTTACATCGAGCTGATGAATTTTCCACTGCTTCTATGTAGCCAAGGCAACTAGCAGCCTAATTGTGCCAAGCCTGGCCACTGGTGCAAATGTCTTAAAGTACTAATGTCATATTTCTGACTGAAACCCTTCACTACCAGCCTTGCTTTCAGTTTGTTCAAGGGTCTATCAGCATTATGCTTGGCTCGAAACACCCACTTCACTCTAATGACCTTCCTGTTGGCTAGTCTTGCAACTAGCTCTTAGGTTTGATTATTATCTATCATGCTCATTTCATCGAGCATGGCCTATTTCCACCCTTGTTGAGCTTCAGCCTCTTCAAAATAGCTTGGTTCAATAGTAGCCACTACAGCCCTCTTATATATCTCACTCAAAGGCCTGATTCCTCTAACTAGCTCAACATCAATATCTAGTTCAGGCTCATCTTGAACACCCTCAATCTGGTTTATCACTAGGTCTTCAGCAACACATTTTGGCTAATTCTTATCCCAATTCTAGCTTGAATTCTCATCAAAGACTACATCTCTGCTCATAAAGACCTTATTGGAAGAAGGATCTAAGATCATGTAGCTTTTCTTCATACTGCTATAGCCCACTAGGATACCAGGTTGAGCCTTCTTGGCTAGCTTGTATCTTTTTACTGCTGGAACATGTGCATAACATGTGCATCCAAAGACTCTCAAGTGAGCCATTGATGGTTTAACCCCAAACTAGACCTCGAATGAAGTTTTTTGAACCAGTGCCTTGGTTGGTAGCCTATTTTGGAGGTATACAACAGTGTTAACTACCTCAGCCCACAAAGTCTTAGGCAAATTCCTCTCAAGAAACATACATCTTGTCATATCCATCAGACTTCTATTCTTCCCCTCACTAACACCATTTTGCTGTAGTGTATAGGTGTTGGTGAGTTGGTGTTTGATGCCTGCTTCATCACAAAAGCCTTAAAACCTTGCTGAAGTGTATTTTATGACATTATCAGACCTTAGTATCTTGAGTTTGCAACCTGATTCTGTTTTTGCTGTAGCCTTGAACTTCCAAAACACTAAGGCCACTTCTGACTTATGCTTTAGGAAGTAAATCCAATAATATCTGGGGTAATCATCAATGAAAAGAATAAAATACCTACTGCCATTTAAAGATAGTGTCTTCATAGGTCCACACACATCAGTGTGAACTAGTTGTAACCTTTCAGAAGCTCTCCAAGCTTTGTTTGAAGGGAATGCCAATCTGGCTTGCTTTTCTAACTGGCATACTTCACATACATCTTCTTTCTTAACTGATTTGGAGAAGTTCTCAACCAAGTCACCTTTGGTCATCAGAACCAGTGACTTGTAGTTAGCATGGCCTAGCTTCCTGTGCCATAGCTTAGACTAATCTAAGACAGTTATGTAGGCACTGTCTGAACTCTTGTTCCAGTCTACTACAAAGCTTCTGTCAGCCATGGTCATTGGCATAAGCTTAGATCAACTTGGATCACTAATCAAACATTCTTTGTCTTTGAACACTACTAAATAACCTTTTTCTAGCAGCTGAGCTATACTAAGCAGGTTTGTATCAATTTCAGGAACAAACAAGACATTTGAAACAAGTTTGATACCTGTTGGAGTGTTAATCAGAACATCTCCCTTGCCTTCTGCTTTGATGAAGTGTTCATTTCCAACTTTTACCCATGTTTTGAAACTTCTATCAATGTTCTTGAATATAGCAGCATCAGGGGTCATGTGGTTTGTGCAACCACTATCAATCAACCATCCTTTTGTGGCTTTTCTTTTGGCAGCTGAGTAAGTGTGTAACACCCCTTACCCGTATCCGACGCCGGAACAAGGTACGAGGTATTACCAGACTTGAGAACTTGTAATCATTTAAAACTGAGACATAAAATTTCATCAAATTTTAAACTTTTCAAGCATATTCAAGTCTATCTACATTAAGTGACTTTATACAATGGAGACCTTCAAATAACATAGGTCAGTATTTCAGGCCAACTCCTAGCAACTTAATAACAATTAAATGAGTCCCCATACATGCCAAAGACTTAAAAATACTTTAAAACCTTTATATATCGATCAATGTTTGATAGTGTGATTTAACCTCCGACGACCTCCAATTCGAGCTAACATCTGCAACACTATAGGAAAAAGGAAAGGAAAGGAGTAAGCATTATAGCTTAGTAAGTAAATATGTAAATATTAATAAACAATACATTATCATACATTAAACAAAGTCACAATATGTTCCCGGAATATTACCATCACAAACACACATACTTTCACTATTACAATTATAAACAGGTTCAAAATAAGCTGTCTAGCAGAGTACCAGAAGCTAAATTATTTATTTCTAGAGCTACAGAACTCCAAATTACAAACCGTTAATTTTCCTTGAAATTAGATTCACGTATATTCTTACCATAAAATTTTTAGAATTTTTTATCTAGCCAATTAGTACAATTTATTCATTGAATTTACCCCTATTTCACTACTCAACTTCCCTGACCACTCTTCACTAAAAATAACTTTTCTCTTCTTACAGAACTCATATGATGTTATCGTTTATTTTATTTGAAACTAGACTCATTAGGATTTCAAAAATATAAATTATATCCCATAATTATTTTTTTACAATTTTTAATGATTTTTCAAAGTCAGAATAGGGGATCACGTAGTCATTCTAAACCAGTCTCAAGA
Organism: Gossypium hirsutum; assembly: GCF_007990345.1. Lineage (NCBI taxonomy): Eukaryota > Viridiplantae > Streptophyta > Magnoliopsida > Malvales > Malvaceae > Gossypium > Gossypium hirsutum. The sequence continues at coordinate 30,509,504 of NC_053430.1, read as the reverse complement.
AACTTAAATATCTCAGAATATAGAATTCCTTTGCTTGCTCTGTTTCTGTTATATGAAAATAGGCTCATTAAGCTTTAATTTTATATCTCATTCAGTCTCTGATTCAATTTATACTATTTTTTGTAAATTTTTAGATTCACATCACTGCAACTATCCAGAACAGTTTTATTGTCAATTTTGATCTTTTACACTTCAATTGTATTCATCACTTACCCATAACAATCTTTCCAATTTCCAATCACATATTGAGCATATTGCTCATAAGTTACACACGTATATACTTACACTTATCATCACAAAGTCATACACAATTTCATTTAATCAATTTCTTAGTTGAACGCTTCGGAATAATAATAGATACGCGATGGTATCGCACACAACCCACCTTTAAAATCAAAGCTCTCTTGTACACATAGTGGCCTTCACTTAGCACCACTCATGTGACCTAGCTCGATTGTACACATAATTTTGGCTCTCTTGTACACATGGTGAACACTTAGTACCACCCATGTGACCTAGCCACTTTATCTCGTAGCTCTCTTGTTTACATGGTGTCCTTCACTTGGAACCACACATGCAACCTAGCTACATTTATCTCATAGCTCTCTTGTCTACATGGTGTACACATAGTATCACCCATGCGACCTAGATACATATATCCCGTAGCTCTCTTGTCTATATGGTGTACACATAGTATCACCCATGTGACCTAGCTACCTCATAATGTCTCGTAGCTCTCTTATACACATGGTATACATCTCGTATTACACATGTGACCTAGCTACATACCATCTATATCTTTCGATTCCGAAGGTTTAAACGGGAAGTATCTCACTTTTTAATACTTTATTCCATTCTTCCAATAGTCAATTATGATTCAAAAATCAGCTACAATACAGAAAATATACTGAAATATAAAAACGTAATAAAGATAACGTATTATTTACATACAAACTTACATACTTTCTCATTTCCATGTCAAATTAATATTGAACATTTAAATCATCATAATTATACTTACTTTCAACACCTCAGTAATCATAGTAAATATATCAATTTTATATTGAAACATGCATAAATTAATGCTTATTATACATATTAACTTACCTCGATACTAAAACGGCCATTTTACCAACTTCCCCGATTTTTTATTTTTCTCCCATTCTAGGTTCAAATCTAATTTTTCGGGATCTAAAACATCATATTTTACTTATTTAATTAATGTACTATTCAAAACAGTCCTTAACTCAAACTATGGCAAAATTATAATTTTTGCCCCTAAACTTTTGCATATTTACACTTTTGCCCCTAGGCTCGGGAATTAAACTTCATCCCTTATTATTATGTTTTATGACATGCTGATCATTTTTTCCTTCTGTGACAACATCAAATTCTCACTCTAACACATAGTTATGAACAATAACAACTTTTACCGATTAAGCCGTTTTACTCATTTTTGCTTAAAACCGCTTAGCAAAAGTTGTTTAACATAATTTCAGCCTTCATATTCTACCATAAAACATCAAAATAAACACATTTCACCTATGGGTATTTTTCCAAATATGAACCCTAGCTTAAATTATTGCTAGAATAAGCTTAATCAAGTTACCGGGATTCCAAAAAAGTAAAGAACTTGAAAAAAGGGGCTAGAACGGACTTACTATTGAGCTTGGAAAGCTTGAAAACCCTATCCATGGCTTCCCCCATGCTAATTTCGGCCTCCATGACAAAGATGAGTCAATTTTGGCTTTATTTTCCCTTTTTATTTCTTTTAATTACCAAATGACTAAAATGCCCTTAAGGCCTTTCTTTAAAATTTTGTCCTATTCATGTCCATTTTTGTCCAAATGAAATATAATAGTCTAATTTAAATTTAAGGACCTCCTCTTTAAAACCCCATTTCAATCAAGTCCTTATGAATTAGAACACATATTTTGTAACTTTTGCAATTTAGTCCTAAAAGTCCAATTAAGCACTTTATCAGTAAAATTTCTCAACGATATTTTTACACAATATTTTAATCAATAAATAAACCTTAAAACTTAATCAGAACAAATTTTTCAACTTCGAATTCGTGGTTCTAAAACCATCATTCCGTTTAGGCCCTAAATCGGGCTGTTATAGCAACTTCTGCAAATAAGCCCTAATAGGCAAATTAAACATGCAATCTATAAATTTTCTTATCAATACTCTAACACATGCATCTAATCACTCGGTAAATCATAAAAATAAATCGAAATAAACTTTTCTATCTCAAATTTGTGGTTTCGCAACCACTATTCCATTTAGGCCCTATTTCGAGATGTTACAAAGCGACTGCAAAGACTTGCTCTTATTGGTCACTTCCTTCTTCTGCTTCAGCCTGTCTTTGTTTCTGCAAATTTTCTCTGAATGACCCATCTTTTTGCAGACTTTGCACGTACATTAAGCCTAAGCCAACAATTTTTTGTTGCATGACTAAGCCTTTTGCAGTGTGGGCAAGGTGGATATCTTCTTCTTGCTCCATCTCTTCTAGGCTTGTTAGACCAGGCTTTCTTCCCTTTGTAGCCAAAGGAGCTCGAGGCAGGTTTGCTCTTGGCTTGGAAGGCACCTTCTTAATGCTCCTATTGTTTGCTAGCTCTTCTTTGCTCTTGAGCATAGAGAGCATTGATCAGCTCAGTCAAAGAGATGCTAGATAGATCCCTTGAGTCTTCAAGGGAAGAGATTTTGGCTTTATATCTCTCAGGTAAAGTTGCAATGACCTTTTCCACTATTCTTGCTTCACTAAACTAGTCCCCAAGCAATTTGATGTTGTTCACTACAGCCATAATTCTGTTTGAGTATTGCTTCACTGTTTCTTCCTCCTTCATCTTCAAATTTTCAAAGTCCCTTCTCAAATTCAGTAGTTGTTGCTGTCTTGTTCTTTCAGTCCCTTGAAACTCCTCCTTCAGCCTATCCCAAGCCTGCTTTGGTGACTCATAAGCCATGATCCTTGTGAAAATCACATCGACACACTGTTTTGGATGCAAGACATGGCCTTGTGTCTCTTGGTTTCTTTCATCTGTGTGTTGCCTAATCTGAGCCACTGTGGGATTGGCTTTTAGATGTGTTGGTTCAGCATCTAAGTTGACAACCTCCCACAAGTCAAATGCTTGCAGGTAGGTCTTCATTTTTACTACCCAAATGTGGTAGCCTTCTCCATTGAAGATTGGTGGTGCAGCTGGAGAGAATCCGAATGAAGACATGGTTTTTAGACTTGAAGAATGGCAGGTCCACTAAGAAATGATCTCTAGATACCAATTTTTGGAATGTAGAAATCGATTTGATGAAGTTTAAGAGTGACTTGAGCTTGTAGGCTCGATGTCTTGCTGAGCAAACAAACAAAATCGGACAAGAATTTGAGAAAAGAAATGCTTGAGCAATGAACTAGAAAATAAAGAAAGAGTGTATTTTTTATTAACCTTGAATGAAGGCACAAAGCCAATACATATACGAGACATTTGGCTGGTCAAAACAAGATAAATTTCACCTAAACATTTACCTAACACTACTAAGTTACATTGAAACTTGCTAAAAACATAACTTGCAAACTTTGCAAAGCTGATTTATCAGCTCAATCTTCACCGAATTACATCAAACATTTTACCAACTTAGTTCAAAACAAACTAAATTACAAAATACTGATTGAAGTAACAACATAAAATGGATTTGAACAGTAGCATCAACTTCAGCAGCATCTGCACGGCTCAGGCTACTTCTCTGCACCTTGGTACTACATGTGCTGCATGCAGGCCAACGTCAACATGCATGCCACTTGTATATTCAAACCATCCAAAATAGTTTATTTCTAAATTTTTACTAAAAAAATTAAACTCAAAATTTATTTTATTTTATAAAAAATAGTTTTTGCTCACGCATAAAAAGTTTATTTATTTAAATATGTATAAATACATATAAATTAATTTGTTTTGAAATTTATATTTAAGCCTTTACAAACAATAAAGTAGAGTACTTCGTTTTGTTTTTTTAGAACCAAATACGTACTATAGTAAATAAATGAAAAAGTGTTAAATATCTATTTAACTCTTTCTTGGCACCTCCTCCAAATTCATAAATATTTATGATTTTTTTTCTCAATTTCATGTTTGAACTGTTTTTAATATTATTTTATAACAAAGTTATATTTGTAAGTGACAGTTTAAAATTATATATGTAAGTAATATAAAGTTACAATTTTAAAAAATAATCTAATCTGACATAATTTAAATGTTGTTATTTGTCGCGCTAATAAATTACCATATTTAGATATTACTTGAAAATTGAATAGTAATATAATTTTGCATTTCAGTGCTTAAAATTAACTTAATCAAACATTAAATTTCCGTTTGAATAATTATATACACGTGTTCCTTATGACTAGGTTGTGTAGTAAAAAAATTACAAAGTATCATTCCCATTGATCTTGCTTGGTGTCAATTCTTAATAATTGTTAACTTTGGGTGAACAATTTCATTGTCTTAATGAATGTTTATGGGTCTCAAAGCTTAATTTCATTATATGGTTTCTTCTTTGGACCGGTAAACCAAAAAAGTGAGATTTAAAGAGGGATGGTGATGTGAGATGGTGGATTTGGACTCGCAACCAAAGGTTTCATGAAAACAAGAAGGATCTAGATCATCTGAAGTTGAATGTACTGAAGATTTTGAATTCCTAGAAGTCGATGTTTAAAAAAACTATTGTCAATGGTATTCCGGCTATAGAGTTTTTGGATCGCATACAACAGATCTTGTTTAAAGATATGGAACAATGGTGGTTTTGAAGCTGTTAGGCTGAAATATTGGTTACGTCACCTTGTATAATCGAATCAGTAGTTCATGGCGCCCATTAAAACCATTCTATCTGATGGATATTAAGAATGGTCAGTACCTGGCCAAACTTCAGTGTGTCGCACTTTCGTAAGGACCATGGATCATATATGGCCAATACCTCATTATTCAGCATTGGACAAAATCTTTTAATCCCAAGAAACCTTACCCGAGTATGGTGTTGGCGTGGATCAAGCTGTTGGGCCTCCCGAGAATTATGCATAAATGAAGAATTTTGGAAATAATTGGAGGGTTGGTGGATAAAGTGGTCAAACATGACTTCAATACAGATAGCAAAACCAGGGGTCGATTTGCGAGAATGGTCGTCTTTTTTGATCTTGACAAATCCTTGGTTTCTCTAGTGCTGGTAAATTGAGAACTACAATAGGTCGAATATGAGGCTTTACCTACCATTTGCTTTTCGTGTGAAAAATTTAGACGTCTAAAAGAGTTGTGTCCATCTCCAGTGTCTGATAAAGGAAATGAGACTGAGAAAATAAGTGGTAATTCAGAGTTACTGAAATTGACGAGTGGGGGTGAAGGATCGACGTTCGGACCGTGGATGGTGGTGGAGTGAATCTCAACAACGACTGAAGGATCTGCGAAATCAAAGGGAGATACAGAAAATGAATTTTTGGGATTAAGATTTGCGGCATTGAAGGGATTAGAGAATCTGGAATTAATGAAAGACGAAAGGGATGAGAAGATTTCGGTGGGTTTAAGTGAAAAATTAAAAGATAATGGAAAAATGGCTACGCGAACTTCGGGGAAAAGCAATGAAGGTTTTAAGAATGGTATAGTTGGTAATTTGGGGAACTCAAATAATGATTTGGGTAATGGTTTTTTTAAAGCGGGCTCCAGGCCTAAAGGGGATTTTAGTAAAATAAGGGAAATTATGGGTCATAACAAGGTTAGAGGAGGCCCTGGTTCTCTCACAAATGGTGCAGGTCGCAAGTCAAAATTTGGGGAGATTTGGTTTAAATGGGTCAATGGGTTTTGGCCAAAAACTCAAGAAGAAACGGATTTCGGCTTGAGGTCTGTTGGGTAAGTGGCTTAGACTTTAGCCCAGTGGCAGACCAAAAGTAATAGGCCATGTAAATTTACGGGTGGGCCTTCCTCTGCTGGGTTACCTTCGGCCAAGAACCCAGGTGAAAAGACTGTTGGTTTTCTTTCTGGGCCACATTTGCAGCATAATGTATCCAAATTGGCATTGGCCGATTTGGGGGTTGATAAAAAATTGGAAAATTCACTTAGTGACCCTTCAAAGTTTTCCAATTCTTGAAATAACCCTAACATGACGGTTACTCATTTCAATGTTACATTTGAAGAATCGAAATGAGCGGTGGTGGTTTTAGATGGAAATATTTTAGATCCTGGGAAGCACTCGGCTGTAGTTTTTAAGGAAGATTCAAATTCTAAGAAACGTCAAGTTCTGGGGTTCGAAGGAGATGATGAGGTTAGAAGGGTAGTGTTTATTCTTAAAGCGCGGGGTTCAATTGACAAAGGTGGAAAAAGTTGAAATGGTAGAAAGCTTAATCGGACCATTCAAAACCATGGAGATAGTTTTAAATTGACTGGTACTACTCGTATTTCATTGTCTGAACCTATGAGTTCCTTGGTTGAGTTAATTAACAACCACTTTGACATGGAAAATAACAAAGAATCATATGCTTCGGAAGAAATGCAAAACTAAAGTTTTAGGGCTCTAAGATGTAAGCTGGTTTCTTTTCTCATCTATTTTATTTATGAATTTGATAGTTTTTCTTAGAATTTCCAAGGTTGTGCTAGTTCGAAATTTCCTAGAATTTTTCGTGAATTTGATAGTTTTTTCTTAGTTTGTTAGAGACGAGAGCGATTTCAAAGTTAATAAAATTATTTCTAGTTTGGGTTTTCAGTTTTCTCGCAGAGTGGAGGCTATTGGATTCTTTGGAGGCATTTTGTTTGGCTAGAAAGACTCAATTTTTGTTGAAATTATTTGCAGTAATCCCCAATTAATTTGTATTCGTGTTCTTAAGATTAATTCTGTTTTGCTTGTTCATATTGCTCTTGTGTATGAAAGCCTATATAGACAAAAGAGGAGAAAGCTTTGGAAAGATCTATCAATTGTTATTCTGACAGGTAACACCCATTGGTTAGCTGTTGGCGATTTTAATGCTTTGCTTTCTTCCAATGATAAAAAAAGAGGGTGTACAGTTGGGAAAAGTTGTCCTCTTTTTAATGATTTTCTTGAGATGTCTAATTTGCAGGATATAGGGTTTAGGGGCCACCCTTTTACTTGGCAGTGAGGTAGACTTTTTGAAAGACTTGATAGGGCAACTTGTAACGATGTTTGGTTGTGTTCATTCTTGAAAAACTACTTCGTCACTCATTTGTCGAGAATTAAGTCCGATCATTGACCTCTTTTGGTTTCTCTTAAGCCTAATGTTACCTTGCCTAAAGGCCGCCCTTTTAAGTTCCTCGCTGGTTAGGTTGAACATCCTAAAATTTCAGCCTTTGTCAAGGAGAAATGGTGCTTTAAAGGGTAACATGGCTGATTCTCTAAATTTCTTTACTAATGACATTAAAGATTGGAATCGTTCTGTGTATGGTTATATTGGGATGCACAAGCGGAATTTGATGCATATATTATCTAATGTTCAAAAAGCTTTAGAAAATTATGACTCTGTGTATTTAAGAAATATGAAAAATTAGATAAGGGAAGGATTGGAATGTGTTCTCCATCATAAGAAAAAAACTAGGTGTGATTGGTTGCAATTTAGAGATCAAAACACTAATTTTTTTTCACTCTTGCATGGCTCAAAGAAGAAATCATAACAAAATTTTCGCTTTGAAGAATAAGAAGGGTGATTGGATTTTTGAGGATGAGAGGTTCCAGCCTAAGGTAATCAGGTTTTTTCAGAAATTGTAGGGTGAGCTTCTGGATTCTACGAAAACTTTATTTACTAATTCTTTCCCTAAACTTCACTAGAATGATGAGGTGTTCCTTAGAAAAGAAGTTTTGAATGAAGAGATAAAGGCCGCCATATTTGACATGGCTCCATTGAAAGTGCCTAAAAGTGATGGATATCACGCACTCTTTTTTCCAAGTCAGTGGGAGCTAATTGGTAGTGCAATTTCATCCAATAAGCCTTTGTTCAATTCTTTACAAATTGTTCATGAAGATTATTGCGAATAGATTTAAGATGGTATTTCCTTGAATTATTAAACTAGAACAGGCTGGCTTTATTGTTAGAAGGAACATCACTGACAATATCACAGTGGCTCAAGAAGTTATCCACTCAATGTGAAGCAAACACAAAAAAATGGATGGCTATTAAGATTGATTTGGAGAAAGCTTATGACAGGGTTAGTTGGAAATTCATTAACGCCTCTCTCCAAGCGGCTTTCATTCCAGATTTCCTCAGGAATGTAATTATGTCTGCTATCACAAGGTCTACTAAGTAGATCCTCTGCAATGCAGTGCCGACTCAGAAGTTCAGTCCAGTACGGGGCATCTGACAGGGATGTCCTCTGTCTTCTTATCCTTTTGTTCTTTGCATGGAATGATTGAGTCACAGTATTAATTCTTCTATAAATTGTGGTAGCTAGCCTCTTATTTGATTATCCAGATCAAGCCCGTCACTTTCTCATTTGTTTTTTTACTGACGATCTTTTTATCTTTGGAAAAGCAGATGAACACCAAGCCGCATTGATCAAGGACGGATACCTTTTGTGGCTTTTTTGGACACCGAGTGAATGCTCACAAGAGGAATATTTTCTTTTCCAAAGAAGTGGATGATGATTTGGCAAGGCGTTTGTGTGACATGCTTGGGTTTCGCAGGGTTCATAATTTGGGTTAGTACTTGGGAGTTCCTCTCTTTCATGAAAGGGTTACAACTAGCTCTCTGAAGTTCATGGTGGAAAACTTTAAATCTAGGTTACAAATGTGGGATGTGAGGAAATTGTCTCTAATGAGCAGAGTTACCTTAGCTCAATCGATCCTTCTTACAATACCAGTTACTTCATGTAGTCATTGAGAATACCGCAAGGTATATGTAACGAAATTGAGAGCATTGTTCGTCAATTCATATGGGGCTCGACTGGAGGGAACGAAAATATGAAACTTGTTAGTTGGAACTCGTTGTGTCAGCTAAAGACTTGTGGAGGGCTTGGGTTTCGACAGTTGAATTTGTCGAGTTTTGAGGCTTTGTGAGTTCGTGTGCTATGTGTGAAGTATGGGATTAAAGATGGCATTCCCCTCAATATCGTTCGTAATAATTGCTCATTTCTTTAGAGAGCTCTATCTAAAGTTTGGCCTTTCCTTAGAGAAAACATTTATTGGTAAGTTGGAGATGCCAATTCTATTATGTGTTAGAGGGACAGTTGGATTTCGAAGATTGGTCCACTGATTAACCTTATCCCAGAAAATGCTAACATTGCTACAGATTGTTGTTTAAGGGAGATGATTATAAATGAAGGAACATGGAATCTGGAACTTTTTCGGGTTTGGCTTTCCAAAGATTTAACTAGACGAATTACTAGCATTCTTCCTCCAGATCTTACAGCAGGGCCTGGCAGAATTGCTTGGTCAGGAACCTCTTCAAGGTGTTTCTCTGTTAAGAGTGATTATTATAATATTAAGGAGAGTTCATGGACTCCTAGGAAAGAAGCTTGGAATTTGCCATGGAAGGTTAAGGAACCTCATAGGGTGCGAGTTTTTCTTTGGCTGGCTCTCAAACTACAATTGCTTACTTAAGTTGAACGGTTAAGGTGTGGTGTGGGTAGTGATGTAAGATGTCTAATTTGTGGCCATAAAGCAGAGGACGTATTACATGTTTTAAGGGATTGTGATACGATAAAGAAGGTATGGAACCGAATGATCCCTCCCCATAAACTAACCTTTTTCTTTTCAGGTAATTTGAAGGATTGGATTGAGGCTAACTTTGAAAATCAGTCAACATGGTTTGGAGGAATATCAATTACTCATGTTTCTTTGGCCTAGTTGCTTGGTAGATATGGAAGAACAGGAATATTTGCACCTTTAATGGGGCCCCGTGGAGTGTAAAAGAGATTGACAAAGTTTCGCACAGTTGAGCTAATCAATGCATTACAGCATACTGGGGAGGCATTGTTGTGAGACCTACCTCAAGAGCAAAGATGGTTGTAACAGAAAGGTGGATCCGCATAAGATTCGATGGAGCTGTTAAAACCAACACAGGTTGCGCTTCGGTAGGTGGCATATTGAGAAATCATAATGGAGATTAGGTACTTAGCTATAATCACAGTTGGGGAAATGTTCTGTTTTTGAAGCTGAATTGTGGGGCATACTCGATGGTATGACATTGTGCAGACAAACAATATAAAAGTCATTGGGAATTTCAAGGAATCTTTATCGAAGGGATCAAATTCTGCGTTAATAAGGAAGTTTGGTCAATTGAATATATTCCTAGAGCTGAAAACATGGAAGCTGATAGTATCACCAAGCTGACTTTTGGTAGGGAGGAGGGTTTATAGTTATATGAAACTTCTTCTTTGATGTTTTACTAGTATTTTGTAATGTTCTACTTTATTTTCATAAAAAAAACCATAATTGAGAATAATATCAAATCATTTAATTTTATTTTAAATATTAAATTTTCTGTGTTATAATTTAGATTATCATTTTTCTAAAAGAATAAATATTTATATTATTTTTACTTTTTCAATAATAAAATTTATAAAATGTTACAAATTTTGTACCTAATTTCAATAATTTAATATAATATTTTTTATTTAATAAACACAAGTAATCTGTGATTTGGATGGAGAATTTTGAAATATGACAAAAATTACTATATTATTGCTTGAAACTAAAAAAATTAGTAAACATATAATATAAAAAATTTCTTTAAAAAATTATATTAAAATTTAAACCTGTCGGACAAAACCTAAAATTGGGAAAACTGAGTGTTTGGAATCTAATAATTTATTCTAAACACCGTGGATAATTTTACAATTTTTAAAAAAAAAAATATTGAGAAAGCTTGCGGAGCCAATGTTAACATTGCCTTAATTAGTTATTAAAATTAAACTTTATGACAAAATGAAGTGATATTGTACGTGTAATTTGTTTCAAAAGTAATGTTGTAGCATTTATTTGACATAATTTTTAAATAAAGTATAATATAAAAATTTAGTAAAGATAGAGATAGATATTGTTTATTTTAAAATAAATAAAAATAAAATAAAATAAAGAACACACAGATTTTATGTGGAAACCCTTTCGGGAAAAAAACCACGAGCAGAGGAGAAGAAAATTCACTATGTTGAATTCGAATAATTACAAGAGGAACAGACTATGTCTATTTATAGGCTTGTAAAGTCATAGTCTAATAGGAGTGTAGTAAGATTGAAACACCTTATTTTAATCAATATAAAATAGATGGAGTTTAATAAGGTTTAAAAAATCTTATTCTAAAATAGAATAAAAGAAGTGTAGTTCTATATAGATTTTACTTTTATTTTATTTTACCATTGTATTTTATTTAAATAAGGATTCGGGTCACTTAATTCTAACAATCTCCACCTTGATGCGAATTCTCAATGAACAAGTTTTTCATCGCGAACTCTCAACGAACAAGTTTTCCACCTCTTCCATAAAACCCCTTAAGGGTTTAACTTCAACAATGAAAACCAACCAAGTCTAAGCAATGCTCAAACTTGGTTATAGGAAGTGACTTAGTCATCATATCTGTACGATTTGCATGAGTACTAATTTTGCTCACAACAATATCTCCACGAGCAATAATATCACGAACAAAATAATACCAAACATCAATGTGTTTTGCCCTCTCACGGAACATTTGATCTTTTGTAAGGAAGATTGCACTCTGACTGTTACAAAATATTGTACTGATTTGAAGGTCTTCATTAAGTTCGCTAAAGAGTCCCTTCAACCAAATAGCTTCTTTACAAGCCTCAATAATTGCCATGTACTCAGCTTCAGTGGTAGACAAAGCGACTGTAGTTTGCAAAGTGGCTTTCCAACTGATTGCACAACCTCTGATTGTAAAGACATAACCTGTGAGAGATCTTCTTCTATCAAGATCTCTAGCAAAATTAACATCAACAAACCCAAAGACTCCATCTCTAGTTCTTCCAAACTGTAAGCAAACATCAATAGTACTGCGTAAGTATCTTAAAATCCATTAAACTGCTTTCTAATGTTCTTTATCGGGATTTGCCATGTATCTGCTAACTGCACTGATTGCATATGATAAATCTGGATGTGAACAAACCATAGCATACATGAGAGATCCCACTGCACTAGAGTATGGAACATGTGACATGTACTCAATCTCATCTTCTGATTGTGGAGACAAAGCGGATGAAAGTCTGAAATGAGCTGCTAAAGGAGTACTAACAGGCTTAGCACTCTGCATATTGAACCTGCAAAGAACTTTCTCAATGTACCCCTTTTAACTTAAGTACAATTTACTTGCTTTTCTATCTCTGAGAATCTCCATACCAAGTATCTTCTTTGCTGATCTCAAATCTTTCATCTCAAATTCTTCACTTAGTTAGCCTTTGACCTTTCTTATCTCTCATTTATCTTGTAACACCCCAAACCCAGCCTAGAAGTCCAGGCCTAATCCAGAATGCTACATTGATCACTGAAGTGATCGTGAGAGAACATTACAAATCAAGGCATTCAAAATTTTATTTCCAAAATCGTTTATCCTGAAGTAAGTCTAAAACATTTAATCAATTAAACTCCATTAGTAGATTTAACAGTATAAAGTGTACGAATGAAAACTTAAAACAAAAGTTGCACCACAGTATTATAAAACTTTACAATTCAACAAAAATTGAATAGAAATTTAAAAACTGAAATAAAACTTATAGCTCGTTTCCTCCAAAACTGTTCGAAACCTCCGCCTATTGAGCCCATCAACAGAATCCAGAACTGTACCTAAAAGGGGAAACAAAAAAGGGGGTGAACTACTCAAGCTCAGTGTGAGATCATACTATCTAACTACAGAATCAGAGACAAAAAACCAATAGTAGTTCAGGAACGAAACATACTTACAGAGTTGTATAGAACCAATCTGTACATTCGTATCAAACGTACCAGTAACTAGCAGAGTTTCGTTCATATTAATAACACACTCAGAACACACAATTGCAAATACCATTTAGTCACAGTAACGGGAACCGGTCATATAGTTACAGTTCAGAGTCTATAGAATTCACATAGGCACAAGTGCCTTTTAGTCGATCAGTAACACATTCAGTCACAGTATCATATTCAGTCACGGTATCAAAAATTCTCAACCATGCACAAGTTTCAATTCAGTCAACAGATCAATCAAATACATATGAGTGCAAATGAGTTATAAAATAGCCCACCCATCCAGCCAACACACCATCTCCGTCCAACCCTACACTTCTTGTGGGCATTAAATCAACCCACCCATCCCTACACTCCAAGTAGGGCCTCAAAAAGCCCAGCCAACCCGACATTCCATATGATGTCATCCCGGGTTGCCCAGCAACGATGATCATCAGCATTGTCCACAACCCTCAGGGTATTGGGACTGCCTTCGACCCTCTGGGAATTCGGGCTAACAGTATGCAGATAAACTGTCAGTCACGAACATTACGCAGTGAAGCTAGCATATAGGCTGTACTGTGCAATGCGGTGAACCGCGGCACAGACATGCAGTATAAACTGCTAGATCGGATAGTGGTACGTAGCGTAGCTAACGTACATGCGACAGTGCAATGCGGTGATCCGCTATACCAATAGATTGTAGTAAAACTGCCAGTTCAGTCAATGGTACACAGCATAACTAACGTACAAGTAGTACAATGCAATGCGGTAATCCACTATACCGATATGATGTCATCTTGGGTTGTCTGGCAATGATGACCATCTACATTGTCCACAACCCTCAGGGTATTGAGACCACTCATGACCCTTTGGGAATTAGGGGCTCACAACCAGCAGATCAGCTACCAATTCAGTCAATCTCAATCTCCCTTATCTTCCAAATCCCGCCCAAAATAGTTTATGCATATGTATGTATGTATGAAGTCAGATGTACACAATCAGAATATCAATCTCAGGTAATTAATTAGAAGCAGACATTCACATCCAATTAATCAGTTACAGAATCATGCATGTGCACACTTAATTTAACACCTCTTACCCGTGTCAGAGGCTGGGACAGGATACGAGCCATTACTATACTAAAACATACACAATCACAAAAAATCGGGCCATAAAGCTTCATTCAAACTAAAAACACTCATACATATGTATAACGTCCCTTGATCGGGCTTATGAGGCCCTAAACACGTATCGAAGATGATTCAAGACTAAACCGAAAACTTTGAAAACTTTAGGGAAAACTTAGAAAATTTCATCATGAAACAGGGTCACACACCCGTGTGGGTAGGCCATGTGGTCACACATGCCCGTGTAGCTTGAGACACGCCCATGTCCTCAGCCCGTGTAACTCTCTGTTTATGACGTCATCACCAAAGTAGGGGCACAGGCCAAAGTACACACCCATGGGGCAGGCCATGTGTGTGTGTTTACCCGTGCGGACAAATGCAAGGCTATTTTCCAAGCCATTTTGCCACCCTCACAACACATGCACACTCACATATCTCAATGGCATCCAACATGGCATAAATGAACACTTAATAATCGTAAATATGGCTTATGCATGACATTCTCATAACAACTTACGCATACACAGGGCATCATACTTTATCAAGATTAATCATAACAACTTTCATACCAAGATTATCATTAATACATTTTCACATTTCACACTTATGCTATAATCGATCCATATGCCAATTATGCCAAAATCAATCATCAAGTACTTAAGTCATATGCACACATTCATCCATATCGAACAACATGATCACACCATAAAACATTGGCAAATACACATGAATAATCATATGATCAACATAAGCCATCATTCATGGCTATATACAAATTGGACTATAACCATTATAGGCCAACATATTTGGCCACATTAGCATTGAAATAATTACAAAGATAGAGCCCTTATACATGTCATAGACTTAAGTATTTGAATACTTATAGCCCAAATGATAGCTTGATAGTGTGATTGAATCCCCGACGATCTCTAACCCGAGCTAGCTATATGAACCTATAAGAGATGAAAAGGGAGGGGTAAGCTATAATTATAATTGTATATTATTCCACTATTTGTTCAAATTCCAGTCAAGCTGTCTACTCCAGTCATAGTCACTAAATTATTTATTTCTAGAGCTATGGACCTCCAAATTAAGATCTGTTAATTTTCCCTGAAACTAGACACACATATCCTCTTACCATAAAATTTTCAGGATTTTTAGTTTATCAAATAAGTATAGTTTATTCTTCAAAGTTACCCATTTTTTCTGTCCAACAGTTCCGACCCCTCTTCACTTAAAATTAATTATATCCTTATACAAAATTTTAATGATGTTCCTGTTTTTTTCTTTAGAAAATAGACTCATTAAAGATTCTAAGCATATAAACTATAACCCATAATTATTTTTTTTTACAAATTTTAATGATTTTCTAAAATTAGAATAGGGGATTCCGAGATCATTCTGACCCTATCTCACGAAAATTAAAATATCTCATAATTTGAAATTCTTTTTTTTACACCGTTTCTTCTATGTAAAAATAGACTCAATAAGATCTAATTTTATATTTTATTCATCCTCTAACTCAATTTCCACAATTTTTGGTGAATTTTTAAATTTGGACTACAACTACTGTCCAAAACAGTTTTAGTACAAAAATGATGATAACTAAACTCATCACACCTTCACCAATCATTTCAACCATCATGGTATAAATACATATTTATACAATATAAGCATGGACCCATAATTACAAGGTCATCAAAAAATAATTCTCATAAACATGACTTTCTTATTTACTTCGTTACAAAGATGCACCATAACTTATGTACATACCTGTACCGATCCTTACCATTTCATGCATACATGTAATGTCGTTGCATCTTCGATGTCTCGCACACTAAGTTCCATACTCAATATCTCGGACACAAAGTGCCATTCTTAATATTTTGCACACTAAGTGCCATGTACATATATAGCCGAAGCTATCTCCAATCGCATACCAAGTGCCACATTTAGCCGAAGCTATTTCGAACCGCGCATTAAGTGCCATTTTTTTTGTCGATATGTCGTTAAACACAACAATAGTCACGTATATACAATTTATATAATATTAAAGCATTAAAAACATAAATTTAACAATGCTTATTACATACAAACTTAACTCGATTGTTAAAATGACGGAACGGATCGATTGGTCCGGTACTTTGTTTTTCCCTCGTTCTAGATCTAATTCTCGATTATCTCAATCTATACAATATCAAATTTTACTTAATTAATCAAAATTTCATTCAATTTACCACAATTTACATATTTTGGCAAAATTACATTTTTGCCCTTCTTATTCATATTTTTACAATTTAGTCCTTATCACTTAAAATCACAATTTCATGAGATTAAACACAAACCCAAGCTAGCCGAATTTTTCATATATTACTATCAGACCATATTTTCAATTTATTTCACATTTTAACCACTAAATTTCCACATTATATAATTTGGTCCAAAATTGACAATTTTACTCAAAATCACTTTATAAAACTTGTTAATCTAACAACAATGATTTATTTTCCATCATCAACGCTCAAAATGTAACACCCCTCACCCGTATCTGACACCAGAATAAGGTTTGAGGCGTTACCGGGACTTTATATTTACAAACATACCAAATCGGGTTACCAAGTTTCGCCCAGATTTAAAACTTTTCAAACATGTACTTCGAGGCCTAAAACATACCTAGGGGCAGTTTGGGACAAAACTGGGAACATTCGATAAACTTTGGGCCTCTTAGAAAATTTCCCTTACTTTGAAGTGTCACACGCTCGTGTGGTGGGGTCGTGTGGTCACACACGCCCGTGTGGTGGGGTCGTGTGGTCACACACGCCCGTGTGGCTTGGGACACGCCCGTGCCCTCAGCCCGTATAGCGTGCCCGTGTACAACACTGACTTAAAATTTTAGGTGCAAGGGACGCACTGCCATAACACACACCCATGAGGGTGAGCCGCGTGTCACACACGGTCTAGACACACGCCCATGTTCCAACCGTGTGGACCCTAATAGGCTATTTCCAAGCCTTTGGTCACCCTTTTCATCATTTATACTTAATGACTACCAAATACAAAGTAAAACATGATTATATTCTTATAAATGATCTTGGCAAAAAATCATTGTATAAAACCTCATATCATTGGTTTCATACATGATAAGTTACTCTCTATCTTGTATTTATGGGTTTCCATGTCACTTTAACACATTCATAATTGGCTCGTTCTTGTGACTCATTGCCAATTATAAACAAACCATCACATATGAATATAAACATGCGTAGATTTGTAGGTCATAGCTTACTTCAAATAAGTCAATTCCCATGGCCATATACAAAAAGATAGGTACGTCTTTACGTGCCTTCATTTGGCAATTCAAATGACGCATATAAAAAAATACTCAAAAGTCCTATACATGCCATTGAACAAAATAAAAATGTCTTTATACCAAAGCTGGACTAGTTGATAGTGTGTTGACTCTCCAACCGTCTTCCAATCCTTACGATTCCTCGAGCTCTGTAAAACAGGGAAAAGAGAGGGGTGAGCATTTACATGCTTAGTAAGCTCGAATAACTGGAAAGTAAACTTACCAAGTAATTATCATACAACCAAATTGGGTAATAGAATCAATAAGCATGAAATGACTTCCCTATCACATACACTCAATCAATGAGTTAGTTGCATAACAAAGCACCATGTAATTTATCTTAGATGAGCTCATCATTCAACATCTCATTTTGTACATATATCTCATATTAATCTCGTTGAGTTTTTAGGAAATCTCGATGGAATATCCATTAACCGTCAATTCGTACAAATGATCGTTTTAGGTATGCTCCCGTGAACCTCACATCTTAAGGTGGAATTACCAGTCCAGGCTAAATCCTCCGTATAGTGAACTCATAAGGTGATGTCGGGATTACCAGTCCAGGCTAAATCCCTTGCAATGACAAACACCTTTGCTGAGCTCGGATCTGAATTACCAGTCCAGGCTAAATTCAGACCCTAATCGTATTACCCGTCCGGGCTAAATCCTTAATGCACATATATTCTTCGGGAGGCTCGATCATCTAAAGGAACACCCGTCCGGGCTAGATCCTTTTCATAATTGAGATCAATGGATTACCTGTCTGGGCTAAATCCTTGCTGCAACATATACAGGATCTCATTACACATATAAATCATGGTTTATCCATCGAATTTCCTTTTTAACCTTAACTGAGACATTTTTCAACAAGTCATTATCAAAGATGCATTTCATGTATTTTTATGTCATTAACAAATGCAATTATCATGTATTCATAAATCATGTAATTGTGCATATTATGAGTTTACTTTGAGTCATTCGAACTTACCTCGTACTCGTTTCGGTGACAGGTTTCGGTTATTTCAAAACCTTTCGTTTTCCTCGATCAACCTCCGAAATTTGTTCCTCAGGGTCTATAACAAAAAAATTTAAATCATTAACACTCCACATTATACATTTCAAGTTTAAATTCCACCCCCGATCCAAATGATCGTTTTTCCCTTAACCTTTCTTATTTTTACTATTTAGTCCCTAGGCTCGTATAATGAAACACATGCAATTTCTACCTTACTCAAGCCTAGTCGAACACTTTTCCCTCTTATGGTAGCTCACATTTTCCATTATTTTCACATTTCTACCACACATTTTACAACTTTTGCAAAAAGGTCCCTTTAAGGGTTTTTCATGAAAATCACTTAAGAAAAGATGTTTAACACACATCCAACTTTCATATTCCTCCATAATCCATCAAAATACAAGTAACTCATGCATGGGTAATTTTTTAAACATGAACCCTAGCATGAAATATGGGTAGAAATGGAGAGAGCAAGCTACCGGAATTTCAAAAATACAAAGAACATTAAAAACGAGGCTTGTGATCACTTACTATTGAGCTTGGAAAGCTTGGAAACCCTAGCTATGGAGACCTTTGAAATTTTGGCAGCATAGAGGAGAAGAATGAGCTGATTTTGGTTCATTTTTCCCATTTTATTTCATTAAAATGCCAAATGACCAAAATGCCCTTAAGTCCTTTCTTTAAAATTTCATCCATGCAAGCCTATTTTTGTCCAAAAACTTAAAAATTAGGCAAACTGCTCTCCAAGACCTTCTAATTTATAATCTAAATCAATTTCATACAAATTGCTTCTAGAATCCAAGTTTTGCAATATATTCAATTTAGTCCCTAATTTCTAATTGGACACCTTACTCAAAGAATTTCTTCATAAAACTCTATCACATGCATATTCTCATATTCTAGGCCTCATAATAATCATAAAATAAATATTTTGATGTCGGATTTGTGGTCCCGAAACCACTATTCTGACTAGGCCCTATTTCAGGATGTTACACAAAAACATCAAGCTATCATCAATGGCAACTCACAAATTCATCAACAAATTCAGAAATTAGGGTACGGGCAATCTAGGACACGAGGCAACGATCACGAAACATAAAAATCATCAAAAATCGAGCTCAAAACACTTACAAATTGAGCCATGAATATGTCGAACCTTAAAACACAACCATAGATGTTTCTTTTCTCTATATTCGATAGAAGATGAAGAAATATAACATGATTTTGGCTTTTATTTTATTTATTATTAACTTTAATTACCTATTTACCTATTTACCCTTTAAAAATATTAATAAATACACCAAATGCCACTCCACTAACCTCCACTATCTCATAAATGGGCTATTTACCACATAAGGACCTTTTATATTTAATTTCATAGCCATTTAATACCTTTAACTTATAGAATTCAACTTTTACACTTTACGCGATTTAGTCCTTTTTACCGAATTAACCACTCAAACGGTAAAATTTCTTTACAAAATTTTCACACGAACATTCTATCTTAATGTAAACCTTATTAAAATAATAAAATAAATATTTTGACTTCGGATTTGTGGTTCCAAAACTATTGTTCTGATCTGACCCAAAAACGGGCTGTTACAACTCTCCCCCCTTTAGGGATTTTCGTCCCCGAAAATCGTACCAGAAGAAGTTGCTTCCAAATCTTATGAATCACTTTCACTAATTTCTCAAGGTTACAAATCGATTTCAGCCTCACATACCTTTTTCCCATAGCCTTTGAACTTTAACACACAGTGCTGTAGCATATTGTTAAAATTTTGAATTACTCACTCAGAACACATAGCTCAGTCTGTCAAATAGGAACTCTGTATATAATGAATCAATCATGTAGATTTTTGGCTAAATGATCAACCACAATACAAATAACATCTCTTTTATTGGTGATAATGACAATCCCAATACGAAGTCTATAGTGACTCTATCTCTTTATCACACCCTTACCATCACTGACTATATTAGACTTGAATACACTTGATCTTCGGATTAAACCTGTTGACAATTCAACATCTGAGCATAGAATCAGAAATATCAGGTTTCATACTCTTACACCAAAACATTTACTTCATATAACTGTAAATTTTGTTACTCTTGGATGAACATACAAGCTACTACTGAGTTTCATACAAAAACTTCTAAAATTCGAAGTCGAAAGTCGTTTCACATTGTACCCGTTTAGCTTGCGATTCACTAACATGTCTCTGAGTTTTTCAAACTTGCTAGGAAAACATCAATTTAGCTTTTTATTTAGCTAACATCAGGCCATCATCAAATAAGATCAATCGAGTAATCACTAGCACAAAATAAGCAAAGATCTTTCCATTCGGTATCTGTAACTATATCTTTTTCTCAGAGATTAATTGACAACTATTTAGAGTCTTTCAATATCTCAAATCATTGATACTGTCTTAATTCCAGATCTTTTTCGGTAATATTGGATATTTTAACCCATTAAGATTCAGGAAGCATATGACATTTTCGGTCGAACACATGATATCATCGAATTCACAACACAGACATAAAAGTGGTCGTCTTTAAATTGCTAATCGAATAGTTCTCTTTGATTGTGACTTTAACCATCTGGAAGTACAAACTGCTTCTTTACATTCTCGTAATGAAACATATTCCAATAATTTCAATAGTACATTACCAAAAATCATAAATTCTTTACTTAATCCAAATTGAACTTAGCACTAAAGCTTCAGTTAATACTACTTTCAACTGTTTCCCACTTTGCTCACTTGCATCGATCATTCAACTTTCACGAACATGATAATCTCATTAACTAGAACAACTTTAACTCATAACAACATCATTCGGTTAGAACAATCCAATAAGCATAGTTCCATATCATACTCTCGAGAATATAATTTCTTTATTTAGACTATTCGTCTATCTATATACTCATGATTGCACAAAAATTCATTACCATACCGGAGAATCCTTTAAATACACATAACTCAATTCACATCTCAACAAATCAGTTCACGTCGATATAAACGACTGAGTTGATTTCCACTATCAAATAATAACATATCAAGGCACTTTTTTTTTTCATTCTACCACTACAACCCAAGTACATGCACTTGTTCATAATTCTCTTATCATCCAAATCAAAGATCTCACAACCATATTAGTTCAAGTAAACGGAGATATTCTGATTAAACTCACTAATCTTAGTCAAACTTACTCGAGAAAAGAAAGCCACTACACATTTCAAGCTTGGGTTTCCATCATTATGCCTTTGCCAATGCCAATTCTTTACATTGAAAATCAGAGAAATCTAGATACTAGAATTTTCCACATTCCTAATACCAAATCCAAAAATACCATCACAATAAACATAATCATCATAGATAAAAAATGTAACACCGTAGTATTCCAGTCATTAATGAAAACCAATTCGGAGGAAATTTCAACAAACATATCTTTAGACCCCATACCCGATTGAGTCAAATGGCCGAGACTAATTTTCTTCTTTAACCATAACATTACATAATTCATATAATCCTTAAAACATTCCGATATTTCACCCAAACTATTTTTACTTTCCAAAATATTCTCATCTCTATATGCATTACTAATTATTTCACCACCGAACTCTTTAGTTTTCACACTTATGAACTTATTCGACATCATTCTCATAATTTTTTTTCACAAAAGCAACACTGGTAACGGAGAGTCGTAAAGCCTCTAACTTGACTCTCATAAATACACACATATGACTCACATTCATCGTCAATATAATATCATCACAATCACATAATTCATTCTAAGCAAATTAACATACCTATTTATTTTACAGATGTTTCTGTCACCCACAATTTCAAACAGTAAATTTGCTTAATGCTTTTTTCGTCCACAATTTTAAACAACAAATTTACTTACTCGAGTGCAATATCAGCATCTAATTAAATTTCAATATTTAACTTCAATTTTACTCACCAACATTTGTCAAATTAGAGAACGTCTTACGGGTCTGAGTACATCGTTTACTTGATGCCATAGTCCAACTATGGTCTTACACAAAGTCTCACATCGTTGCCATGTCCTAGACATGGTCTTATACAAAATCACATATCGATGCCACATCCCAGACACGGTCTTACACAAAATCTCATACCAAAGCCATATCCCAGATATGGTCTTACACGTGATCTCATATCGATGTCATGTCCTAGACATGGTCTTACACGTATCACAATGCCATAGCCCAGCTATGGTTTTACATGTCATCACGATGCCATAGCCGAGCTATGGTCTTACACGCTACTACGATGCTATAGCCCAGATATGGTCATACACGTACCACATGTATTGCCATGGTCCAACCATGGTCTTATCCGTCAATTCATCATCGAACGATCATACTCATTTCCTGCGTTTTACTCAATTTGATCTTCCAACTCAATTTCATATTATCATATTATTTATGATTCCATATCAAAACCATAAAACATAACAATATAATACCTTTAATTTAACAATTTAAACATAAGAGTCAACCATATTAACATACTGATTATACATTATTCGATAAGTGTACATAAACACACATTCCGTCAACTTGAGTAAATTAGCTTATCATATTCACTTAATCAGATAGGTTGGGCACATAACATCATACGAATACCAACATACATGGATAAGCTTATCACAACATAAACTTCAATTTCATTCCACGTTTCCACATTTCTCAACTTATAGTTATCTCATTTCGTATATTAACACATACATATCATGAACTTTTATTCATACCTTTCTAAATTTTGACACATCATAGGCACATTTCAATCATCTCAATATCATTTTCAGCATTATCGTAAAATAGCTCGGTTGAAGATCATCTCTGTCTTACAAAATAATTTCGTTAGAGCCGGGAGATGTCACACTATCAAGAGTAGTAATATGGTATGTATAGCTAGACTTACATATACTAGATTAGTCCGAGAATCGATAAAACCATAGCTCTAATACCACTAAATGTAACACCCCTTACCCATGTCCGAGGCCGAGATAGGATACGACGTATTACTGGACTTAAACATACACAATCAAATAAAATTGGGCCATAAAACTTCATTCAAATCAAAAACATTCATACATATGTATAGTGTCCCTTAAACGGGCTTACGAGGCCCTAAACACGCATCGAAGATGATTTAGGACTAAACCGAAAACTTTGAAAACTTTTGCAAAATCTTAGAAAATTTCATCATGAAACAGGGTCACATGCCCGTGTGGGTAGGCCATGTGGTCACACATGCCCGTGTGGCTTGAGACACGCCCATCTCCTCAGCCCGTGTAACTCTCTGTTTATGATGTCATCACCAAAGTAGGGGCATAGGCCAAAGTACACGCCCATGGGGCAGGCCGTATGTCTCCCCGTGTGGACAAATACAAGGCTATTTTCCAAGCCATTTTGCCACCTTCACAACGCATGCACACTCACATATATCAATGGCATTCAACATGGCATAAATGAACACTTAATAATCGTAAATATGGCTTATGCATGACATTCTCATAACAACTTACGCATATACAAGGCATCATACTTTATCAAGATTAATCATAACAACTTTCATACCGAGATTATCATTAATACATTTTCACATTTCACACTTATGCTATAATCTATCCATATGCCAATTATGCCAAAATCAATCATCGAGTACTTAAGTCGTATGCACACATTCATCCATACCAAACAACATGATCACACCATAAAACATTGGCAAATACACATAAATAATCTTATGATCAGCATAAGCCATCATTCATGGCTATATACAAATTGGACTATAACCATTATGGGCCAACACATTTGGCCACATTAGCATTGACATAATTACAAAGATAGAGCCCCTATACATGCCATAGACTTAAGTATTTGAATACTTATACCCCAAATGATAGCTTGATAGTGTGATTGAATCTCTGATGATCTCCAACCCGAGCTAGCTATATAAACCTATAAGAGATGAAAAGGGAGGGGGTAAGCTATAAAGCTTAGTCAGTTCATATGAAAATAATAAGCAATTTATTAATATGCTTTTTCCAAATTCTTACAACATGTTCTCAAGGTATCACAATTATAATTGCATATTATTCCACTATTTGTTCAAATTCTAGTCAAACTATCTACTCGAGTCATAGTCGGTAAATTATTTATTTCTAGAGATATGGAGATCCAAACTATGATTCGTTAACTTTCCCTGAAACTAGACTTACATATCTTCTTACCATAAAATTTTCAGAATTTTTGGTTTAGCCAATGAGTACAATTTATTCTTCAAAGTTACCCATTTTTGCTGTCTAACAGTTCTGACCCCTCTTCACTAAAAATTAATTATATCCTCATACAGAATTTTAATGATGTTCCAATTTGTTTATTTAGAAAATATACTCATTATTTTATTCTAAGCATATAAACTATAGCCCCTATTTTTTTTTTACAATTTCTAATGATTTTCTAAATTCAGAACAGGGGATTCCGAGATCATTCTGACCCTGTCTCACGAAAATTCAAATATCTCATAATATGAAATTATTTTTCTTACAACATTTCTTCTATGTAAAAATAGACTCAATAAGCTCTAATTTTATATTTTATTCATCATCTAACTCGATTTCCACAATTTTTGGTGAATTTTTAAAGTTGGATTACAGCTACTGTCCAAAACAGTTTTAGTACAAAAATGATGATAACTAAGCTCATCACACCTTCACCAATCATTTCAACCATCATGGTATAAATACATATTTAGACAACATAAGCATGGACCCATAATCACAAGGTCATCAAAAAATAATTCTCATAAACATGACTTACTTATTTACTTCGTTACAAAGATGCATCATAACTCATGTACATACCTGTACCGATCCTCACCATTTCATACATACACGTAATGCCGTTGCATCTTCGATGTCTCGCACACTAAGTGTCATACTCAATATCTCACACACCAAGTGCCATTCTTAATATTTTTCACACTAAGTGCCATATATATATATAGCTGAAGCTATCTCCAATCGCACACCAAGTGCCACATTTAGCCGAAGTTATTTCGAACCGCGGATTAAGTGCCATTTTTTTAGCAAATATGTCATTAAACATAAGAATATTCACGTATATACAATTTATATAATATCAAATCATTAGAAGCATAAATTTAATAATGTTTATTACATACAAACTTACCTCGATCGTTAAAATGACAGAACGGATCGATTGATCTGATACTTTGTTTTTCCCCCGTTCTAGATCCAATTCTCAATTATCTTAATCTATATAATATCAAATTTTACTTATTTAATCAACATTTCATTCAATTTACCACAATTACACATTTTGGAAAAATTACACTTTTGCCCCTCTTATTTCACATTTTTGCAATTTAGTCCTTATCATTTAAAATCACAGTTTCATGAAATTAAACACAAACCCAAGCTAGCCAAATTTTTCATATATTACTATCAGCCTATATTTTCAATTTATTTCACATTTTAACCACTGAATTTTGACATTATATAATTTGGTCCAAAATTAACATTTTTACTCAAAATCACTTTATAAAACTTGTTAATCTAACAGCAATGATTTATTTTCCATCATAAACACTCAAAAACATCAAGCTATCATCAATGGAAACTCACAAATTCATCAAAAAATTTAGAAATTAGGGTACGGACTAGCTAGAACACGAAGCAATAATCACAAAAACCTAAAAATCATCAAAAACCGAGCTCAAAACACTTACAAATTGAGCCATGAAGATGCCGAACCCTAAAACACAACCATGGATGTTTCTTTTCTCTATATTTGGTAGAAGATGAAGAAATATAACATGATTTTGGCTTTTATTGTATTTATTATTAACTTTAATTACCTATTTACCTTTTTACCCTTTAAAAATATTAATAAATACACCAGATGCCACTTCACTAACCTCCGCTATCTCATAAATGGGCTATTTACCACATAAGGACCTTCTCTATTTAATTTCATAGCCATTTAATACCTTTAACTTATAGAATTCAACTATTACGCTTTACGCGATTTAGTCCTTTTTACCGAATTAACCACTCAAACGGTAAAATTTCTTTACAAAATTTTTACACGAACATTCTATCATACTGTAAACCTTATTAAAATAATAAAATAAATATTTTTACTTCGGATTTGTTGTTCCGAGACCACTGTTCCGATTTGACCCAAAAACGAGCTGTTACACTCATAACTCGAATTCAATATCAAGCTTATCGCACAACCAATCACAAATAACACACACATCAAACCCAGATCAGAGTCATAGTTACCCTCAGTAAAGCGCAGTCGAGGGTTGGAACACACAAAGTTGCGATTGCAGTTAAATTTGACTTAAAATTATTGTTTGGTGAGATAGGGCCACACAGCCGTGTGCTCCGGCCGTGTGGAGAAATCCAGGCCATATGGGTGTCAAAACGCCCGTGTGAGGCAGGGACATGGCCGTGTTGACAGGCCATGTAACTCACTGTCCAAAATCGCTAAAACAAGGTGCAGGGAAAACACGGCTGTATGAGGGTCTCACATGCCTGTGTACCCACCAGACACAGCCATGTGTTTCGAAACACACGCCTATATGAGGTCCTTAAATCCCCAAATCAGCCACACGGCCATGTGGCCAGGCCGTGTGACTCCAAATATGAAAATCCCTAATTCCCAAACTCACACGCCCATGTTCCCAAGGGACACGCCCGTGTGGCCAGGCCGTGTGACACTCAAAATTGGCCGAAAACCCTAATACCCAAATCCACATGGCTGTGTGCATCGGCACACACCCGTGTGGTCATCAGAGAGGTCACAAAACCACTCTTAAAACAGCCCGAAACCACCATCTAAGCCATCAAAATCATCCCTAATCCTTGCCCTATCAAAAATATATAAGAAAGTAGCAGTTTCTCCTTACTTCCAATGTCTAGAACCCAAAGTCTTCAGGTTAACACATAAAAAAAATATGTCGAAACAGAAATTTCACAAAAATGATAATGTAAAGACAAGGTCTCTAATCCCACACCTATTTCAACGACGAAGAAGACGGCAGAGGCGCGACAATCCAAAATTTTCATGTAAAACGCTTCCAAAGCATTCAAAACAACTCCCTAAAAAGAAAAAAAGGGAGAAGACAAAACAAAAAGAAAAGAAGAGGAACGTCCAAACTAAAAATAAAAATAAAAATTGAAATAGAAATAGAAATAAAAATATAAAAATAATCACCCAATAGAAATATAGTAACTAATATTTATTAACTGAAAACAACCAAAATAAATAAAATAAAATGAATAAAACAAAGACTCTCCAAAAATGCGCCTCCTACGACTTGAACTCGAATCCTCAAGGTATGCTAACACTCACTTAATCACCAGACCAGTAGGCCCATTCTTGTCACTAAAGTGCACAACTAATCATTTATGTGCAGCCTCCCGACTGCCCCTATGCTCAATCTCCAAACTTCTAGGCCCAAAATTTGAGGCGTTACAATTCACCCCTCCTTAAAGAAATTTCGTCCCTGAAATTTCATACTAACAAAACAGCTGTAAAACCAATCTACACCACTACGCTCCCGCTACGCACTCTAACTCCAAATCACTACTACACTAAACTTGGGCTTGGAACCTCTCACACACACCTAGAACACTTAACCACTAAAGTAGATACACATTTATTTGTACACGCAATTCCTATGCTCAAAATAACACATCCAAACATTTTCAAACATACCTAACTTAAAAACGCCGAGGACAATCTCGAACCCGATGCTCCTTAGACCCACATTTGAGACACGCTTCTAACCTCCTCCAGCAGTCGCCTGAATGACGCCTTTTACAATGCTCGCAAGATGGTAACCTCGTGCTACTACTAGCACTACCATTATTGTCAGTCAGATGTGTCCTAACATGCTTCATAGATCGTATTGACTACCGACTCCTGAATAGTCTCACGTTTCAGAGAAGCAGACAACTTCTCACGATCTTGCATAGCAAACATCCACTTTTCTGAGTCTTTACAGCTAACCGCCTCAGAATAATTAGATGGCTCTTGGTTTGCATCAATATCTTCAGCCACATTTAAAGTATAAGCAATTAAATCAGCCTCGGCATACTTCTTTGGAGGTTTAATTTCTCTTCTAGTTTTTTTTTGGCGATAGAGTATTGTGGTGAAGAAGTAACTCTATTCTCAATTTTTATACTAGCTTGAGGAGTTGACTCTGTATTAATCTGATGCTCCACCTACTTTTGACTTTCTTTATTGGAAGATTTTTTAAGAGATAAGTTAGGTAGCATAGCAGTTTCATAAAAAACAACATCTCTACTAATCACAACTTTTCTCTTTTCAAGACACCATAACTTATACCCTTTTACACCAGCTTTATAACCAAGAAAAACACATTTAATGGGTCTCGGTTCCAATTTTCCATTATCAACATGAGCATACGCAGGGCACCCAAAGATCTTTAAATCAAAATAATTAGCAAGATCACCAGACCATACCTCTTGTGGAATCTTTTTCTCAATGGAAACGGATGGAAATCGGTTGATCAAAAAACATGCAATAGAGGCTGCTTCTGCCCAAAATGACTTTGGTAAATTGGCATTTGACAAAATACATCGAACCTTCTCCATGATCATTCTGCTCAATTATTCTACAACGCTATTTTGCTGTGGAGTATGGCGAACTGTCAAGTGTCTCACAATCCCTTCTAACTTGCAAAGTCTATTAAACTCCTCAGAACAGAACTCTAAGACATTGTCTGTGGGGAGGTATTTTATTTATTTTCCCGTCTGTTTTTCAATCATTATTTTCCAAGACTTAAATGCGAAAAACACAACACTTTTCTGCTTTAGGAAGAAAGTCCAAACTTTTCTAAAAAAATCATCAATAAAAGTTAGCATATAATTAGCTCCACCTCTCGAAGGCACTCTGGATGGCCCCCACAGATCAGAATGAATATATTCCAACATTCCCTTCGTGTTTTGGATTCCTTTGGTGAATTAATGTTTATATTCAAACCAACTTGATCATTTGTTATTAAATTTAAAAAATATTTTATATTCATACTTATTTTTTAAAAAAATTGTTTTAATTTATAACTTAAATTATTAATTAGTTTTATTGTTTATAATTGTTTAATATAATGATCACTTATTTGTTTATATTGTATTTTTATTTTAATTATTATCATCGAACTCTCTTTTGCTTCCCAAAAATACAGTGCTCACAGAACTTCAATTTGCAAATTCATTGCCCATCAAAAAGTCCTTTTTTGCTCGATTCTACCATGCTATTCTCACTTATATGCCCTAGGCGCATATGCCAAAGTTTAGTAATATCATCATCTGACAAGGAAGAGGAAGCGATAGCTGCATCACCAATAACAGTAGAACTCTGCAAAACATATAACTTGACAGTCTTTCTCTACCCTTTCATCACAATAAGAGAACCTTTGGAAATCTTTAAAACCCCACTTTCAGTTGTATATCTGTACCTTTTTGAATCAAGAGTACTCAACGAAATTCAATTTCTCTTCAATTCTGGAACATCTTCATACGTCACTAAGTGTTTTGATAACTCCATCAAACATCTTAACTTTAATTGTTCCAACACTGATTTTACATGAAGTGTTATTTCTCATCAGAACAACACCTTCAGACACTGTTTCGTAAGTTGTAAACCAATCCCGATTGGGACTCATGTGGAAGGTGCAGCCTGAATCAAGTATCCACTCCTCGCTCACTTTAGAATTGTTGATAGAAGCAAGTAGAAGTTCATTATCACTGTAATCTTCAACAACATTAGCTTCACCAAAATTTTCTGGTTGTTTTCCTTTTTGATTCACAGCCTCCCTTTTAATCTTGTTCTGTAGCTTATAGCACTCAGATTTAATCTGCCCTTTATTCTTATAGAAGTTACAAGTTTCACCTCTATTTGAAGACTTCAATCTACCCTTAGATTTACCGCAAGGATTTCATTCCTGTATCCTTCCATGATCATCATCAGTATTTCGATCTTGTCTCCCACGAACAATGAGACCCTCTCCCTGAGAGTCAAATTTAATCACAAGATGTTTCATCTTATCATACGTGATCAAATAATCATAAACCTCATCAACTATGAGAGACTTGCGGCTATATAAAGTCGTGTCTCTAAAGATTGAATAAGACGGGGACAACGAACAAAGTTAGAATCAACCCTGGATCTTCCTTATCATATTAAACCTCTATGGCCTCTAAGTTTGAGAGAATTTCTTTAAAAACTGTTAAATGTTCGTGTACAGACACACCTTCCTCCAAACGATGAGCATAAAAACGCTGCTTCACAGGTAACTTGCTTGTTAGAGTTTTCCACATACATATTTGTTCTAGCCTCTTCCATAATGCAACGGTGGTCTTCTCTTTCATCACATCTTGTAAAATTTCGTTGGACAAATGTAGATGTAATTGTGTTAACGCCTTCTGATCCTTATGCTTCTTCTCTTCATTTGTTAATATCGAAGGCATCTTATCTATCCCTAGCAGGGCATCCTCCAGATCCATCTGCACAAGAACTGCTTGCATCTTAATCTACCACAACGCAAATCTGATGTTACGACCCAACAACAAAATTTCATACTTCAAAGACGTCATTACTTTAACCAAGATGAACAACCGGGAAGCTCGGATACCAATTTGTTAAAATAAATAAAAATAAACTAAAATAAAATAAAGAACACATAGATTTTTCATGAAAACTCTTTTGGGAAAAAAACCACTGGCAGAGGAGAAGAAAATTCACTATGTTGAATTCGAATAATTACAAGAAGAATAGACTATGTCAATTTGTAGGCTTGTAAAGCCATATTCTAATAGGAGTGTAGTAATATTGAAACATCTTATTCTAATCAATATAAAATAAATGGAGTTTAATAAGGTTTAAAAAACTTTATTCTAAAATAAAATAAAAGAAATATAGTTCTATATGGAATTTAGTTTTATTTTATTTTACTACTATATTTTATTTAAATAAGGATTTAAGTCACCTAATTCTAATAGTTTATGCAGTGTGGATAAAAATTTTATCTTTGCGGAGACTTATTTCGAGTTTTTTAAACAATTTTCACAATACTCCCAATGTTTTAAGCCTTAACTACCCAATAATACATGGTAAATGTAGCTCACCAATGCAAAATTGTTTACACTCACTCTCGCAAAATATCTTCACATGCAAGTGAATGAAACTCTCCAAAAGAACCTAGGATATCAAAGATAAACTACTCAGTAAAAATGTCCCAAAATAGGTAGAATAAAGTCCTCACAATTGAAGCCAAAGAATGTAAGTCGGCATTCTTTATATATGCAAAACAAGTGACATTTAAACTTGGATAACACTACTTACCAACATTCTCTCATTGGTTGGCCGCAAAACTCTTTCCCACAGATAAAAGAGTTGTTGTAAAATTCAAACTCTTTAAAAATAGTCTCCTTCTTATCAAGGACTTTGTGAAATTTATCTAGTTCCACTTTTATAGTTAATCCTTATATTTACCATCTATTTTGAAATACAAAACTATTTAATACAAGTATACAAGTCAAAATTGTCAATCTAACAAGCCATGTATAATATGGACATCGAAAAGGTACATTGATAGGCCAAGAAGTTATTATTTATCATAAATGAGGTATATTGTAAAGGTACTTCAAATGTTTAATTTGATAAAGCCAAAATGGGGAGCATGCCCATTGTTATGTAGTTCAAATTGAGTGTTAAATAAGATAGAAGAAAGTTCATTATTCTTCAATTGTGGGTAGTTTTATGTATGTAATGGTATGCACGAGTTTCAACTTAGCCTATTCTATTGGTAAAATTGATTGGTTTGCTTCTAATTTAAGTAAAGAACATTGAAATGCAGTGAAGTGGATTATGATATTGTAACACCTCTTACTCAGTCCGGTTGCCAGATCTGAGCTATAGAGTGCTACAATTAAAGCCGGAACAGAACACATTCAATTCACATCGATTATTTCAGATAAACATGGATTTTCCTCATGAATATATAATTAACATTCAACTTAAACATGAATTATACAATCATAATCAATTCAATGCATAATCACCAAATATAATTTTGGTCGGGCCTTATATTATCTTATGCATCTCTAATACCAACCTACAATTTAACTAGAACTAATTTGTAACATTTCCAAAATTATAGATCAATTATATCATAAATAAATCCTTAAAATACATGTCATAAACATTCAAATATTATGATATACAATTAAATTTGAGTCTTAATCGAGCTTACGAAAGCTCTTAAGTTGACTCGAACACAATAAGGATCAAATGGAAACATTTTCAAACGATAAGGGCACTCATGCAAAATAGGGGACACACGACTGTGTGCTCGGGCCGTGTATCTCACTGAGATCACGTGGATCAAATTGTAAAATTTCATCAAAAGTTACACGACCGTTTGGCTAGGCCCTTCATATCAAATTACCAACATAGGTCATTCATTTACAGAAAACACATTCACCATGTTACTAATTTGCATATTTGTATACATCTTGTCATAACATCGATCATCATCATCAATATACCAAACTTATAACCATTCAACACAACAAAAGTACAATCCCAACTTTATATACATGCCACTTAATTAGGTCTAGAAACAATTAAAAATCTTTCGAGACAGAAGTTGGATAGTGTGAGCTATTGATAAGCTATAAAAGTAACATATTTTAATCCGATTCTTAATGCGTTTTTGGATTATTAACTATGAAAATCAGTGAATTTGATGCTCCTAATCCTTTAAATTCATGTTTTTATACTTAAGAAAGAATTTGGGAGCGAAATGAGAGAAAAAAGAGCCAAAATTGGATAAAAAAAATGTTTTCAGGATCCACATGAGCTGGGCATTTCTACATGGGCTGGCCACATGCCCATGTGCCAGCCCGTGTTGATTTCGCACTCTACTTCCCAAATACACGGAAAAACCTAATTTTTAGGCTTTCTAAGCATTCTAAAGACTATAAATACTAATTAGAAGAATAGAGAAGGTAGCCATTAGAGAAGATCATAGAAAACACTCGAAGAACACCATCGAAGCCAACTCGGAAGCGGATCTCCATCAAGATTGAAGATCTCCTTTTAATTTTTTTGAATTTTTATCAAGTTTTTTATGTCTTGTTGTTTTTCTGACTTTGAGATGTTTTCATTAAGGATTATGAACTGATCCTCTAAATACCTAGGGGAGATGAAACCTATAATGAATCCTATTATTTAATTTTTATTTTACGCAATAAATATTTGATTCTTATTCTCAATTATGTATGCTTATTTCCTGTTTTAATATTTCTGGGATATTAATTCATGTTTAATATGCTTAATTCAATGGAGTAAAAGGCCCTGCATGCAATCCTAGAAATAAGGCGACATAAATCTACCATATTAGAGTCAAATCTAATAGGGGAATCCATAAATCGAGTTAATACGATGATAGGGGTTTTAATTAGAAAGATATTTCAATTAATCAACCTAGAACCAATTGTTCTTACACTCGAAAGAGATATTAACATAATTTAGGAATTTCTACGGAGCAAGTAACAAATGAATAAATTGTTTAATTCAGATTCATAATAATAGGCAAAGTCTAGGTGGATTATTTCCTAGGTATTATTTATCTCATTGGTTATCTTCGATTATTTTCCTATTTCACTCTCTGTTGCATTCTTAGTTAAATTAGTTTAGTAGTTTTAGATTAAGATACAGTCACTCCAATTTGTTGGCTAAATAACAAAAAGATGGTAATTACTAGTACTTTTAGTCCTCGTGGATACAATATTCTCTACTCACCATAGCTATACTATTGTTTGATAGGTGTGTTTGCCTTAGTTGTATTTATAGTTAGTTTAGTGACCATCAGCTATTAAGTGATCTGATCCACTAAATTCCGCAAACGTCAACTTCAGGACAGAAAACGAACAAAGTAAGCATTTCAAATTCTTAATAAGTTCATAGGATTTAAAATAGTAAACTTACCAAAATTCATAATTAAACATATTGAAATAATTAATTAAACTCAACTACTTGTTACAATGTTTCACATTATCAAGGTGAGTTCATCAATGTAACACCCCTTACTTGTATTCTACGCCAGAATAGGGTACGAGGTATTGCCAGACTTAAACACAATTAAACACACCCTAAAACCATATTATAAAACTTCATTCCAAATTAACTATTGTTCAAATACATGCTTAAAGTCCCTTATACGGGCCTACGAGGTACAAAGCATACGTTGGAGATAGATCAAGACCAAACTAAGAAATTTCAGAGCTTTTAGAAAACTTAAGAAAATTTTATCATGGATAGGGACACGCCCATGTGGGTAGGCCGTGTGGTCACACACGCCCATGTCCTAAGCCCGTGGAGCTCTCTGACTTGCATCTAAGAAGAAGCTTGAGTCACACGGCCTAAACACAAGCCCGTGTTGCTAGGCCGTGTGATAATTAAAATTCACATTTTAAGTGCAAGCTTCATATAGCCGTATCATATGACCATGTTAAAGTCCATATGTGTCACACAGCCAAGCCACATGCTTGTTTGCTAGCCTGTGTACCTAAACCTGGACATTCTATTTCTCATTTTTAAGTTACAAGGGACACATGGCCTTATCACATGCCCATATGGTAGGCCGTGTGTCACACACGACCTAGACACACGCCTATGTGTCTAGCCCATGTGGACGAAAATAGGCCCTTTTAGACCCCTTTTCTCACCCTTTTTACTTTTGTCCTGCACAAAAACACTTTTATATACCAATAAAGTTCAACCAATTTAAACCCAAACATGTATATTTCATTATCTATTATAACTAACACATTAAAATTACATTACACACTTAATCGTTCATCCTATGACATTATCAAATCAACCCCTATACATGCCATATAAATCAAAAAGTTGTTTAACAAAATCTACTAGAATAAATCTGGATAGTGTGATCCTCGATGTAGATCCGATCCTCCATATGTATATAAGTCAATCTACAAAACAAATAACATACACAAGTAAACTTATAGAAGCTTAGTAAGCTCATAAGCATAGAAAATAAACCTTACCGAATATTGCACACAAATATATAACATTTAATTTCACTAAACCTTCATGTAAATCACAAAATCATTAATAAACTAATTTGATTGATTTCAATGTCACTATTCACCAATTTTATATCTCTTGGGCCCATTTCTCATTTACCTTCATAGTCAAATTAGGGAACAATAATGGAATTGAGTGCTTTATTATCACATTGCCATGGTAAAACCATGGACTTGCACATAGCCACACATCATACACAAAAGCCATAGTCTAGCCATGGTCTTACACGGATCACATATCATACCGATGCCATATCCCAGATATGGTCTTATACGGAGGCTCATATTATACCGATACCATGTCCAAGACATGGTATTATACGAAAGCACATTATCACATCACACCGATGCCATAACCCTGCTATGGTCTTATACGGGAGCACATATCACATTGCACCGATGCCATAGCCCACTTATGGTTTTATACGGGTGCACATATCACTTCTTTTCCATCAATTCATCATGGTTACAAAACGAAAGCACTCAAAACCATTGTTCCAACTAATTTGTACTTTTATTCAAATATTATTACATAATTATTACAATTTGATAATATTCATTTACAATAATATACCATAGTAATCATGAAATTTTTATAATAAAACATTGAATTTTTTCCATATGAACTTACCTAGGCTGATTTGCAAAAGTCGTAAAAATTTCAAAGACTATTCTTGTAATTTCTCCTTGTAACATCCCGATTTTGGGCTTAGTCAGAATAGTAGTTTTGGGACCACAAATATGACATAAGAAAATTTATTTTTATTGTATTTTTATGGTTTACAATTTTATGAAATGAATTCGTGAAATTTTCGTTTAAAAATTTTGACGTTTGGGCACTTAATTTGGTCAAAAGAACTAAATCGTAAAAAGTGCAAAATGTGAGTTCTAGATGTTAAAGGTGTTAAATTGCCATGGACTTTATATTAGAGGTCTTTATATAGTAATTGGACCATTGGACATTTGTTGGACAAAAATGGGCATGAGATAGGTGAAATGAACAATTTTTAAGTTAGGGGACTTTAGGTAATCTAGTAAATAAATGAATTAAAAGCCCAAAATAGCCAAAATTGGCCTCCATCTTCTTGCTCCAACTGAAACCCCCATGAAAGCCATGGCTAGGGTTTTGTTCAAGCTTCCAAGCTCAATAGTAAGTGATCCCTAGCCCCGTTTTCAAAGTTCTTTACATTTTTGAAGTCCTCGTAACTCGATTTGCCAATTTCTACCATTATTTTAAGCTAAGGCTCATGCCTAAAAATTTACCCATGAATGAAATGCATGTGCTTTGATGTCTAATGGTAGAAAATGAATGTTGGGTGTTAGATAAACATCTTTTGTTAAGTAATTTTGGATGAAAACGTCCATAATGACCGTTTTGAGAAAGTTATAAAATGTGTAGTAAGAGTGTGTTTTAATGAAATTTTGAGATGCTATAGTTATGAAAATGGTTTTTCTAGGCTTGGGTAACAAATAAATTGAGTGCATTTCATTTTACGAGCCTAGGGGCAAAAGTGTAATTATGACCAAGTTTAGGGGCAAAAAACAAATTTTGCCAAAATATGATATTTGGAACACATTGAATAATGTGACTAATAATTAGACTAAATGTGACATTATAGATCAAGGAAATTGAGGTTCAGACCTAGAACGGGGGAAAAACGAGGAGTCAATTGTTAGGTCCCTTTTTGATAACCTTGGTGTCGAGGTAAGTTCATGTGTAAATGATACTACCTTATGTTATGTATTTTATATTTTGATATTGCATGAATTTTATATTTTTTTCTATGAAATTTATCAATGATGATTTTGACAAGGTTTCGATGAATGAGAAATCCCGAATGAATTTTATAGATGAATAGGGCACAAATGTCAAACAATAAGGTTATTAAGATTCCGTATAAGACCATATCTGGGATATGGCCTCGGTATGTGATTTCGTATAAGACCATGTCAGGGACATGGCATCGATAAGATATTTCATGTAAGACCATATCGGGGATATGGCATTGAAACGTTGCTATATGTATGAGATTTCCAAGTAACCCTTGGTATTCTGAATGATCCAACGGGTACGTTCAAAACGAAAAGGTATATGACCGTATTACTAGTGGTACATGTATGTACATATATCTCATGTGAAGTGAATTCAGTTTATGATGCATTATTGGTAAGGATACAAATGAGTAAGATATGTATTTATACCATGATGGTTGGAATAATGGGTAAAAGTCTTATTGACTTAGTTATCATTATTTTATACTAAAATAGTTTTGAACAGCAATAGCAGTCTGACTTTGAAAACGAACCAAAAATAATATAAAGTGAGTTAGAGGTTGAATAAAATTGGAAATTAAGCTTATTGAGCCTAGTTTCACAAGGAAGAAATGGTATAAGAAAAAGAATATCAGATTATGAGATATTTGAATTTTCGTGAGACAGAGTCAGAATGTTTTCAGTATCCCCTATTCTAATTTGGGAAAATCATAAAAAATTGTACAAAAATAATTATGGGTTATAATTTATAAGAAACGGTAACATCATTCGAATCCAGTAAGAGAAGATAATTAATTTTTAGCGAAGAGGGGTCAAAACTGTCAAGCAGTGAAAAATGGGTATCTTTGAAGAATAAACTGTACTAATTGGCTAAACCAAAAATTCTGAAAATTTTATGGTAGGAAGATATGTGAGTCTAGTTTCAGATAAAATTAACGGATATTAAATTAGAGCTCCCTAGCTCCAGATATAAATAATTTAGTGTCTATGACTCGAGTAGACAGCTTGACTGGAATTTGAACAAATAGTGGAATAATATGCAATTATAATTGTGATACCTTCAAAGCATGTTGTAAGAATTTGGTAAAAGCATATTAATAAAATTTCTTATTATTTTCTTATGAACTTACTAAGCTTTATAGCTTACTCCCCTCTATTTCCCATCTCTTATAGGTCAATTTTGCTAGCTCGGGTTGGAGATTGTCGGAGATGTCATTACACTATCAAGTTATCACGTTGGGTAAAAACAAATGAAACCCTCTTAATTTTATGGCATGTATAGGGACTATGCCATAGGGACTAAGTCACTTTGTGAATATGTCTTTATAAGTTAGCCAAATGTATTGGCTTGTAATAGCTAATAGATTGATGTTGTGGGTAGCCATGCAAATTTGGTTATATGGCTTAAATGGTCGTAAATCAAATTTTGTATACATGTATGTCCCAATGCTTTGAAGACGTGGATTTTTTTATAAGGCATGATTGCTTGAAGATTTAAATTAGATTTTTTGGCATGTTGATAATCATGATATAAATGGATAAATTGGAGGTAAACCAAT
The DNA here is from genome assembly GCF_007990345.1 of Gossypium hirsutum. Taxonomy (NCBI): domain Eukaryota; kingdom Viridiplantae; phylum Streptophyta; class Magnoliopsida; order Malvales; family Malvaceae; genus Gossypium; species Gossypium hirsutum. The sequence continues at coordinate 30,470,558 of NC_053430.1, read as the reverse complement.
TATATATATTATATGTGTTTTTGTAAGTTTGGACTCAAATAAGAGAAATGTCATGTGCATGCATGTGTAGTTGTGAGGATGCCATGCTTGAGCATTGATTTTGGATGTATAATTGCTCAATTAAGTATGTTAATTGCTATAGAGATGTATAAGTGTATGTGTACAACTATGGGTGGCAAATGGCTTGGAAAATAGCCTTGTGTTTGTCCACACGGGTAGACACACGGGCGTGTGTCTAAGCCGTGTGTGACACACAGTCTGCCCTTATGGGCGTGTAGTCTGGCCGTGTGTCCCCTGCATCTTGTACTTTAACTTTGAATTGGTCACACGGGCTAAGACACGATCGTGTGTCTCGGCCGTGAGCCTTAAGACATAGGCGTGTGCTTTGGCCGTGTGCCCCTAATTTGGAGATGACGTCATAAACAGAGAGTTACACGGGCATGTCCCAAGCCACACGGGCGTGTGTGACCACACGGCCTACCCGCACGGACGTGTGACCCTGTTTCATGATGAAATTTTCTAAGTTTTCCTAGAAGTTTTTAAAGTTTCTGGTTTAGTCTCGAATCATATTTGATGCGTGTATAGGGCCACGTAAGCCCGTTTAAAGGACGCTATACATATGTATGAATGTTTTTGATTTGGACAAAATTTTATGGTTGATTTTACGTGATTATGTATGTTTAAGTCTGGTAATGCCTCATATCCTGTCTCGGCCTCGGACACAGGTAAGGGGTGTTACACTCATTTCCACGATTCACTTCGTTTTCTTGATCTATAATTATAAAATCATTCCCTTATTAGCATTTATTTCAATTCTACTCTACTTTACAATTTATGCCCTTTAATTTTTGAAATTACACTTTTACCCTAAACTTTTTAGCTTTTATAATTTAGTCCCTATTCAATTTATTCATCAATTGGACTAATTCCTCTCAAATAACACTTTATCTAAACATTATAAACTACTTCACAGCCTTTAACATTCAAAGTTTCAACAAAAAAACGCTAATTTTAACAACTTTCGGAATTAGGTCCTAAAGATCAATTTCTATTTAATTATCTTTGTAAAATCATCTTATAATAAAATTAAAACCCCAATTCCATGCTAAATCATCATAAACTTTCATCACTTACTCATGGAAACTTTCCAAATCATTCATAAAAGCAAAAACTGATAAATTAAATAGTATGACCTATTTGTAAGAGTCTCAAAAACACAAAAATTACAAGAAATAATCAAGAATTGAACTTACATGTTCTAACATATAAAACCAGCTTCTTAAAAGCTCTCTAATGGTGTTTTTAGTTGATGAAGATGAAGAAAAATGATGAATTCTCTAGAATTATTGATGAAGATAAAGATGAAGAAAAATGATGAATTCTCTAGAATTACCAACTACATCATATTTTACACTTAAATTTTACCCTATTTCCACTTTTGCCCTTTGTTCACACTGGATTTTTTTACATTTCCTGCACTCTCTTGCCGTCTAACCCACCTAATTTGGGTCTATTTACCTTTTAACTCCTTCCATAATGATTTCTTAAGCTATTTAATCATATTTTATAATTTTGCACTTTATTCAATTTAGTCATTTTTCTTCAATTAATTACTGAAATGTTAAAATCTTTTAACCAAACTTTAATAGTAACTTAGTAACATTCCATAAATATTTTTAAAAATATTTTTGGCTCGATTTATGAACTAGAGGTCTTGATACCTCGTTTTTATCTCATTTTATTTAAAAATTTCCTTAAATTCACAATTACACTAATTCAAATTTTTTTCTAAAATCACACTTAACTTTTACTTACTAATATCTAAACTCACAGGTCGAATTTAGTGATCTTAAATCACTATTCGACACCACTGAAATTTGGGCCGTTACAATCAATCATTCCAGTCATGTATCAATCCGACATTTACTTGTTATGTCGATCTAGTATTGTACAACAGAGTCTTCAAAAAAATACTATTAATATGATTCCATTCACGCAATGTACGCATTCATTCAGAACACGTGTTATCATTAACCTGATATAGCATTCCACGGTAATAAGGTAAATCCCACATATCATCGAATATATACAACATTATATGAACTAGTATATGTATATATCATTCAAGACATTACCGACCACATATGTTATATCAATCCAATACCATTCATATCATTTAATCATCATATATCATTTGAATGTATTCTCATAATAATTTAAAAAATCTTTCCCATTTTCTAGTAATCCAATAGCCCGATGAACATTAGTAATTCGATTCGGATACCTGGGTATTACACCTCACCAAGGAACGCTGCAATGCTGAACAAAGACACCACAAATGCAAAAACGGCATCGAAATGCTTACGGAGGCACTAAAAAGAAATCAAGGGAAAAAAAGTGCATTCAGGGACACCAAAGTGCAATCAAAGGCATAAAAGTGCAATCAGGGAACTGTAATGCAATCAAAGACAACGTAGTGCAAATAGAAGCATGCATATGCTATCAGGAGCATTGTAGTGCTAACAAGAGTACGAAAGTACTACCAGGAGCACCGTAGTGCTAATAAGAGTAGGAAAGTACTGTTAGGAGCACCGTAGTGTTATCAGAAGTAGGAAAATACTCTTAGAAGCACAGTAGTGCTATCAAGAGTATGAAAGTACTGTTAGGAACACCATAGTGCTATCAGGAGTATGAAAGTACTATCAAGAGCACCTATTCAAGATTCAATACATTCATGTTATCACAACACTTCCAGTAACTAAAGCATGTGTAAAATTCATCTCAATATCATCCAATACTCTACACAGAGTTTAATTATCCTATACACATATAAATATCTTTCATTTAAGTCCTCTATCTCAACAATTAGTCAAATTCACACCAATATGAATCGATTAATCATAACCAGCTATCAATTCATATATCAACATTTCTTACAAATTAATCCATTCGTATAAAAAATTACATCCTTTCGATGTTACGCATCTTCCCAAATTTATCCTACATTTCAAATCTTATTGAATTAATCCATTTAGTACGGAGACAATATATATATACCTAAAAATTCGATCTAAAAAGAAAATTAGAATATTAAAACTATATTATGAATTTAAAAAGTAAGTTTCATATAAACTTACCTGACAAAAAAAACAACAGATAAGGCGTCAAAGACTATTCAACATTTTTTTCTTTTTCCGTGTATATCTGTCGATTGTTGAAAATCTTGATCTAAATGATAATTTAATTTAATTATCAATTACAGCTCTCGTTTAACAACATATTAAAGTTATATGATAGTTTAATTTCATCTATCGAATAATCCCTCAAGTTTTGCATTTTATTCAATTTATTCTCTAAAATCGAAATATCTTTCAAATTCAAGCTTTATTTTACAATCCAATTTCTATTCCATCCCTATATAGCCATCTAAATACATAAATTTGATATCAAACTTTACATTATTACATTTCAGTCCCTACATTCAAAACTAACAAAACATTTTTACAAATTAGTCATTGAAAACATATAAGCTTATAATCAAGCTATTAAACATCATAAGCTTCCAATTTCATCAATGAAAACTTTTAAAATCTTTAACAGTTTTGAAGACGAAGGTACAAATTAACTGGACCTAGTTGCAACAATCTCAAAAATATAAAATTTTACGAAAAACAGATAGTCAAGAGACTTACATGCAAGAGAACAGGAAGCTTCAATGGAACAACAATGGCTTCCCCTCTTTTTTGTTTGAAAATTTGGTGAAGGTGAAGAACATAAAGATGATGTTGGTTTTAAGTTTCTTTTAACTTTTATTACTTTTATTATAAAACTAAATTAACATTATACTTAGTATAATTTACAAACCAACCATTCACCTACCATCCATCAAACTCTAAAAGTCGATAATTTCCACTTAAAAACTTCCTATTTAACCATTTTAGCCATTTTTTAACTAATAACAACCAATACTAATTAACTTTAGTAGTTTTTTATGAGTTAGTCCTTTTTTTCTTAATTAACTATCAAATCATCAAAATTTTCGGGCCAAACTTCAATCCAATTATACAATAACTCCATAAATATCTAATAAAAATATTTACAAACTCAATTTATGAAAACGAAGTCCTAATACTATATTTTCCAAAACCACTAACTTCTGGTACAAACCACTTGTACTTTGACTAATTGGCCAATTAATAAAGTCTATCAAATCAAAATTCACAATAACACCATATTTAACTCATAAATATTTAATAATAATATTATGAACTCACTAGTCAAAATTATGGTCCCGAAACTACTATTTCCGACACCACAAAAAAAGGGTTGCTATAGATATATTTTTGTGACACCTCCAACTTGAAACTTTGTTTTGGCAATGAGAAACTTGTTCTAATTGGTTATACATATTCATATATGGTTGAAGATTAAGGTTTTCAAAACTTTATCGATGGTCAAACTAGTTAGACTATCAGTTTTCGGTCAAATTAGTTTAATCGGTTTGTCCATTTCAATTGAATAAATTATTAAAAAATAATATTAAAAATAGAGAAAAACAAGTTTAATTGGTCTGACTTGTTAGTTTAACTAGTTCGATTGATTGGTTAATTGGCTTATCGGTCAGCTGGTCCAACCCCTTATTCTAGACCAAGACCCTAACTGATTCATGGTCAGATCGACTGGTCCAGACTGATTTTGAAAACAGTGTCGAAGGCATTGACTCGAGAAAATCTACTTTGGGTTACCTCATCACTTTTCCAATGAGAGCCATAGCTTGACAATCTAGATTACATAAATGTGTTGCTTTGTCCACTACCAACCACAAGCATGAAAGAAGTTGCTTTAGATGGAGAAATTTATATAGGAACTCAACTTTACTCAAGATAAGTATATCTTGTTTTGTAATATTCAAAGTGCTATTCATCTTGGTAAGAATTTGACTTTTTACGTTCGATTTAAACATATTAATATGAAATATCATAAGATATATGAAGTATCATAGGATACAAGAAACTAAATTTTTAAAATTTGTTATGATAATGGTTGAGATATATTTACCAAAAACTTATTATTAAGAAAGTTTGAAATTGTTCCTTAATCATCGATTTGTCTAACACATCTTAAAATAAAATTTTTAAGGTTGTGGGTCTTAGTGAGAAAACCACCTAAACCTTGTTTGGTTCACATGAATGGCTTAGCCATTCCTCCCTTATTCAATGCAATAAAACTATTCAGGAGTTTGGTTGGCTGTAAAACCTATTCCATTGAATAGCCATTACAGCCTAATTCCTCAAAACCATAGAATAGTAATTCAATGCCATCTCTAATGAATGGCTATTCAACGTTTCCAATAATATACAAAATTATTTATGTTTCCTTTGCTACCCATCTCACATCCTCTTCAAACTCCCAACTCCCATATGAGATTTTTTTCAACAAATCTCAAAGATTGTCGTGTGAGTATGAAATTTCTCTGTTTTATTTAAACTTTCTCTTTACCCTCACCATTCTCCCAATATACTTGTGTAGAACTTTTGGAGTGAGCAAGAAGAGGGGTTTGAAAGAACAACAGTAGCAGCCATGGTGAAAAAGATCAGCATAACAAAGAAAGCCTTGATTCCAGGTTTAATCAAACCTTCAAGAATGTCCAAGGGTACCTCTTTCTAATGGTTCCAATTTCCCATTACTTTTCTTCCTCTATTTTCTTTCTAGTTTTTTAATGTTGATTTTGGATTGTTCTTTTTCATTGGATTTAGAGAAATACCTTTTAATCTTTCGATTTTTAGTTTTGATTTTAAAATCCTATGGAAGAATTTTTCCTCTTTAGAGGGAAATTTTGATTTCGTAAAAATATTTAATTAGGTTTATTGGGTTTAATTTGTTGCGGTTTGCAATTAGCTTAAAAGCGCCTTTTGGGAATTAAAGTAAGATCTCACAAGTTCTACTTAATGGCATAACCTAGTTTCTCTTTCTTTTAGAAGATGATCCTTTCATCTTTGTGCTTAGACCATAGTATTTATCTATTTTTCCCTAAAAAGTCTGGTATTTTGGTTTATGTTGTAATTTGATCATGGCATTGTTGTTGGGGAATCATAGGCATCACAGGGGTTCAACAAGAGTTACTTATTGTCTTTTAGTTTAGTTTTCCTGATAATAAAAAGGACAGTTACTAAACGTGGGGAGTTCATAAAGGTTATGGAACAAAAATGTTACAATTTGTTTGCCCATGCTTATGAATAATAATATTGTTGAGCTTGGATTTCTTAACGTAAATTAGCTGAAATGCTAACATGGGTTGCGGAGTTGTTTTTCTTAATGTAAATTGGATGAAGATCAATTATGCAAATCTCTCTTTCACTGTTAAGAAGTCAAATTGAAATTTTTTCCTCTGCAGTAAAGTTCCATTGTCATGTTATATAACCTTTATTACCTTGCCTATGTGGATTTGGAAATTTTTGCTAGTTTTTATTATCTTAAATGTAAAAGCAAATGCTAGGATTACATGTTAATAAAATCTTTGCTTCATGCACTTTTTTACTCCATATTTATTGCTTCATCAATAAATAATAATTTTATTTTATGCCTCTTTTAAGGTTGCTTAAGGGTCACAGTATTCCTGGTAAAATATTATTGACCAGAAGGTCAGATATACTTGATGATTTAGGTTCACAAGAATGATCTCCCAGTTATCAAGGAAGTTTCTCACAAAATGATACCGGTACAAGTGATGACATGGATAAATCTGTAGAGGTGAGGTTTAGAGTGACTACAGTATCTTTTATGTATTTTGTTACGAAAATACAGAAAAAAATGATTTAGGCTTGTACTAGTGTGGCTTTAGACTTCTTTAAAAGTCCATGATTTTAGTAACTGAAAAGCATTCCTTTCATTTAAGGAAGGGTAAAAAATACAAATAATTTTGATGGTAATACAACTGTTAATAAGTTAACATCTTCAACCTCAAAGAATGAGGTTTTTTAATGTAAAGTGGTGATCTTTTGTTAATTGCTACCACCTTTAATATTATCGGCTTTGTAGAATGTTTCATATAAAAAAATTCTCTTACAATTCACTGGATTGTGCTTTTAACGCTTAATAACATTTTAATTGTTGCATTCCTAATGTAATAAGTTGCTTCTGTTTAATGATGCCAAGGTACTAGGCTTTGCTTTTAGTATCAATGTATCTTTTTAGGAGGCATTTAGTATCAGGTTTTAGTTTGTTCCAAATGCATTTTCTTAAGAGTGTTATGTTTCTTTCACTACAGGAAAATAGGGCTTTGGCGGCGTTTTATTAGAAAACGCTGCAAAAATTGTAAAACACAGAGCAATAGCGGCGTTTTTGAAACGCTGCTAAAAGATAGAGCTTTAGCGGCGTTTTTGATAAAACGTCGGTAAAAGACAGAGCAGTAGCGGCACTTTTGGTAAAACGCGCTAAAAGACAGAGCATTAGCGGCGTTTTACCAAAAGCGTCGCTAAAAGACAGAGTATTAGCGGCGCTTTTGGTAAAACACCACTAAAAGTCATATAACTCTTAAAATCTTAAACCCCCAAAAAATCATAAGCACTACTTTATAACCCCTAAAATAGTAAACCCCTAAATCCTAACAAACCCTAAACACTAAACTATAACCCTTAAAACCCTAAACGACGCAATAGGTGCATTTCTAGCGGCGCTAGGTTATAAACGCCGCTAATGTTAAATTATTTTGTTCAAAACTTCATCGTTTAGCTGTTTTATTTTTTACCCACACCTGATACACTTAACATTTTCTCCATTTTTCCCCAGTTCTATTTCCCCCTTCTTCCTCATCTTAAATCCCTAAAGTATTATCACCCATTCCCAAATTCGACATCCAAATCCCTAACGAATTTAATAATAATAAAAAAGTAATTTTAACAATTAAACTTAAATTCAGAAATTTGAAACATAGAGGAATTAAATTCTTAAGAATAGAAATATAATGACTAAATTTTAATTTTACGAAAAGTACAAATACTTATCTCATATTTTAGCTTTTACAGATTAAGTGGTTTAGTATTCAATTTGTTAAAGTATGTTAAGAGAATTACTTTTTCTTTTTTAAGATTTAACACTCCTATGTGAGAAGATATTATTTAACTCGTATATTTATTAAAAGTTTATATAAAAATTAATTTAAAAGTCTATATAAAAATTAATTGTTATTTTGGTTATAATCATAAAGTTAATTGTGTTTCGAATTTTTATTATAGAAAAATATTTGTTAAAAATGAAAAAAAATAAAATACTATTATTTAAAATAATTTTAAAGTTTTTTGGGTATATGACTTATTGTTTTTTAATTTATATATTAAATAAATTCTTATATAATAGTAAAAGAGATAGTCTTAATTAATTTTAAAATATTGAATTAATTATCATTATAGTTTAAGATTTATGGCTTAGGGTATATGATTTAGGGTTTAAAATTTAAGAGTTACTATTTTAAGGTTTATGGATTATGGATTATGGGTTTATGGATTATGGTTTACAGTTTATGGTTTAAGGGTTGGGGTTTAAGGTTTAGGTGTTAGGGGTTAGGGGTTAGGGGTTATGTGTTAGGGGTTATGTGTTATGGGTTTAAGGGTTATGTTGTATGATTTAGGGTTTAGGGGATAAAAGTTAGGGGTTTAGGTTTAGATTAGTTAATTAGTATTTTTTTAATTTATATATTAAATAATTTCTTATATATTCGTAAAAGAGATAATATTAAATTTAAGATATTAAAATTATGATTATAGTTTAATTTATTTAAGAGATAATAGATAAACTTTATATATATTTAGGATTTAACTTGAGATTTGTTAAATGATGAAATTTTATGTAATCAATTAATGCTTTTATATGTAAAAATATTTAATCTAAACAATTTGATATATAAAATATATAAAAAAATTAAAATTTAATCTAATTATTTTAAATATTACTTAAATTTTTTTAAAAAATTATTTAAAATTAATATAAAAGATATAATAATTCAATATAAAAATTATAAAAAAGTCAAACATTAGCGGAGTTTATGATAAAAACGCCGCAAAAGGCAAGCAATAGCGGCGTTTATGATAAAAACGCCGCAAAAAAGTAATTTATTTTAAATAAAACGATACCATTTTGATAAAATACGCGGCTAAATTTTAGTTTTGATTGAAAAGACGCTGTTTTATTTCTCTCCCCCTCCCCAATTCCCTTCTTTCCCGATTCCATTTTCTTTCTCAGCCATTCTCAGCCAGCACTTCGATTTCTCTCCCCCGATTCCCTTTTCTTTCCCAATCCCTTTTTCTTTCTCAGCCTTTCTTAGACTAAGCCATTTCACCCCATTGCAAACCCGAAACCCTCATTTTCCCCCAAATCATAGTTCCCCCTAAACCCTAAAATTTCCCTAAATCAAACCCATTTGCCGTCTCCCTCTCTCTTTTCGATCGACAGGTATTATAATTTTCTAATCAAACCCAAAGCTCCTTCTTTCATTTTGATTTCATTGTAGCAAGCAAGCCGTTTATTTTTTATTTCATTTCGACTTCGATTTCACTTCTGTTTTATTTTTGCAGTAAGCAGAAAGATTAAGGGATTTCATTTTGAAATCAAACCCGATTGAAGGCTACCTTTGGCGAGTCCATCAAATCAAGGTACTCTCATTTACTTGTTCTTTTAAACCCTAGACTTTAGCATGCTGACATTTATATTTTTTTTCTTTTGTGTTCTTTAGTATATGCCAACTATTGGGAATTTTATTGTTGTTCTCTTTCCCTCTGTGTATGTAGTTAGTTCCCTATTATGGGAATTTATTTTGTTGGTTTTGATTTCTGCATTTGATTTTGGCTTTTTGGTTCTTTGAGTCGGAAGATTGATGGCCTTTTATGGGCTAGTTTGATTTATATTGGCATTTGATTATACATGATTGGAAAATGGTTTAATATGTATAGATTCTCCAAGACTAGAAACTTTATCCTTGATGTTTCAAGTTATTGAATGATGAACTTGGCTGTCTTGAAACTACAACCTACACATGAGTGACCTTCGATACTGTAAACATGTTTTCGGTTATCAGTTTAGTGTCTTCTCATGTGATCATTGGTAGAAGCAATTCCTTGTTGGATTAGATAGTTTAGGTTAGATAACCCGACCTATATTGAATTGCTTGCTCTATTTATTGTGTTTTGGTTTCAATGGTCAATATTCTGGGCTTATTAAACTCTAAAAATGCATGTCACCAGTCATCCTCATGAAAACATGCCTCAAAAACGCTCTTTACTTCTGCTGTTGTGCTTGTGCTGCCTTACACTCAAATATTTATGTTACCAATCTTAGCTGGTCCAGTCACCTTTTCTTCCATGATCTTCTGCATATTGTGTAATGTTAATACATCCTTCCTTATCCTGCATTGCTTTTACACTGTTAAATAGCGGGCAGTAGTTATCCCTAAAGTTTTCTGGCGAACTTTAGAGTCATAAAAACCCTGGCTAAAGACTTCCTGATTCTGAAATTTGTTGCCTTGCATTGGAGGGCACCTATTGAGCTTGATGGTCTACATCTTTTCACAGAAACTGTAGAAATTTCAAAACCTGTTACTTTTTGGAGAGAAGTTATCTTATCGTTTCCTTCTGTCTTGGTAACTGCATATTTGTTTTATTTTCTCCTTAATCCTCAAGTCATGCTCTAAGAAATACACTCAATTGAAGTTTGGAGCGACTCTATCCTCTTTTAACTCTATGATCTTATGAATGTGCAGAGCATGTTTGTAATGTCTCTGTCATAGTGGCTTCATCATATGATATCAATTACTATGTTACACATTGATGGTTAGAAAGTTGTAATTAATTATTTTTTATTCAATTTGATGGCTCGGAATAAATTGTTTGTGGTGACGCATGCATATTCACGTAACAGATGATGTGATTGTTATACATAGCTATTACATGAGTTGAGACCTGATGAGAGTAAGTTGGAGAATAGCCTGTGTTATCCAAAAATTAGTATTTTGTTCTAACAATCACTCTTTTGCATGCTAACTCAGCATATTACAGTGACATCTGGGTCGGATCAATTGCTTGCCAGTTGGAAAAGAAGGAAGGTAGGGCTATCCATTTGTACATCATGACATTGGGGTTATCCATTTGCCAGCATATTACCCTAGACTTCTGTGATGAGTTAAATGAATTTAACTCAATTGAATAATGATTAATTCACTTGTTTTAAGTGTTTTTTTTTATTTTATATTTTTTATATAAAAAATATATATACTTAAATCACAAAATGATAACTAAACTATACTTATTTTCCCAAATTGATATTTAAACTTTTTTGTTGTCATAAGTGGTACTTAAACTATACCACTTACCCATTTTATCTCTGTTGTTAAAGAAATTCCCTTAACCAATCATTTTGTGGCACGATATAATTTTTAACTAAAATATCCAAAAAAAGATTAAATATTATTTCCTTTATAAACATATTTATCTTTTTTTGTTCTTCACCTAAAAGTTCTAGTGACAAAAAATTCAAGAACTAATCGAGAAACACATTTGAACCTAGTTTTCGACAATAAAGCTTAGATTGCGATGAGTTTTTTTTTCTTTTTAATTTTTAAATATATTCTACCGGACACATCGCAATTCCGAGTATCTATGTTAGTGATTTAGTAGCTCTTCTTAAATTTGAATCTCGATGATAATTAGACTGGAGGATGCCATTACTGTAGTGAGGATCCTTTAAATATTTACCTTTTTTTAATAAATTTTGAACTAGAATGAACTGGCAAAAGTGTTGTTAAGAAGCTGAGGGTGTTACCGTAGCTCAACCAATTTAATAATTTAGGTTGATGTTATAATGTTATTGAAAGGCATATTTGAGTCAGATTATTTTTTTTTATTTTATGGCTGTTTATTGTTTGCAAGTGTAATTTAATTTGCTAGAATTGACTCTTCCATCGAATTTATAATTTCTAAGAGGTATGTATATTTAATTTGCTAAATCTTTATTTCTAGGAGATTATATTTGGTATGTATTCCATGAGCTAATTACAAGGTAATTACAATTTCAAATAGGTATGTATATTTAATTTGTTAAATTTGTTTTTAACTTGTTTTTTAATGGATCATTAATGGATCATGTTTTTAACTTATTTCAAGTCTGTCCTTTGATTATTTTTTTTAATTTGCTTATGCTGTTTATCCTTATATACTTGTTATGTTGTCTTTAATTTTTTTAATTTGCTTGCTTATCCTTTGGATCTCTTTGCTACTAGTTCCAATGCGTATGTTTTTCTCATTGCTACAGGTTCCAATGCTTATGTTCTTAAGTATGAATAAGTATGAATTAATTTTATTACCATGTAGCTTGCTTGTCGATTAAAATTACAACAATAGCTGACCTTCTCTCCAACCTTTTTTTAAATATTTTAAAGATTCAAAGTATATAGGCTGGAAACCTGACGGGTTGCCTTATATCGAGCTGTAAGATATAATGGATCCTCCCTAAGTGTAACAACGCCACGTATGATGAATCTTAAAAAATTCAAAAAGACTTGAAAAAGTTCTATCGAGCTCATTTACTATTGAATATTTATTACCATGTAGCTTGCTTGTCCATTAAAATTACAACAATAGCTGACCTTCTCTCCAACCTTTTTTTTAAATATTTTAAAGATTCAAAGTATATAGGCTGGAAACCTGACGGGTTGCCTTATATTGAGCTGTAAGATATAATGGATCCTCCCTAGGTGTAACAACGCCACGCATGATGAATCTTAAAAAATAACTTACATAACTCACATAACTTACATAATTTACATAACTCACATAACGTACATAACAACTTACGGAACTTAACTAATACATGTAGTGTAATCTAATAGTTTCCTTAAAAGCATATAGTTTAAAGTTCAAATTTCATAACTTACATAATCTACATAACTTACATAAAACATAAAAATATATCATATCAAGACTTACATAATAAACAACTTACCTGTGTAATTTATTGTCAACTTTAGAATTCAAGAACTACGAAATGGATAGGAGTTGGATGAAATTGTCAAGGGTAAGCAACGCCTATCAAAATGGAGTACAAACTTTTCTGAATTTTGCATTTCAATATGCAAGCCAAGAGAATATGATTCTTTGCCCGTGTAAGAAGTGTGGCAACATCAATTGGCATACTCGTGAAGTTGTCTACGAACATCTAATTGTTGATGGCTTTATTCGGGGGTATAAAAAATGGATTTTCCATAGAGAGTGTACATCTAGTGGAACTTCTTCAATGGTTAATCCGACTTATCCTGATATTGATTACCATCAGTATGTTAGACAAGATGACATGGAAGGTATGTTGCGGGATGCATTTAATATGCACAGTCATGGTGAGCAATCGTTTCCACCTGACTTTATTGCATCCGATGATTGTAATATTGGTGGAAATGTTTTTGGCGAAACGGGAACAAGTGCGCCTTATGAGGAGCCAAATGAAGAAGCGGCAAAGTTCTACAATTTACTTAATGAAATGAACGAAGAACTTTACGAGGGATCAAAATATTCGAAATTGTCCTTCTACATTCGTTTATTTCACTTAAAATGTTTGGGAGGGTGGACTGGAAATTCTTTTACAATGCTGCTAGAGTTTCTGAGAGAGATGTTTCCTTTTGCAAAAATCCCCCAATCTTGTCAAGATATGAAGAGACTAATAAAAGATTTGGGCCTTGGGTACGATAAAATTCATAGTTGCCCAAATGACTGCATGTTGTACTGGGGTGATCAGAAGAACCAACAGTGTTGTAATGTTTACGGCAAGTCTCGTTAGATGAATGGGAATACAGAAGATGTGAATGCGAATGAAGTGGGGCACAGTTAATAAAGAAGCCAGTCAAGGTTTTGCGATACTTTCCCCTAATACCAAGACTTCAAAGGCTTTTCATGTCGTCAAAGACGGCCGAATCTATGAGGTGGCATAATGATCAACGGACCGTTGATGGATTATTAGGACATGCTACGGATTCTTTAGCTTGGAAATCATTTGACATGAAATTTTCAAGCTTTGCAAGCGATCCTCGAAATGTGAGGCTTGGGCTAGCAGCTGACGGCTTTAATCCATTTAAAATCATGAGTACTTCGTACAGTACTTGGCCTGTGGTGCTTGTTCCTTACAATTTGCCTCTATGGATTTGCATGAAGCAATCTTCGTTTATTTTATCAATGATTATTCCTGGAGAGAAAGGTTCCGGAAATGATATTGGCATCTATTTGCAGCCACTTATTGAAGAGTTAAAACAATTATGGTCGGGTGTTGAGACATATGATGTATTAAAAAAAGAGAACTTTTATTTACGTGCAGCTTTATTGTGGACAATTAATGATTTCCCGGCTTATCTAATTTATCGGGTTGGAGTACTAAAGGACGTTATGCTTGTCCTTGTTGTGCTGCGCAAACTTGTTCGAAATGGTTGTACAATGGGAAGAAGTTCTCTTACATGGGCCATCGTTGGTGGTTAGATGGAAATCATAAATTTAGATTTCAGAAGATTCTATTTGACGGTACTGAAGAGTACAGGGGAGCTCCTCAGCAGACCGTTGGATCTAAAATCTTGTTTATGTTAAAAGATATCAACTTCAGTTATGGGAAGATGAATCAACCACCTAACACGCAATCAAAGAGAAGATCGAGGGATGAATCCGATGATGAATCTGACTAAGAGGATGATTCTAATGAGGCAGACTTGTGGAAAAAAAGAAGTATTTTTTTTAGTTGCCTTATTGGGAGCATAATATTTTACGCCACAATCTTGATGTCATGCATATTGAGAAGAATGTCTGCGAGAACATAATTGCGACAATTTTGAATGTCGATGGAAAATCAAAAGACAATCTTTAGAGTCAACTTGATTTAGTTGACATGAGAATTCGGCGTGATCTTCATCCTCAAGTACTTCCGAATGGGAAATATCGGTTGCCGCCTTCTATTTTATCAATGTCAAAGGAAGAGAAAGAGGTGTTTTGTATGGTGTTGAAGGATATAAAGGTCCCAGATGCGTATGCGTCAAATATATCTCGATGTGTGAGTCTTAAAGATTGAAGATTATATTAATTAAAATCACATGATTACCACATCTTGATGCAAGATTTACTCCCAGTTGCTTTACAGTGTTGCATGTCAAAAAATGTGACGTCCTGTATAATTGAACTATCCAATATAATGAAAGCTATTTGTGGCAAAGTTTTGGATGTTGAAAACTTAAGAAAGTACAGGATCGAGCTGCTTTGACTTTATGCAATTTGGAGAAGATCTTTCCACCTTCCTTCTTCACTATTATGGTGCACTTGGTAATCCATCTCCCTCACGAAGTAATACTTGGTGGACCGGTTTTTTATCGATGGATGTATCCAATAGAAAGGTGCTAATTTATTTGTCAAGTATTTATTTATTCGCGTCTATACATTTAGTTACAACTTTTGATAAATATTGTATATCGTGTTTAGGTTCCTAAGCAAATTGAAATCTTATTGTCGCAATAAGCATTATCCAAAAGGATCAATTACTGAAGGCTACTTGGCAGAGGAGTGCATGACATTCTGTTCTAGATATTTAGAAGATGTTGAAACACGATTGAATAGACCAAATAGAAATGCTGGGCTCAATGATCATAACTTGGCCGAAACTTATTTATTCCAAAGTTATGGAGAACCAATCGGCAAAGTTGAAATTGCAGAATTAGATGATATATCATGGATACAAGCACATCGATATGTACTTTTTCACCACGATTTAGTTGAACCGTTACGCAAGTAAGTTCTAAAATTTCCTCACATATTTGTCGTTTTGATTGTTTATCTTCTAACCAATTACACTTGTTTTTAATATAGTGAGTACAAACAAATTTTGAGATCTCGTGCACGCTCTCGAAGATTGCAACATCAAGAGATTAATAAGTTACTCACAGAATATTTTCATGAATGGTTAAGTCAAACAGTATGTAACTAAAGTTAATAAGTTACATATAATCCCGAAATTTAGTTAATTATTCAATTTACTTTCGATTCAATAGGTTTGGAGTGGAAAGGACGTCAATGACGAAGTTAAATGGCTTTCCCAAGGTCCGAATAGAATAATAAAAAGATATAGTGCCTTCCTCATCAATGGATATAGATTTCATACAAAGTATCGTGAGAGAATGAGGAGAGCTCAAAATTGTGGAGTTGTTGTTAATTCTTCAATTACAAGTTATGCTAGTGCTAGGGACAGTAATCCGGTTGAGGGTAATGTGGAGTATTACGGACTTCTTACCAACATTATTGAGTTGGATTACTATGGCAGATGGAAAGTTGTCTTATTTCGGTGTGATTAGGCTGATGTTAATACTGCTCGAGGAATTAAAGAAGATCAATTTGGTTTTACAATGTTGAATTTCTCTCGCTTGATTCACACTGGACAACAATTGATGGACGAGCCATATGTATTTTCCTCTCAAGTGAAACAAGTTTTTTATTCGAAAGATCCAACTGATGAGGGTTGGTATGTTGTACTCCGGAACACCCCTAGAGACTTGTTTGAAATGGGTAATGGAAGTAGAGATGACATCGTCGAAAGATCAGAAACATTACCTTTTCCAGAACAAAACTTAGATGAAAATATCCCTAGTACTAATACACAACATCAATGGGTTCGACATGATGTGGATGAAGATATTTACGAATAATGATGTAGTAAGATTTTACAATTTTTTAATTATATGTAATATTATAATTTTAATCTTTGTCATGTTATATAATTTAACTATTTTATATGTACTACTATTGTTGTAATTTGTTACTAAAACTTTAACTATTTTATGTGTATTGCAGGAAAAATGCGTAGAAGAAGATTAAGAGATTTAAGTATTGTCCAGAATACTCCAAATTCGGAAGAAGGAAATAGTGAACAGCAGACAGTTGTTGGATCTTCGAATGTGCCGGAGACACTTGATGAGCCTGAAGAATTTCAAAGTAATGTTATGTTCATTTTACATGTGTTGACTTTTATTATTGAATTATTTGTCAATTTTAATATAATAATAGTATATCATTTTTCAGCTGAAAGTGGTGGGACGCGTAGAGTTCGAGGACGTACTCTGCTTAGAGATTTATACGACTTAGATCCTGTCGAGCGTGTTAAAGTAAGTAGAAATACTCATGGTCAGCCTGTTGGATTTGAAGCTCGACTTTTAGCAGGCTATTTGGGCATTTTAGCACGAAATGCAAATATGTTGTCCATCAACTATGAATCATGGCATCACATGCCTAATAGCAACAAAAATCAGGCTCTCGCTAATATTAAGGTAACAAAATGTGAATGAAATTTATAATACTTTGGTTTAAGTTTCATTTATATTTACATTCTAAACTTATATTTTTTTAGGAGAGATTTGCTTTAGAAGTCTCCGATGATTATATCAAAAAGGCATTAGGTAAAAGATGGAGAGACAATAAAAGCACTTTAAAGAAACAATATTTTAAGAAAGACATAAGCCTCGAGGAAAAATTGAGAAATGTTCCGCCGGGAATGCTGAGGTATCAATGGGAAGATGCAGTTAGATTTTGGAATTCAAAGAAAGGAGAGGTATTGCGTATTTCCAAACTCTTATATATAGTGTTTACTTTATACGTAATAATAATTTTATTATGTAGAACCGTGAGCGAGTTGAAACAAGCAGCAGGCAAAAACAAAAATTCACGCACATGGCAGGGTCGAGAAGTTTTGCTTCTGTAGTTGAGGCCGAGGTATTATGAATTTATTAATTCTTTCAAATATTAATAACTTTCTATTATTAAATAATATTCTTACTACTATATTGTAGGAAATTAAATCCGGACAAAAAGTTGGACGCCTTCAGCTTTTTGAAATTATGCATAAAAAGAAAGATGGATCTCCTATGACATCCGAAGCTGGAGAAATTATGGTATATTTACTTAATAATATTTGATTTATTCTAAATATTTATAATCTTTAATGATAATTGTTTAATTTGATTCATTCTAAATATTTATAATCTTTAATTATAATTGTTTAATTCAATTCATCATTAGTAGTTTTAAATAATGTTAAGTTATGTTGCATTCCTTTTTATTATATATTTCGTTTCTAACTCTTTAATTGATTTTTGAGGAGAAACTAAAGGAGAAGAAGGCAGAATATGAAGCGATTGCTTCGAGTGATAGTTCTGTTAATCTTGAGAACATTGATAACAGAATTATCACTGAAGTTTTGGGTCCTGAAAGGTACGGTCGGGTTCGGTTTCAAGGATCTGGTGTTACCCCGACCCAATATTTTGGATCCGGCTCCCAGCAATACATGCCTTCTGGAAGTCAAGCTCAAGCTGAAGTTCAGAGGTTAAGAGACCAGATAGCTCAGATGCAAGCGAACACGGTTGAGAAAATTGCCGAGGTTCAACGAAAATATGAAGAACTCCAGCAACAACTTAGAGCGAAAGCAGTAGAGAGGGAGGCAGCGGCTGCAGCGAGAGAGGCAGAGGCATGAGCGATGGTAGCAAAGCAAAGTAAAAAGTACGATGACCTTCAGCTACAGCTTCAGCAGATGATGCATATGTTTTAGCAATCGCAAAAGCCGTCATCTTAAACATTAGTTTTCTTATTGTAAGAATGTTTTTAAGTTTTGTCACGTTTAACATTATTGCAAAAATATTTTAAATTATACTTTATTTATTAATTATATCATATATCTTTAGTTAAATTTGAAGTATCATTTAGAATTAATTTTTTGGTTGTATTTTTATGCTAAATTTGCTGTTTTTGGCTGTATTTTATACTATATTTGTTATATTTGGTTGGATTTTAATGCAGGAAGGGCTAGATATTGGTGAAAAAAATATTGCAAATCTGCCAAAATTAGCGGCGCTTTTCCCACAAACGCCGCTAAAAGCCGTGATTTTTAGCGGCGCTTTTACCACAAACGCCGCTAAAAGCCATGACTTTTAGTGGCACTTTTCCCACAAACGCCACTAAAAGCCATGACTTTTAGTGGCACTTTTCCCACAAACGCCACTAAAAGCCTTGACTTTTAGCGGAATTTTTTTCAATAAACGCCACAAATTTTTGTGGCGTTACCTATAGTGGCGTTTTTTGCGGCGTTTTAGAAAGCGCCGCTAAAAGTCTATTTTCATATAGTGTTTATTGTATGATCTTGGTGGCCTTCTTTTCCAATTAATGGAATCAATGAATTAGAGCGAAAGAATTTGTATGTATCATATTTGATATCCAGGGTTAACCAATTTGTCATCGGATGGATAGATTGTATTTATTAAATAAATTTTGGTTTCTCGTTTGAAATTTTATGAACTGAAAACAGGGATATGCACCACCTAAGTTAGATAGAATGGAGTGAATTTTAATGAGGAAACGCCTTGAGTATCTTGATTGTGTTGCTCAATTTGATCGACAGTGATTTTTTTTTCAGATACAAGCACATTATGATTGATCTCGGCACCGATAATAACAAGATTAACTGGGCTCTCAAGGACAAATAGGAGTTCATAGACATCATTGAGACTGTATACCGTGGGGCAAGGAAATGTCGTGGTCTGGTAATTGCTCCGAAAGATTACTCGACAAAGTACCGTTACTGAGTATTCTTGCAACCTGTAGTTGATCAGAATGTAGACTGTATGTAGATATGTGTGCCGTTTGCAATGCTTGGTTGCATGAATGATGAAACTTTGAAATATATATTTTATGTGCTCTTTTGATGCTTGTTTACAGTATAACACCTTAGCTTGGAGTGACTTTCCTTACAATTGTTTGATAAGGAACAAGTATTTTAATTTAACTATATAAAAATATAAATGATATGTTTATAAAGATGATAATCTTATGATTCAACCATGGTTGTAGATGGATCTTCCAATTAACTCAATTGAAGATTATATAAACTTGATTTTTATTATATAAAAGATAAAAGAAATTTATTAAAGGAAGAAAAAGAGTGCAAGAAAAAATTAAATGGATAATGGAACATTTAGCACATTAAATATGTGTTTAAAAATAATAAAGTAGTTATATATTATTTTTATAATATTATATATTATGATTTTTATTAATTCATATTTTAATAATAATATTGAGAATGTTATTAAATTATATATTATTTTATTAAATTGTATTTAATAATAATTATGTTAAAATATGATTAAATTATTTATTATTATTTATTATTAAATTATATTTAATAATAATCTTATTAAAATTTCAAAACAATAATCATCCATCTAAAAAATTTCTACTAAGGGTATTTTAGTCGTTTAAGTTTTTTTCCTTATGCTATTACAATGTCTATTCCAATCAACCAAACACAAGAATACTATTACAACTCTATTCCATTCCATTCCTTTCAACCAAACGACTGAATTACTAATTACAACTCTATTCTATTACAACTCCATTCCATTCTCCAACCAAACGTACCCTTAGTTTCATAAATTAAAATATAGTATAATTAAACATAGTACTTTTAAAAAGTTATCTTTTATTGTTCATTTTTTCACAATTAATTTACTGTTGTCAATATTTAGGGAGTTATTTGTTATTTCTAATGATACCAATAAAGGAAAAGATTATAAGATTATTAATATAAAAAATAAAGTATTATTTATATGAGTAGTAGTTTAAAATTTTTGTAAATATAAATTCAAATCAATATTTCCATCTCCTCTCAATATATATATATATATTTTGGTGAAACCACTCTCAATATTAAAACAACATAAAACAAAAAAAATAACAGAAAAGAAATAATCGTAGCTATATACTATAAATACTAACTGAACCCTATTAATTAATTTCATTAATATGCAGCAATCCTTTCAAGAAAAAATAAAATAATATGCGGTAATATTGAAAATTAAATAATCTCGTGACTCAACGAGACAAGAGTACTCATCCTACCATTATTTAACAAATATCATTAATGCTTGAAGTTCATAAAATTTAGCGGTCTATGGTGAAGAGTTGAAGTTGGATTATGTTTAGCCTCTTACTCATGGATTGTGGTTCTCTAAACTAGGCAAGCCCCCTAGTCAGAACGGCGTCCTTGATGACCTGGAGTGATTCCACGATATCATCACATAGCTGGTGAGGGTTGGGTATGGTTCCTTCATCCACTGACAGAACAATGGTCATCTTGTCGATGTAACTCTGGAAGTTTATCATTAGTGCCTGCAATTTTCAGTAATCAGTAGGATATACAATAAACACATCGCTACTGCTAGTTATTCTCAAATGAAGGCTTACATAAGGTTGACCATAAGAACTTGGAGCAAGGAAAGCCATTGGATGACCACAAAAACCAATTTCCTCCACAGGTCCAACCATATTCGAGAAGCACATTGTTGTGCGAGATATAACTTTGTGGGACAGTGCACTTGCCGCCTGTGTTTTACAAGATTAAAACATATATCACTTTAAGCATAATGAATTAAAATATATTCAATTATACCTTGATGCCAAAAAGGTTGAGTGCCCAGTCAGCAATATAGAAAGTGCAAAAAGCTTCAAGGGAGCGTTTCTTTCGGTCGATGATGGCCTTAGCATTACGAACATAATCTAATGGATCTTCCCTTACAGCAATGGTAAAGGGGAGAAGAACATAACCAATCCAGTTGCCCCACTTTACTTCAGCATCCTTCTCCATCATATCAGCTAAAGCCTGCCATGAATTAAACAATTTGTTTTATTAAGATAAGTGTGGATTTGGAAAACAGGGGCCAAACCTGTAGTGTAAACCATAATAAGCCTGGAATTTAAAGAAATATGTATTAACCTGGATGCCTGGAGCTGGCCTTATGTTGACGAGCAAATTTGATCGGAGGCGAATACTCTTTGGAAGGTTATTCGTTTCTGTTGCTCCCCCATCTTTCTTGTTTTCGCCTAGTAAGTAATTAGAAAGTGAATCATACAATCTTAATTTCTTGTTTCCCACACATAAATTATTACATGTTGGTAAAATGTATAGAAATAGAAATCTCACTACATATTCTGTTAATATAGCGTGACAAACCAGCCTGTGTCATCCCAAAGGCAACATCGTTTATGGTCTGCAAAATTAAGCTCAAAGGATTTTAAAAAAAATCTTCTAAAATAAATGACAATGATAATTAAGAAAGCAGTTTATGGAATTTCTTCCTTAGCGACTCACAGTGTTCATCGCATTCTTCACGAACTTGATGTCATCCAAACTCACTGTCCTGTAAACAATCCGCCGTGGAGTAGACTCACTTCCCGGCAGACCCTTTAGAGGATTCTGAGTATCTGTCAAGAACAATGCCGTGGCAATAAACATGAAAACATCAACCACGGTATTCCAGAACACCTGTAAAACAAACCAAAACCTCAACAGAATCCTCCAAATTCCTATACGATCACTCTTCTTGTCTTTCTTCTTCCTGATGGGAATGGTGGGCAAGGCCTTAGAATCTTTCATTTGGCGAGTGCAAGCAAGTAGAAGAGACAGCAGAGAAGTGCCATCGCCAAGGGAGTGATGAATCCTGAAAATACCAACCGCCTCGGATTCGGAAGTTCTTAAGTTGAGCAGATGAAGGTCCCAGAGAGGTTGCGATTTGTCAATGGTGGTTTTGCTTAGGTTGTAGACATAATCTTCAAGGAATTTGTCTGGTGAGTCCATGTTTTGGTCTAGCTCTGGAACTATAACATGCCTTTCCAGATCCACTTCGGTTGGAACCCATCTCATCTCTCCGTTGTTCTCGACCTGCCATTTCTTTATATATTAGTTTACTGAAAATGTAAATTAAAAGGAAAACAATACTGTTTGAATGAAATCCACTACTAAAATATATTCTTAAAGTAAACCTCTAGTTTAATTACTTTTTTTAAGAAAAGAATGCATCCTAATTTAATAACAGGGTTTATATTTTTAATGATTTTTTTAATAATGAAAAATAATGTTATTTATTATTCATATTATTATTTAATTGAAATAATAATATTTTTATTATTTAAATAATTTGAAAAAATTTATTCAATTTATCATCATCAAAACAACGATCTAATGTTCAAGCTATTATACAGGAGATTTATAAAATTTTAAAAATATTAAAATTTCTATTTTTTTTGTAAAATTTAGTATATATTTTTTAAATTTCATTTTTTCTATTTTTAATAATTTTTTTATTTTTTTACTTTTAAAGGTTTTTAAGGTTGTTTAGATGATCTCACGATGACATCATTGTATGATACATGATAGCATATGAATAGCATGTCCAAAGGATTGAATCGGGAACATCTAAAACGTTAGGGACTAAATTAGAAATATCTAATACTAAAGTGGAACAAAAAAATTTAAAAGATCAAAGTGAAAAAAGCCATATATTTTAGCAACTTCAAGTTCATTTTACCATCTATGTTCAAGATTTATAGTTTTCATTTCCACCAATGTTATCTCTAAGCTTCAAACTTAGTTTTATATTTTTGAGACAGTAATTTATCTTATTATTACATTCAAGAATTATTAGTGTTTCATGAATATAATGATTGTGATGGTTGTTTTTCGTATAATTCTAATATTTAAAATAATAATAAAGAAAAATAAACGGTGAAAAATAAACACTAACCCATATAATTTTGGAATAGACTTGCGTTGGTGCCAAAATCAAGTGAATATTTGTCTTGGAGTTGTCAGGTTTAAGACTTTAAGTTGGTAGCTTAAGTTATATAGACGTTGCAAACATAGATGCGGCTGAACCGAGGTGACTTATGCCAATAGAATATAACTTTCATCACTTCTATATATAGGTTTAACATAGATGCGACTGAACCGAGGTGATTTATGCCAATAGAATAGACACCTCGAGGGTATGTTAAACTGGTAAAGGAATGAAGCCCTAGCATTTTCAATTAGCACAGGTAGGGAAAGTAGAGCATCTAAAGAAGGAAGTGTGTTATGTTTGTATTGTACCTGCAAACTAGAGAAACGAGGGTGTCTAAGCAAAGAATGGCCCAAGTTGGCTTTGACGACGTCTGGGTAAATTTTCGTCTTGCACCCCATGATGGCTATAACATAGACGTTGAAATTTGGTTCGTGATACAGGCGAGACGACGGGCTCAATGGCTCTTCTTCGCATGTTCTTTGCCCATTATTCTTACTCACTTCTTCGTCTCTTTGGCTTGCTGATGATCTTGCTGTTTCAATAGGTTTGAGAGCTTGCTTTCTCAATCTGAAACTGTTCGTAGATTCCATTTTTCTTCCTCTCAAAACCCAATTCCCGACGAAATTCTTTTTGGAATTTAACAACGGAAATGGAAAGAAATTATAAATGGTCGGAACGTATGTACGTCGGAGTAGCTCGATTTAGTGTCATTTATCATCATGCATTTAAGGTTTTCAACTTTGTTCACTGAAGTTTGTTGGATACATTTATTAGTACTGTTTTGTCTTTTTATAATTTATATTATTTATGAGTCTTTATGTAAATTTTTTTTTGGCTTTATTCATTCTTTGGCCCTCAAGTATATCCATTTCTCCATATTAGTCCTTCAATCTTTTTTCTCCATTTTAATACCTAAACTATAATTCCGTTACGCTTTTTAGCCCATGTTGCTAACGGTATTAAAAAAAACAACCAATTAGACCACATTGATTCTGCATTGACCGCATTGCCAAACTAAAAAATTGTAAAAATTTTATTATAAATCATAAAAAAATACTTTAAAAAATATAAAACTGTAAAAAAAATGTTTAAATTATTAAAAAAATAAAAAATTATAAAAATTAAATATTTCAAATAATTATTAAATATTTTTGAAAATAACTTAAAATCTTAAAAAATTATTAAAAATTACAAAACATTTTTTAAAATTTGTAAAAATTATTAAAATTTGGGAAAATTATTAAAATTTGGGAAAATTATTAAAAATTGTAAATAATTATTAAAAAATTATTTAAAATTTGAATTGGTAGCATTTAATTGAAAATTTCACAATTTTTGAATAATTTTTATAATTTTTTAATCAATTCATATGTTGTTTCTATTTGAGGACTACGAATTTGAAAACAACAACGCTAGAATAAATCAAGAAAGAAAGTAGATGACAACATAGAAACTATCTAGCATTGTTTTGGAATTTGCAGAGAAAGTTGAAGTAAAAGAAGAATTTGATTAGTTAATTATTTACAATTTTTAATAATTATTTGCAGTTTTTAATAAATTTTAAAAAATATTTTATTATTTTCAATAACTTTTTTACAATTTTAAAATATTCTTAAAAATATTTAATTATTATTTAAAATATTTATTTTTACAAATTTTTATATTTTTCTAAATATTTTTTTCTTAACCTTTTATTTTTTTATATTTTTTTGGTCTAATCAATGCAATCAACGACCACGCCATCGTTCACATCAGCAGTTAATAGGGACACGTGATGTGTTCTGATTAGTTGCTATTTTTTTAACACTATTAATGGCAAGGCTCGAAAAGTGTAACAGAATCATAATTCAAGTATTAAAATGGGACAAAATAAAGTTTAAATGCCAAAATGAATATAATTTATAGGCAATTTTTTTTTTACATTGTAATCGTTTATTGTCAAATTGATATCCATTGAACGAAAATATTTTAATGAAATTAAATTTCTTAATTATAAATTAGTTCATTTTAATTTAAAAGTGTAATGAAAAACCAGTTGTATCCTTTTTATAATAAAAAGTAAAGTAACTATTTTCATAATTAAAAATATTAATTCGTATAAAGTTTAAGATTAAGAATTAGCTTAATCAGTTAGGGTAATAATTAAAAAAAGTTAAGTTGTATACATCATTGATATTTTTATTATTTGCATCATAAAGAGTGAAAAGTGAAATAAGGTTGTTGAAAAACAAATTAAGAAATTAGTAGCTAATTGAGGAGACAAGTGGTCTGTCGTTTATTTAATGCTTGAGGACCATAATTAATGTGCGATGAGCGGTAAAAGAAGGGTATTTTATGAAATAGATCCTGTGGCAGTGAGCGGGGGTACCTATATTTCTTTTTGTTTTATTGGTAAGCTTAGTCAGCCCCGTAATCAGTATGGTGCAGCTAGCTGGAGTAATTTTAAGATATCATTATATATATATGGCAGGTAAATTGGTGAGGGATAGATAACGCTACAATTCATCTACTCATCGATGGACCCAAAAGCCAGACATGCCAGCCAGCTGTTCTTCTAAATTTAAGATAACAAATCTGCGGGACCAACCAGCCTGTATGATCCATATCCACAAATAAACATCCTTCTGATGTATGAAATTTTCGGACATAACTATTCAACACATTTATGGCATCTTCTTCCTAATGCAAACGCGAGGTGTTGTAGTAAGATTTTAACCTTTTATGTACCCAATTAAGTTTAACATCAAATGTTGATATAGTTATTTATTTTAATATAAATTAAATTTTATATGTTAATTTGGTTAATTGGTGGAAGTAATTGATTAAAGGTTGATGATTATAAAATAATTGTCTCCATCTATTAGAATTACATAAAAATGCTAATAGTAAATATGCCTCATTTGGTTATCAGTGTAATAACATGAGGAAAAAAAACTTATTTATTATTGTTATTGAATACTTTAGAAACCCGAATCCGATCCGCTCTGGTGACCCAAAATTTGACCCAATTAGGGAAGGACGACAACACCTTGCGACGCTTTGCTAGCTCGCTACCCTGCTAGCTCACCTCATTGCTAGCTCGCCTCCTCACTAGCTCACCACTCTGCTAGCTCACCTCCTCGCTAGCTCGCCACTCTACTAGCTCACCTCATCGCTAGCTCACCACTCTACTAGCTCGTCACTGTCTGCTAGCTCACCACTCTGCTAGCTCATAATTGTCTGCTAGCTCGCGACCCTGTTAGCTGACCACTTTCTAGCTTGCCACTCTGCTAGCTCGCCTCCTCGCTAACTCGCCACTCTCTAGCTCCTCACTCTGCTAGTAGAGTGACGAGCTAGTAGAGTGATGCGACATACTCTACTGGAAAGATGGCTATCCATTCAAGCTTTGAAAAATGAAATGAATGGAAGAATTACCCCAACTTCATTGGTTTTTTGGTGCATCATTCTTCTGAGGTAGGTGTTGGCTTAACTTATAACAGCTCATTTTTCAATGATGTCGAAAACAGTGGTTTCAGAACCACAAATTCAACGAGTGAGTTTGTAAAATTATTATTTAATATTTTCAATTCAAATATAGTTTTATATTAAATTTTTAATATGATAAATTTTGCTAATTAAATGAATAGTTAAGCTCACGTGGATTGTCCTTAAACTTAAGTGGTTTTGGAAAATAAGGTATCGAGACATCGTTTCTATAGGTCGAGCCCGTCGAGTGATTATATAGGTGTATTGAAATTTGGTCCAAAAATTTTGACGTTTGGGTAGTTAATTAAGAAAAAAGGACTAAATCGTAAAAGCTACAAAAGTTAATCGCTATTGGTCTATAAGGGCTAAATGGGTTTAAATATCCCATATTTACTTAATTTGGTCGGTTAATGAATGGTTTAAGTATAAAAATTATGTGTTTTATAATAATTTAATAAAGTTAAAAGTTAATAAAATAAAAATAAGAAAAAGGTGGCCATTTTATTCTTTCCTTCTTCAACCTTTCTTCAATCGAAAACCATTTTTGAGAAACCAAAGTTTGTTTCTTTTGCATGCTATTTTTTTACCCGTTTTTAATAATCTTTATGTTTTTGAGTTTGTTGTAGCTTAATCTAGCTAACCTAGAGACTAATTCATAAATCTGTTAAATCTGTTAAATGTTTTGATTTATGCCATTGATGATTTTGTGATTTTTTTGAAGTTTGATGATAGATTTACAAGTTTGGTTGTTAAATATGACTATTTTGTAAAGTGATTTTGGTTAGTTTTAAAGTTGAAGGACTAAATTATTAAATTAGAAAATTTGCATGAAATTCTTGTGAAAAATTGATAAATATGGGCTGTATAGGGACTATATAAAATTCGGCTAGCACTGATTTGGTTAAATTGTGATAGATTTGAAAGTTTCGGGTTTAAGGACTAAATTGAATAAAAGGTGAATGTCTAGGATAAAAATGTAAATTGTCGATAAAGGGTCAAATATGTGAATTTAAATATTTTAAAGTAATTGAATTGGATAATTGAATTAAATTATTATATTTAGATCAAGAAACGAATAAACCGGTTGATAATCGTAGGAAAAGAAAAGTCGTTGTAGAGGTGTCGGTAACTACTATGTTTTGGTAAGTTCGTAAATTGGTTAAACTAATTAATTGTTGTTTTTGCGATTTAGTACCTATTTATGTATGTTGTGATTGATTTTATTTGCTTGATAAATGGTAAGTGATGAAATGGATTAAGTTGCAATGTTAATTAAGTTAAAAATCATGTTTGAAAATGGGAAACTGCATGGATAAATTCTTGTGATGAAATACTGTATATATAATTAAAAGATAAAGATATGAAACATGGCCCCGTATGAGCCTTGTGAATGCTTAGGATGCAAATGACATGTCATTCGGGTTATTACCATTTCAAGTGTTGGTCTTGGATGTCTTACAATTAGTTCAGATCATGCATTTGTTACGGATTCTTCACAGCTTGTGTGAGTAGCATTGTGTAGCTTAACATCCCAAACCCACAACTCGTGTGAGCAGACCCATTCCATAGATCGTGTGAGCATTGTTAGTTACAACTTGTGTGAGCATTATTCTTGCGTATCCAACGTTATTTCATTTTGGTTCATCGAGTGAAAAATGAGTAAATTCGAATGATTATATGAAATGGTTTATCGAAATGGATATTTAAAAGGGAACATTTGAAGTGGATATTTGAAAGGAAATGAATTATCATGGCATGAAATGTTATTTATTAATTGAATGCAAGTTAGCATATGTGTTTTGTTGTATAATAGCTTTTTTTATATTAAATGATCATGACTGATCATTTGACATGGTAGGGAATGTGAAACATGGCAAGAAATACTAATTTGAATGTTAATTTCAATTGATATGCTTTTAAATGACAGGCATGTTATATTTAATTATTCAAACTTATCAAGCTTTACGCAAGCTTACTCGTTTTGGTTTTTGTTCCTTGTAGATCATCGAATTAGAGCTATTGATCAGATTACTTTTGGAGATCACACTATCTGTCAACTCTTTTGGTAGTTATATAGTTATTTTGACACGGATATAAGTGGCATGTAGATAGGATTTTGGTATAAATAAATGTTATGTAACGCCCCAAAATCATCCCAGAAGTTTTGGCCAAATTTCGGAGGTCACATTGATCACCGAAGTGATCGAAGAAAAATTTCTGTTTAACATTGCAGTATTTAAGTTACATAAAATTCTCGGTTATAAAATCTTAATATTTCAAAAGAAGATACAGTCCCGATGACACTTATGTGTATAAAACACAATTTCATACCACAGTTTTCAAAACAGTACTTACAATTCAAGGCATTTAATTATAAACGTAGAAATTATTAAAAATACTATTAAAGCCTGTTTTTAATCGTGACTGTCCGAGACTTCCGCATATCGAGTTCAGCATCAGAATTCAAAAATGATCCTGCAAGGAGAAACACTAAAGGGTGAGCTACACGAGCTCAGAGTGAGTTCGAGACATGACTAATAACATAAATTCTAGATAGTAGTACAACAGTGAAACGTACCTACAGAGATATACAGAATTAGAAGGTATACACAAAGCCAACGTCCCAAATGAACGTACTCAAGCAAAGCACTTATCAATACACATAGTGTTACAAAACCTCATTACACACAAAAACAATCACAAATAATAAGTCACACAGGCAGAATGCAGATAAACAAACTTACACACAATCACTTAATCAGATGCTTATGAATGCAGTAAAGTAGTGAAAACCCACCTATCCAGCCAAAACACCTCTTTGTCCCCCGATCACACCCTAATAGAGTTGTTTAATCTCATCCAACCAGACATACTACATAGTACCTCGAAAGACACATCCAACCCTACACACCATGTATGTAGACGAAGCCACTCAGATAATATAATGCAGCAAAGCTGATGTATATACAGTACAGTGCATTACGATAAACTGTTCTACAGATATGTTGCAGTTAACTGCCAGATCATATCAGAATCAGTCCTCCTTCTCTTCACAACCAAACCCCAAATCATGATGCAATGTAATAATGCACACCAAACACGAACAATCACATAGATACAAAAGGTCATAAACAGTCATTCAGAATTCCATGCGGTTACAAAATTACACACTCTTTGGAGTCAGACACACAAAATCAGAGTACAGAATCAGAATACCCTCACACACAAAAACTCAATGTCAAATTTCTTCATAGTTATCGAACACGGCTTTTATTTCGTAGAACACATTACAAACATGAACTATCAAATCGAAAGTTTAACACCACGCTTATAGTTAATCACACAACCCTAAGCTGTAACAGAGTCCTTAATATATAAACAGTGCCTTAGCTACAGGACAAAAATTTGCAAAATAGGGCCACACAGTCGTGTGCTCCAGCCGTGTGGAAGTGCCTTGGCCATGTAGGGGTCAACACATCGATGTGGAGAGGCACACACCCATATAAAAGGAGGCACATGGCCGTATGGCTAAGGCACACACCCGTATAACCTAGGGACATGGCCATGTGATTTGGCGGTGTAACTCTTTGTCCGTTTGTGCTAAATAGGGTACAGGGCAGACAAGGCTGTGTGTCCAAAACACACGTCCGTGTGCGATCCTTACATCCTTAAATTGGCCACATGATTATGTGGCATAAAATCACATAACCTTAATTCTCAAACACACACGCCTGTGTGAGGAAGGGACACAACCGTCTGAAAGTCAACTAAAATCCCCAAATCAGCTACACAGCCATGTGGCACCTAAATTAGCCTGAAAACCTTAAATTTCATTTGCACATGACCGTGTGAACTGTCCGTTTGGGGATACACACCTATACGGCCATCCATGTGTCACGAAACCACCCAAAACCAACCTAAAAATCAAGCTTTCCGATCTCTAAATCGACCCGCAATCAAAGTACTTCAGGAACATAACATAACAAACCGAATTTCATATAACTTAACAATGATTCGAGCCTCAATTGCTAAACTACCAAATCACCCTAAAGGTTGCCGAATTCCACAACAATTCTGTACCGAGTTACACAATTCAAAATATACACGTTATGTCGAATTTCATAGAATCAACTCAGTATTTTGATAACGAAAAGAAGAGTTCAGAACCCATACCTTAATTTGCGATCAAAATGCCCAAAAATGATTAACGCCTCAAACCCACCAATTCTGATTCACACTTGACGAATTAGCGAATAATTTCTCTAAAGAAAACATTTAGAGACTCAAAACAAAAGATCAAGGCACCAAAAAATAAACAACAGAACAAATTTGGGAAAAAAGAGGAAATAATAAAAATAAAAATAAAAATTTGAAAAAGAAACAGAGAAATATGGGAACATATAAATCAAATCGGGGTCCCCTTTTTTTTTCTCTCTCGCACAACTAAGATAAAAGTAAACTAGAAATAAAATAATAAACAAAATCTTCTATAATTATAAACAATACTAAAGCAAAATTATTTCCCCAGAATACACATAAGAGAACTCAAACCAAGGACCCAAAGACAAACTAACACACAACCAACCACCAGACCAGCAGGCCCATTCTGAAACTAAAACGCGAAAACATACATAATTGGTCGAGCTACGCACAAACCTAATCACAAATCTCAAAACTTCTAACCCCAAAATTCTGAGCGTTGTGATTGTGTAAATTTATTTGGTGTTGTTCATTCTATCTTGGTAAAGAAATGTGCATAAATTTTGGTCATTTAGTGAACTTAGTTTTAAGAATGTGAACATGATAAAATGATGATAATTTTGATGGTTGAATAAGTATAAAATGTTAGATTTTTATGCTTATCTTGATCATTTTTGATGAAATGGTCATTTTATTGTAGTAACTTATGAACTTTGGTTGAGTTGTGTATGCATTTGAAAGTTTGGTATTAATGGATGATTTTAGCACTTGTTACTTATGGTTTAGAAGATGAATATATAAACATGACAAGTTAGTTATGCTTTAGTTTGGATGGTTAAAGTTTCTGTTTGAATGGTGTCAATGAGGGCATATTGGTTAGCCATTTAGGTTGAATGTTGTTTGGCATGTTTTGGTACATTTTGAAATGGTTTAAATGATGATAATTGTATGGCTTGGTACCTAAGAGAGTGTAGGTGAAAATTCTTGTGTTTGAAGGTATTTTTAGGGTTTACACGGTTTGCCACATGACCGTGTGCCTCCCACGGTTGCATGACATGACTATGTGGCCTATTTGATTTTGGTACAATTTTATCCATACAGCCAAAGAGAGTTACACGGTCTAGGGACACGGCCATGTGACCTTAAATTACACTGGCACAATTTGTTACACCATTTGGCCATACGGTCATGTCCTTGAACCACACGGGTTGAGTTATGTCACACGGCCTGATAACATATCTGTGTGACACCTATTTTCTCTTTTGTCTAAATTGTTGTGAAAGTTTCAGTTTAGTCTAGAATTGTTCCCAATTTGTTTTAAATGCTTCATATGCTCTATTTAACTCTGGTTATGATTTATTAGCATGGAAATGATTGTAATTTAATTATGAAACAATCTATTTGGATATTTATGTCTAGTTAGTGAACAATGTTAACGTTTTACAATTGTAACACCTTATAACTTGGGTCGAGTGACCAGACCGGGTATAGGGGTTTTTATATAATTGGAGATGAACAGATGCATGCAGATCATATCCATTGCTAAAAATAAAATTTGGGGGAGAGCTTCTACTAGCTTCATTTTCTTGCCTTGTACCATAGACCTGAGATCCAAAATTTGTGTTGTTTAGGAGTATTAGGAGGAAATTCTTCATTTTCTTTGAATTTAAGATGATTTCATGGGCCTTCCACATATTGGCATTGGTTTTTCATAATTTTGGTCTATTACTTTCATGAGAACCAAGGAAATGAGTTATAAAGGAAGTATAATTCATAGGTGAATGTGAGCTATTCTTAGCAATATTGAATTATCTAGGCAAATACCTTCTTTTGAAGTTCAGTGTTTTCTTGGTACATGAGGTCTAACTTCTTATGTAGTTCTAGATTCTCCTGATGAATAAGGTGTCCCTGCAATTCAATAATTGAATGTTACTCAACAAGAAAATATCTAACAATGAAAACCTGAATAAAAAGGTAGAAAAGCTTAATATAAAACCTTGTTGTTTAGCTCTTTGATGTCGTCTATTAGAATTTGATCCTATAAGCAGAGAATAGTAGAAAAGCAATTGTGTAAATATTATCTTCTTATCTTTAATATTTTTTGTGAAAGTTTCATCCAATTCTAATGTTTGTCATGCTTTTTTCATATAGAAACCTTTCAAACTTATTTCAAGTTGGTTTTCTAGGTTCTGTAGATCATTGATGCTATAACACCCTCAACTCGATTTGGTTCGCCAGATCCAAATCTTCGGTGTCACAACGCTAACGCAGAATATTGTTCCAACTGACTTACAACTGGATGTACAGTAGAAAATTACAATCATTGTACAAAACTTCAAATAACGAGAACTTACAAGCGAATATCATAACTTAATTATAATGTTCTATTTGTTTTAATCCTTTAGTGATAATACTGACTACAATTGTGCTTCCAACACGTTCTATATCATAATATTCCTTCCTGTTATCTCTGACATAACCTTGGCATCATCTCTCCTGGTGTAAACCCAATCAACTTACCTATAACATAATACACAAAGGTAAGTTTATGAGAACTTAGTGAGTTAAACTACATTTATCTGTATTGTCTCAATACAATGCACCTATGAATTTCATTATCATCTTATTGTTTTTCATTCTTCGGCTTACCTTTGGCTAGTATCTTTCTTCTTCATACTATATATGTCATTCCTTACTTTGTAACCAAGCCTAAACCTTAGCATCTTCAGTACATTACTAACATTCTTCATCCAACCTTTTCGTGATCCCTTAGCTGTTTCCATTCTAGAACCCATACCTACAAAACATTATTGATCAAGTTGTTCTTATAATCTACTTGCTTCATACTATCTATTCGCCACATTCCCTGGCGCATTCCATTTTCTCTGTACGTATCTTAAGACTATGCAGGATACACCACAACATTTCTTATGGAACCATTTCTCTCAGTGTTCGCCACGCGCACTATTCCTCTAGAGTTTTCCATATGTACTATTCCTTCCAGTCCTTCAGGGCTAGCCACACATATCATTCCTTCGAGGTTTGTCATACTTACCATTCTTCTCTTTCAAGGTTCACCACAAAAGTGTTCCCTTCAGATGATTGCCACATGAATCATCCTTTAGAATGCGCCACAAATGTGTTCATTTCTATAGACTTCCACCAAGGCTTCAATTTCATATATTGCCACAAAGACTTCCATTTTTCTGGCTTGTTCACGATAGGGATTCTCCTAAACTCACATTATGTGAGGTTTTCCCCTCATCACCTTAGGTCATGCAGATAACTCCATATGTAATAATCTTTCTTTAGTTCTTTCCATATAATGTCATAACCCACCAGTTATGGTCTTATATGATATGGTAAGAGAAACGATGATGTAAGAGAAATAGATCCCATGAAGCACTATCTATAGTGAATGTATTTTCTCGTTAAGTACAGGAATGACTTGATAATTAATTTAAGCTTTTTCAAATTATTATTTATTAAATAATTGAAATATGAATATGGAATTAAAATAATTAGTCATTATGAGATTTATGAGATTTGTTGAATAAGGAAATTAAATATATTTGTTTATGGATTATATTATAGTAAAGTTGTTATGACTTTAACGAAATTAGAATTTGGTTGAGAAAATTATTTATTTGACAAATCAATTTAGTTAATTTTATTAATTAAACTAATTGATTAAATAATGTTTATTTTAAGAAATATAAAATAAATATTGGGTTGGATTAAATTATAAATTGTTGGGTCAAAAGTTCAAGAAGCACATATAATTTGACCCAATACATGAGAGACCCAACTTAGCCCTTGTTTGAACACAAGGGGTGCCAACCCTAGTAAAATTAAAAGGGATGTGTTGCCCCTCACTCCTTTACTTGTAGTAAGAGTTGTATCTATTTAATTAATATTATTTATCAATAACATAATGAACCAGAACTCTTATACATCTATCTATAAATAAAGAGCATTGGTTGACCTAAAACATACTGCACAACACATCATTATTCTACCAAAAAGTAGTAGAAATTTATTTACTAAGAATAAATTCTATTTTTAGGAAATTATGAGTTTTATCGGTTTATAGAGAGAACCTACTTTCCTACTGAAAGTAAATATATAATTTCTTTTTGTGAATTAGTTCATGTTGCTCGAGTGCACACTTGACACAATTCGTGGTTCGAAGATAGTAGAGAAGGCCGCTCAGTTGAAAGCCAGGATCGACTTGAGTCCACCTTACACAAAGCACATGTATAATTTTGGTTAAGTTTTATTACTATAAATATCATAAAAATGCTGAATTTTTTTTAAAAAAATAAACTTCCACCGTAACTATAAAAATCATTTTCTAAACCGATTTTTTCAACATTATGAGGGATTGTTGAGTTGGTTTGTAACACCCCTTACCCATACCCGAGATTGGGACGAGGTACGAGGCATTACCGAACATAAACAGGGTATTTCCAGAAAATACGGGTCATAAAATTTCATTCCAAATGAAAACTGATCAAACAAAATCATATTGTTCTTATCATGGACCTACAAGGTCTAAAACATACATTAGAGTAATCTGGGACTAAACCGATAACTTAGGAAAATTCTAAGAAAATTTCTAGGTTTAAACCTCACACGCCCATGTGGAGGCAATGCACACGCCCGTGTGCTTTGGGACACGCCCGTGTCCCATACCCATGTGGAATTTCTAGAATTTATTTTTCATTTCGAACCTACAAAGGTTTTCACACGGCCGAGCACACGCCCGTGTCCCTCACACTGCCTAGACACGCCCGTGTCATCGCCCGTGTCCAAAAACCTGGACATTTTGTTTATGACGTCATCATTCATTTAAGGGCACACGGCCAAGGCACACGCCCGTGTCCTTGGCCGTGTCCTCTACACGGTTGAGACATACAGCCGTGTCTCTACCCGTGTGTTTACTATCATGCATAGTGACTTAGAAATTTTAGGTGCAGGGGACACACGGCCATTCAACACGCCCTTGGGGCAAACCGTGTGTCACACACGATCTAGACACATGCCCATGTGTCTACCTATGTGGACCATTTAAAGGCTATTTTCCAAGCCAATAGTCACCCTCAATCATTCATGCATTCAAACATACTTTATAACATGCAACATGACATATTTAGGCATTCAATTATTCCCTACCATGGCACTTTCACATCTTTGTAATATCATCCTATTGCACATTCATTTGTTGCATCATTTAAAGGCATTCCAAACCAATTTCATGCATTATTAAACTTATTACCATAACTTCAAATTGAGCATTCATGCATATGGTCATTTTAAGCTATTAGGTCATCATTTATCCTTTAGCACTAGATTCATACATTACCATGCATTCATCGATCAACAATATATCACATCATTATTATGCACTTACCAAACAATAGCATATCTTACCATCAAAACACTAGCGTATGCATGTATGGGTAATTAGATTACAACCCAAATAATCAAATATGAGCCATATCACATGGCCATTACAAAACGAATCATCATCATAGGCCTTCACAATTTGGCCAAATAGCATGATACATATCACAAAATGATCAAGCTTCCTATACATGCCATATTCAAAATAATAATTTAACTATACCCAATAGTCTTTTGATAGTGTGATCGAATACTCTGACAACTTTCGATCCCCAAGCTAGCTTGGCAGAACTACAAAGAATGAAAAAAAAAGGGAGTAAGCATTAAAGCTTAGTAAGTCCACATACAAATAATATGAAATGATAGTAAAGATTCAGCATGCAAAACATAGTAGAATATACATAAGAATATTCATCATCAAACCCCTTTTTGCTTATTAATCATACGCACATATATACTTGCTCATTGTAAACCAAACTTTATCAAGGCATTACTCATAGGTTTAACGTACATACCTGTACCCGACGTAAAGCATCGATAACCATACCTCTTTCATATGTCCTTCTCAGGACTGTCATCACATTTATTTTATTACCCGTTGAACACTCAGAATACTATTGGATACGCGAAAACTTACACCTAAGTGCCACATATACATACGTAGTCAAAGTTACCTCATAATATATGTACATCCATAATGAACTCGAACCAACTCAACGAGCTCAGATGTCACATGCATCGCATCCATAATGAACTCAGACCAACTCAACGAGTTCGGATGCTTCACATATATCACGAACTTGGACCAACTCAATAAGTTCAGATTTCTCACATATATCACGAACTCGGACCACTCAACGAGCTCAAATTTCTTAATTCCTAGTGACATGTCACTTGTATCCTAAACTATTCCTAAGGTTCAAACGAGATTTTCCTTATTGCACATAATATCTTTATCGCACTTGCTCGTGACGTCGTATGTAACGACCATAATAACATTCATGCTTTTGTAACGTTCAATAACTCATAATCACAATGCAATATTTATCATAATATATTAAATCATTAAAAAAACATATTACAACACCATATTATTTGCATATGTACTTACCTCGGTACAAAAATGATGATAATCGAGCCTAATCGTCGTATACTTTATTCTTTCCTCGATCAAGTCCCGATTCACGTTTTTTTATCTATAATGCAAAATTTAACTTATTTATTATTCACCTTATTTAAATGGGTCCATAAATCATACTTTTGTAAATTTACATTTTGACCCCTAAACTTTTACATATTTACGACTTAGTCCCTCGGCTCGTAAAATGGAATGCATGCATTTTCTTGGTTATCAAGCCTATTCGAACCTTTATTATGCTCATATCAGACCATATTTTCTTTTACTTCACATTATTACTACTCACCTTAACATTTTTACAAACAAGTCCCTTGTTTAGGTGTTTTCACTAAAAATCACCTAGTAAAAGATGTTTATCATGCATCAAACATTCATATTTCTCCATTAATCATCAAAACACATGCATTTTGTAATGGGTCAAATTTTATACATGAACCCTAGCTAAAAATATAGCTAAAAAACGAGTAGATCATTCTTCAAGGACATTAAAAATACAAAGAACATTAAAAACAGGGTTAGGATGCACTTACAATCAAGCTTGGAAATGTTGAACAAACCCTAGCTATGGTTTTTTGCAATTTTTGGCAATGAAGAAAGAAGATGGAAGCCAATTTTGACTTATTTTTACTTTTTATTCTTTTAATTACCAAATGACCAAAATACCCCTAGGGTTTCTCTTTTACATTTTTCCTATGCATGTTCATTTTTGTCCAAAATTATAGAAATTGGTAAAATTGCTAATTAGGACCCTCCAATTCATAATCTAATGCAATTTCATGCTTAAAGCTTCTAGAATGCGAGTTTTGCACTTTATTCAATTTGGTCCCTAAAATGCAATTAGACATTTTATGCATAGAATTTCTTCATGAAACTTTCACACATGCATGCATTCATAACATAACCCTCATGAGAATCATAAAATAATTATTTTTATCTAGGATTTGTGGTCTTGAAACCACTATTCTGACTAGGCCCTAATTCGGGATGTTACATGGTTATCCTTACTTGATATGTTGCTAAGTTTTTTGTTCAAAAATGCCAAATAGGTTGATTGTTAGTGCCAGTTATAAGCTGCTAGCTTCAACACCAATTGTAACTTAAGGAAAAGTTGAGGAAAATATGGCATCATATAACTTACCTTATTTGATGGTCATATTTTGAACAAATTGTATTAGTCCTTAAATTGTTGAATATTAAATATTGTTAATAGCACATTTATAAAGACTTTATACTTGAGAATCAAGTCAAGCAAGAATCATGATGAAACTTTCAGTTCAATCCAAGTTACTTTAAATAGAAAATTTGATATTCAAAAGAGTTGGATACTAATAAGATATTTGTAGTAGAATATTGAAAACCTTTTAAATGAGTTATTTTAGAGTAATATGTGATTATACTTTGTTGTAATTCAACAAGCTTTTTTACTTGTATATATTCTTAGATATGTAAATTGAGAGAAAATTATAATTTTTTAATTAGGAGTTGGCTTATTGAATGTAAAGATTGTAAGTAAACAATTTACACCTAAGCTTTTAAGAGGAAAGTCTTAGAGGAAAAGTTAATTAGTTCAAGTATAGGAGTGAGATTGCTACTTGATGAGTGAATGAAACTTGTAGATTATAGTGGATTAACTCTTTGGATAAGTTCTCACAGACGTAGAAAGTTTTCAAACAAAATAAACAATTTTCTGGTATCCATATCTATTTTCCTAAACAATGTTGAGAAACAAAAAATCAACAATCTTT
Organism: Gossypium hirsutum; assembly: GCF_007990345.1. Taxonomy (NCBI): domain Eukaryota; kingdom Viridiplantae; phylum Streptophyta; class Magnoliopsida; order Malvales; family Malvaceae; genus Gossypium; species Gossypium hirsutum. The sequence goes on along the minus strand of NC_053430.1, from coordinate 30,430,945 downwards.
TAGATTTTGTTATTTAATTTAATAGAGATTAAATTATATTCATTAATTTGGTTACTTGATGAACTTATTAAATTAAAGATTCATCACTATAAATTACTTTTTTCGACTAAAAAAATATAACATTAATCATTCAAGATTTGTGAAACAAAGAAACAAAAATCAAGAAAAAAAAAGAATTAATTTCTTGTGATCTTCATCAATTCCAAGGTTAACTCTAATTTTTTATATTCGTAAAAATAATATAATTATGAAAATTCTAGAATTATTGATTATTGGGTTAAATATAAAATTAGTACTTAATTTTTTTGTCCTAGATTAATACCCTAACTATTTTCCGTCAACTAAACCTGCACCTGAGTCTAACATCGTTAAGTTTAAGATAGGTGGCAGAATAAGATTGTGACACGTGGTATAAATGACGTCATGATGAGATCATAATCTAAAATTTTTTTTTAAAAAAACTTTTTTTTCTTTTGACTTTTCTTCCCCCCAAATTTCTTCTTCTTTCTTCCCTCAATCTAGATTTCTCTTTATTGTATGGAAATTACAGCCAACAATCTTTTGTTTGCTTAAAAGAAGCGAAAAAAATTATACGTATCTTTTAGTCTTTCCCAAGTATTTTTGCAATGGTAGATTTGGATATTAATCATGCATTCCATTGAAAACAAACAATCTAAGATGTAATTAATAGAGAGAAATATGAAACATACAAAATAAGTTTTGAAGGAAGGTTTCTAAGAAGTGCTTCAAGTCGATCAATTTTCATCCCAACATATAAAAGCTTGGAACGAGCGGCAATGTCTATAACGCAATTTCCATGGTCTTGTAGTGATGGGTCATTGTTGTTTACTCTATTTTCTATGTCTTCCACCAACTTTAATGCTTCTTCAGCTTCCCTTATCCATGCATCTGCCATTAAAGCTTGCTTGTACATCTTCAAAAAAGTAAATGTTGTGATTCAAAAGGAAAAAAAAACAGTAATGTCTGGTCTAATGACTCAAAAATATGAACAAATCAACCAATGGTATTGTACCAGATCAGAGGAAACTCATATGGAAACTTTGTTGAATCAATTATTTTTCCATTTAAGTTGCTCTTTGGGTGTTAAAATGATTGGAGTTTCACCTATTGTGGTTAGCAAGCTAAGATCATCTACAGCTGTAAGGTTTTTTGTCCATGAAAACCATATGGTCTGCAATTTCTCTTTTTTCTTTCATTGAGGACAATTATTACTATCAGTTCCATGAAATGGACATGATTTTGACATATTGTCTATATGCATTTTAGTAATATTGTATGCAATTTATAATGACAATATGCATTTATTTAATTCTTCAGAAAAAAAAAGTAACTTTCAGGGTTTTTTACTATAATAATATTTAAAAAAAAACAAAAATAGGTTGCCTTCAGGATAATTTACCAAAATGGTATACTTCAAGTGATGGAGAATTTTCTGATAAACACAGTGAAAAAAATATATATAAAATAATGGGTAGAAAACAATGAAAAAAATAAAATAATGGGTCGAGGGCATCTCATAAGCGGCACCAGTTGTGGGATAACCATAGGCGGCACCAATGGTGGGCCTGTCAGAGGAGGCACCAGTGGTGCCTTTCTAACAAGCATCACCCCTCTAGTATATCTCCACCCTGCTCCCCCCATTCGGCTCCTACCAGATTGGAAAAAAAAAATTACAGAAGAAGATAGGGAGAATAGAAGAGAAGAAAGAAAGAAATGAGAAGAAAGAAAATAAAAGGCAATTTTTTATTGTTATTTTTTAAATAAGATAGAATATGATAAGAAAAAATTATTTTGTTAGTATTATATAGTTTGTTTAGGTTTATTTTTATGTTTTGTTTTAAAAGTTATTTTGTTTATTGTGATATGTTAGTAAGTTTTGTGTTTAGATTAATTATTTGTTTATTGTGAATGTTATGTTTTAAATTTTTTAAATATATTTGAAAGTCATTATGTTAATAAAACTATTATAAAGTAATTGTTAATTAGTGATAACAACTGAAAATATTTTTGTTATACATACTGTTAGAAATGGCAACATATTTGGTATTGCCTGATAAGATAATAATTTTAGCACAAAGTTAGAAAGTTGATAAGATGATGAGAGAAGTGCAAGATTACAAAATGAAACCAGAAGAAGACATTGTTCAACACCTTATTACCGTAAATCGAAAGATGTAAAAAGTGTTGTAGAAGGGTCATGAAATGATTAGAAACAATAAAGCGCAATACTTAACCCTTAGAGGGACATTAATAGAACAGGAGCATCAAATCATTTTAGACGAACTTTGGAAGACATCGATACCACGAACCTATTGGAATCTAGTTATAAACTTTGCGAAGTTTATAATCTCTTATGAAGGAAAATAGCAAGACAAAGTATAGGTTCACGGAAGTTAACTGGGAAGCAAAATTTGTTTGGAAAACCATGGATGGATAAATTAGTTGTTAGGAAACTACCAAGAGAACTTGTATATTCAATACCCATTATAAAGATTGAAGGGCCAAAAGATCCCAAGGAATTTCTAAATTGGATTGTAGAAGATGAATATGAAGAGAATCAAGAATTTCTAAATTGGATTGTAGAGAATCTCCTAGATGAAGATACGGGATCGGAGATTGAAGAAATTGTAGAACTGAATTTAAGTGGTTAAATGTAAAGATAAATGTTGTTCATGTACAAAATGAGAACTGGAAAAGTATGGGCTTATGAATGAAAAAAATTGCATATTGATTAATTAATTTTGTATTTAAGTAATTTATTTGTTGTTCAAAATTGTTTTGAGAAATTTTGTTTATTTTTTAACAGATTGAGTATTGAAGATGGATAATCAGTTTTTCATATGCGTTTATTTCGATAGAATCATCTTGACAATAACCGTTGGATGCATATTTGAATGTCTACAACAAATAGCAATGAGATTTTGTAGAAATGTCTCGTTGGATGATATGAAGGGAAGGATTAACGCAAAAATTGTTAGACGTTAGGGGAGAAAGATCTCAAAGTTTTTCTACAAGTTTTCAGTTTCGATAGATCCCATCAAATTCACCGAAATGGAACTTGTAGACGACGAATACGTGGAGACAATGATAGCTCTTTACTGTGGGAATGGGAGTGACAAAAATGCACCGATTCACTTATTTCCTGAGCTAGCCTGTATGGAGCAAAATGAAGATCTCACTGCATATGGTGAAGAACATCGAGCTCAAGAACCGTGCGTGGTGGATCCAATATCGTACTTTGATAGTGAATCGACTATACGTGGGATCGGAATCAATCTTAATATTACACCCGATATTGATGTGGTTGGTGATAATGGATACGATAGTAGTGATCTTTTTGATCAAGAGGTCGATAGTGATAGTGATCCCGATGTGGACGATGCCTCCGATGATATTGACGATGAAGACATGAATGACGATGGAAGCATTAACACGTCTTCAGTAGGGACCGAATGCGACATATTGTAGTATACAATAATCCTGGGCCACACATGTCGCTCATAGACCTCGACACGGCACATGTAGCTGAGTTCCCGAAGTACCCTAAAATACTTTATGCTCACCAACTGGCCATAAATTCTGAGCATTAGCAGTTTTTGGTAGGCCAGAGATTCAAAAGTAAAAAAGAATATGTATTTGCTATTAAGCGGTACAGCATGAATATATCAATGGATTACAAAGTTGCAGTGTCTAAATTGACATTATATATTAGAGAGTGTTGGAAGTCGGCGGAAGGCTGCAATTGGCGGGCATGAGCTGCATTTATTCAAAAATCGCAGATGCGGAAGATACGCAAATTTGTTGGGCCTCACACATGCACATCAACACGTATGATAGAAGCCTATGGAAAACTTGATTCCAAAACTATCTATACGTTTATCATACCAATGGTGAAAGACATGCCAACCATTAAAGTTTCAGTACTGATTGCCAAAATGTAAGCACGATTTCAATATCGAGTATCATATCAAAAGGCGTGGATAGCAAAATAGATAGTAATGGAGCAATTGTATAGGGATTTCGATGCGTCGTATAACGAGCTACAGGGATGGATAGCCGCTATGCTGGAGTACATATTGGGGACTGTCATTGAGTTACAGACACAACCTTGTTACGGTCCGGATGACCAATTACAACTAGGAAAAATAATTTTCCATCGGATGTTCTAGACGTGATCCATGTGTGCGAGCATTTCCCCACTGCAAGCCGTTTGTGCAAGTAGATAAGACCTGCTATATGGAAAATATACACAGATCTTACTTCTTGCGGTTGTTCAAGACAGCAACAGGAACGTGCTCCTGATATCATTTGCCATTGTAGATAAGGAGAACATGGAATCATGAGAATTATTCCTTGCAAACCTGTGGAGGTATGTTATTAGCAATAATAATATTTGCATCATCTCCGATACAGGAAAATGATTAATTACTGCCATTAGGCTTTTCGGTGTACCATGGAGATCTGTTTACTGTAACCGACACATCGCGGCTAACTTCCATCAAGATTATAAGAATACAGACTAGAAGAGACAAGTTGTGAAAATGGGTAAATGATTACCTTATCTTTTCAACATATGTTTTAATGCTTTAGGGCAATACTATAACTTATCTTTCCTTAATACATATACAACGCACGAGCTAGAGCCACATATTTTCTGCCAAAGAATGACTCGACTTGAGAGTGACATGGAGGGTCAAATGAACACATCTTTCCGACAATGGTTGGGTACTATGAAGCTGTGGCAATGGGCTCAAAGTTTTTACGAGGGCTTTCGTTATGGTCAAATGACCACAAACTTAGTGGAATGGGTCAACACTGTGTTGTTGAAAACACGACATCTTCTGATTTCATCTATCTTTTCGGCTACATTCTACAGGTTGGCTACCTTGATGCCAAGAATGGGTCAGCAACAAGTCAACCAGATGGAGGCAGGACACGTGTTTGTCAATGATGTCAAGGATGCAATGGTTGCAAACCGTCAGATGGTGAGGTCGATGAATGAAGAAATATATTCATTACGCCATGAAACATTTCGTGTTATGGAGACCATCGGTCATCGACCTGATATACCACTTAAGTTCTATGGAATTGATCTCTGAAACAGACAATGTGATTGTAGAAGGTTCCAAACACTTCATTATCCATGTGCGCATGTCCTGGCAGCGTGTGCTAAGGTGAACCTTAATGTTAAACAATTTTTTTATGATGTGTACACACTCGAGCGCACGTTACGTGTTTGGGAAAATGAGTTCCTTGTCCTGCCTGACTTGTCTACGTGGGAGGTGCTCCGATGACTTTTGAGCTTGTCCACAATCATCCAAAATCCGTAATGAGATGGACATTAGGGAGAAATCCGACGGTAAGCGTTGTGGATTATGCAGGTTAGCTGGTCAAAATCGGAGTAAATGCCCACAGCGAAATTATCATGTTGGACAATCGTCATGATCGGGTAGGAATTGAGTCTATGTTGTAATGTATTTAATTTATATAAAAAAATTATATTGTAAAGTTTGTTCCAATTAGATTAATGTTGTAATGTATTTAATTTATATTACAAGACTAAGTTTGTTAAGTTTTAGTGTTTTAATGTTCAAAATGTCCAAATTAATCTAATTTATGTTATGGTCAAATTTTGTTACAATTTTCAAAGTTCCAATTAATCTAATTAAATATATACAAAAAATACAAACTTTTTAATATCAAAACCCAAGAAACCCCGAAAATTGATGGTTCAATGGTGTGGTCCTAAGGGTATACCTATGCGGAGGTCGACGTTCACTTGTGGGTGATTGTGATACATGGAAGAAAAATCATATGGCTCGAATGGCATCGATGAACTTAAGCCGGGAGGAGTGCCATGCTGTAGTGGATACAACTCAGGACGAGTAGAGTACTACGGTGGATATGGGCCGAGGGTAGTGCAGTACTACGGTGGATACAGGCTGAGAGAAGTGTTATGCTGCGGTGGATACGACCCAAAGATATCAAACCCGTAATGGTACCCGCCCCCTGACGAGCCCGGGAAATAGTCATTGTCAGGCAAATCTGGATGATAAGAAGTATCAGCCGAATGTGAATGTGATCGCTCAGACTCGGCCTCCGGCCACTGGCTCGTATATCCCAGGTCGCTGTACGTGCGGGGGGACTACAGTCGACTGGCCACCAAGTAAATATGGCTTTCCCATACTAGAGTACCATTGTATGTACTCTAACGATGGTTGCAAATCAGAAGACATATCCATCTGAGGTCTTCGACCCATCCGATTATCCCACACCACAACATATCTCCAGTGCACAACCCCCCAATGCATTCCATATTTCCCTCTATTGTTGATGCCGTGAACCTTCCCTATCTCCATTGGCGGATCCGGGATATACTGGATGCAAGCAAACTGTCGTAATACTCGATCCCTGTGGTACCACTCGACTACATTGAAATTGATAATTGGTGCGCTAATGCACCAAAATTGAGAATGAATGTAGGCAGACGAGGGTATAATAGCTACAATTTCTGGTCTACGATATGGCATCCAAATGAACTGCACGATTAGTACCATGGTTAAAATTTAACACAGTTTGAGTAAGATATATAAAGTAATTACATGTCACGAATATTGGATAGCTTATCCCTTCACCGGCATGTTGTTCAATCATCAAATGATATATCGGGACAGTGTACGACCTCCCGATACCCGGATAAATACTCTATCTACGAAAATAAATTTCAAATAAATATAGTATCGTTAGAATAGTATCATTATAAAGAAACTGTCAATTAATAACAAGTTAAATTTTATCACCTGTTAACTAGTGGATATACGTATAGTTGGTGACTAACCGATGCCAAGAATGGCATCTGGAAAAGAGCCCATTACTGCAACAATATAAGGCATCTGCCTATGTCTATGGTATGAGGCTTTGTCGTCCAACAAAGCTCACGATACAACATAGCCAAAACTGCGGAGCCCCAACTATACGAGCGAACATTATGCAAATCAGCTAATAGAGATAAATACTATATATGAACCATGTTGTTGTTCGCATCGAGCATCAATACACCCCCTATAATATGCATAATGTACGCTCGAGCTGCGCACATCAACTCTTCTTCAATGGCATTAACTGATAAATGCTCAAAATTGGCTTTCAGCTATGTAAATTTCAAACCCAAAAAATTAGACTCATCATCGCCGGACGAGGCTCCTAGTAGGCTATAAAAAAGTGTAGCTGGCTCAGCTATCGCACTTACGCCCATTACGGCACTCCCGTCGATTGGGAGCCCAAGTTGCAATGCAACATCCTTCAGAGTGATAGTGCACTCCCCACATGACAAATGAAAAGTATGGGTCTCCGAGCGTCAACGCTCGACCAATGCAAATATTAAATCGTATTGCAAGTCAAACGTCTGGATCAATGCTGCTGACCCGAATCCAGCTAGCTCCAAGTAGGGCATCAGTCATGCATCCGGAGAATATCTTAAACCATTCACCCGGCCCCTTAATACGCAGTATGAGCCCTGACAATGTTAAATTGCAGAAAATAGTTATAATAACATAATTTTATTTCCGTAAATTAATTAGATCTTTTTTTAATGGAACCCGTGAGTAACAAATAACAATATATTACCATATTATTAACTGTGTCAGCTACGTGAGGATCTTTCTTAATCAATGAAGCTATTGCGATGCCTACAATTTCAAAATAAATTTCGGTTATTAATTTCAATGTTTGATGGATTTTAAATATTTATCAAAATAACTAAATTTTATATATTGCTTTTAATTGCAAAAAAATACCAAATAGTTTTTTCGATAGCATATTTTTTGCCATACTACATTAAAAAAATAAATATATCCAATTCAAATACAAATATTTTATTATTATTTTAAAATGATAATAAGTAAAATATTTTGGTTTAAATTATAATATATATAATATACCCGGCATGTAGTTCAATATATTTTGGTATTTATTTTATTTTTTAAAATATACTTTTTTATATTATTTTAATACATAATTTTCAAATGTATTATTTTAGTGTTTTTATATTAATTTAGTAAAAGATTCTGATTTTGGCCCTTTGTTTTTATTATTTATTTTATTTTTGGATTTTATTTTTTAAAATATACTATCTTCATATTTTATTTTTTATATTATTTTAGTACATAATGGTTCGAATGTATTATTTTAGTGTTTTTTTATATTAATTTAGTAAAAAAAACTCTGATTTTGGCCCTTTGTTTTTATTATTTATTTTATTTTTAGATTTTAATTTTTAAAATATGTTATTTTTTATTTTATTTTTATATTATTTTAGTACATAATGGTTTCAAATGTATTATTTTAGTATTTTTTTATATAAATTTGTAAAAAAACTCTGATTTTGGCCCTTTGTTTTTATTATTTATTTTATTTTCGGATTTTATTTTTTAAAATATACTATTTTCGTATTTTATTTTTTATATTATTTTAGTACATAATGTTTTAAATGTATTATTTTAGTATTTTTTATATTAATTTAGTAAAAAACTCTGGTTTTGGCCATTTGTTTTTATTTTTTTATTTTCATATTTTATTTTTTAAAATAAACTATTTTTATATTTTATTTTTATATTATTTTAGTAAAAAACCGCCAGCACTACTTTTCCCAAAAAAGTTATTATTTTCGTGTTTTATTTCTTTCCGTATTTTATTTTTTCATTAAGATATTCTTTTAATATTTTTTTATACTATTTTTGTAAAAAAACCTCATCACATAAAAAATAAAAAAAATATAATCAAAATATAACATGCCAAATAAATTTCATAAAAATATATCGAATTAACCTAAACACACTTAGCAAATAAATTACATAAAATAATAATAAAACATTTTTTGTACATAACATACATAGGCTTTTTTACTTCAATAAAAATTAAAAATAAATTATGAATATATATAAAAAATAAAATAAATACAAACATACCTTAATATCTCTTTTTAACCAAATTATACCTTGGAAAAAAATAAATTTAAAAATTAAATCAAAATCAATCAACAATAATAATAATAACTAAAATAAATAATTTATTTCCTTAAATTAACAACTAAAAATTATTTCCTTAAATAAATTAATTACTCAATTTATAAAAAAAATTACCTTTTTTTTTCCTTCTTTTTCCTTCCCTCCCTCTTTTTCTCCTTCTCCTTCGCTTTTTCTTTTTCTTTTTTCTTCCCTCATCAATGCCGCCTCCTCCTCCTCCTCTTCCTCATCCTCTTCCTCCTCCTCCTCCTCCTCCTTCTTCTTCTTCTTCTTCTTATTCTTCTTCTTCTTCTTCTTCTTCTTCTTCTTCTTCTTCTTCTTCTCTTCTCCTTTCCCTTTCTTCTCCTTCACTCACGCATCAGCAGAAACAAATTAGGGACCATTATAAGGTCCCCAAACACATAAAAAAACAAAACATGGTAGCATTGAAACATTCCATCGGTGCAGGGTGTTGCCTCTGGCAGCCCTACCATTGGTGCCGCCTATGGCAGTCCAACAATCGGTGCCGCCTATGAGATGCCTTCGACCCATTATTTTATTATTTTACTGTTTTTGACCCATTATTTTATATTTTTTTCACTGTGTTTGTTAGAAATTCAAGGTGGTGCCGCCTATGCACCACCCTCCATCACTTGAAGTATACCATTTTGGTAAATTATCTTGAAGGCAGCCTATTTTCGTTTTTTTAATATTATTATAGTAAAAAACCCTAACTTTCAATATTTTTTCGAGAAAATCCTCTGCAATTTATGCCGAGAGTGCTCACTAGGAGGCTTAGGAAGTAGCATTCAAGAACAGCTCAACATTGCAGTAGATTATAAAAGAAATCCAGGTTGAGGAAAGAAGAAGAAGAAGAAGAATCGATAGAAAAAAATTTGGGGTGGGAGAAAATTAAAAAAAAAAGTTCTTTTAAAATTTTTTTATATTATAACATCATTATGACGTTATTTATGCCATGTGTCACAATCTTATTCTACCACCTGTCCTAAATTTAATGGCATTAGACTCATATACTGATTTAATTGACTGAAAAAAAGTTCGGTTACCAATTTGAGACCAAAAAAAAAACCATTAAATACCAATCCAATAGAAGTGAGCAAGTTCATGTACTATTTTATATTTAACCCTTAATTATATAATAATAAATTTTTTGTTTGTATAATATTATTGTTGGGGATCAATCCGTATAAACAATAAAATGAAAAATATAAAGAAAATAGAACACAAATTTTACGTTGAAAACTTCTCCGAAAATGATAAAAATCACAGGCAAAGGAGATTTCAAATTTTTACCAAACAAGCAAACGAAAAAGAATACAAGATAGAGAAAATAAATCTATTTTGGCCCGTCTCGTCGTCCCAATGTCCCAACACTCCTCGTCGTGATGTTGAGCCTATTTTGGTCCTTCTTAGGTTGCTCGACGATTGTCTTTCTAAATGCCTACAAAGAGTCTAATAAATACGAGATAAACCCAAAATTGAGAAGATAAAATTTTATATTGGTTACATTCTTCACCAACTTGATGTCATCCGAGCTTACTTTATATTTTGCAAAGAATTTGTCTATCTTTCAAGGACAAGATCGTAGCCACAAAAATAAAAAATGGCATTAGCAACCGGGCGATATTGTAAAGTACCTGATAAGTAGGCCAGAACATGAACATAAATTTCCAAATTAACCCCTCTAAGAATATCCCCCTAATTAGTCGTTAGTTTATTACACGTCAAATAGAGAAGTGTCGTTAATTGCTAACCGCGTGATGGATCCTAAACACATCGTTCATCTGTGTCATATTTCGAGGTTCTTATACTAAACCAGATTATGAATGGTTTAGTACCAAAAAAGGTATATTTTCGTAAATAGTTTTAGAAATGTGTTGTTTCAAAAAATAATAACGGGTATGGACATAAAACCCAAAAACGTGCTAACGTGGACACATTTTCAGGGGAAAATCCAGAAAAACGCTTCTACATCAGCGTTTTTTTTCCTTATGTCAGGCAAAAACGCACTGATGTGGACCCGCTTTAGGAAAAAGCGCTAACAAAGATGCTCTTTTGGCCGTGTAATCTTCTGTGGGTTATTTACAAATTAGGGCCTAGATTTAGGGCTTTGATGTTTGATTAGGATTTAGAAAAAAAATTAAATTAGGGTATCAAGTTTTTAATTGTTTAAGATTTTTGGGTTTGATTAGGGTTTAGAGAAAAACAAAATAGGGTATTAGTTTTTAATTGTTTAAGGTTTTACAGTTTAATTTTTTTTAATTGCTAAGTATTGTTCTGGGAAAAAATTTGACAAGATGGGTTCTGAAAAAATAAATTTGATGTGATGTGTTTTGAAAAAATTATTTTAATGAGAAGGATTTTGTTTTTGTTTTTATAAAAAAAAACGCTCTAAGTAGGATGCACAGTTAGTAGTATATTTGTTAAAAAATATTCCAAAGAGTTTCTATTTTATTAAATGAAACAATATAAAAATAATATGTATGAAAATATTCAAAAGAACTTCTATTTTATTAAATGAAGTAATATTAAAATAACTTGTACAAAAATATTCAAAAGAACTATTTTATTAAATGGAACAATATAAAAACAATTTGTACAAAAATATTCAAAAATAAATCAATGCATGTGCCGTTCGGAATCAATGCCACATAGGTGTGGTTGATGGTTACGCTCTAGATTCCTTCTTGGTTCAGCTTCCGGGCAGGGTTGTGGTTGTTCGGGATCAGCTTTTGGTTGTGGGTGTTGGGAAGATGACCCACCTTGATAGAACAAAGATCGTGGATGTGTTTGCATCACCCACGGCGAAGGAGCATAACCGACTTGAATACCATAAGGCGATGGGGATTGGAAATGAGTTGAGCTCCCCGATGGTGCCTCGTGCGGTCCCTCCTATGATGATAGCCTACATATCGTCGGTTGTCTCGAAGTCATTGGGAAATGAGATGCAACGGGCCATACATTCCAACATGGCATAGGAGTGGAAAAAGGATGCACATAAGGGTTAGAATACACACCTTGCATAATCTGAAGGGGCTATAGTGTGGGCATCGTCGCTTGCTCTGTTGGGGTCAGTGATTGCGTAGCCGTGTTAATGGTCCCACTTCTCCATCCATTTTCTTTGAATTTAAAGGGCCATGTCGTTCTCTTTCGACACGGATTTGCCAACGCCTCTAATCTTCCGAGAGCCAATATGGCTTGCCATGGATCCTAAACCATGACATGTAATCCGTATTACACGCTAACTCCAAAACGATAATCAGTTCGCGAGTAAGTATATTATCGTACTGATTTTTCCACATTTCAATATATTCCGAGTGGAAGAGTGGCCAATGCGTATCTAATCATCGTAAGTCAATTTTGTGCTCATCATCAAGCACTTTAGGTGCCACAGGAATTGGTTGTCAAAATACGAATTGCTGCAACACTTTATCCGTCTGGTGTATCTCGACGATAGCGTAGCTGACCAATGTGACCCTAACATGCCAAATGTTCAGATTCTATAAGAATTCATCCGGAATTACTGCCCAAATTGTCAGATCCTCGTATGGTGTCCATTTAAACTATATGAACATGATAAAAAATTAGTTATACACATAATACTAAATACTAAATACAAAATCGACTATATATAGTTCAAAATGAAATAAATACTTATATGCACTTTTGACCATTGGTTTAATAGAAGCTATATGTCTTCAAGAGCGGTAGGTATTCCCCCGTAACTCAACGAATGGTTCCACCTATTTAAATAAAATTTTAGCATAATATTTTATTTTAAATTTATTTAATAATTGTAAAATCTAATTTAAATTTTACCTTGTTACGAGTGAGAATGTATACATGTGGTCCACTCGAGGACATAAAAATGGAAAGCGAAATTGAGCCCATGATTGTAGCAGTGATAGGCAACCCCCAATTTTGATTTTATTTAGTTGCATCGTCCGACACATCTCCCGGTACAATGTCGCCAACACGGCAGACCCTCAATTGAATTCGCCAACTGCTCTAAAATCGATAAGTCTCAGCAGCCACCTTAAATGTACGAGGTTTCTTGACTTGTTCGGCATCAGATAACCTCTGAGGATCTGAAGGATATACGCCTGAGCATATTGTACTTTTTGTACTTCTATTGAATCATCCCCCAACACCGGGAATGTCTATCGTAACAAGCCTATATCGATCTAACCTCCGTAAATAATATCCGAAATTGCACCCAAAAGATCGTAACATATGGCTATTGAGCGGACCTAGTGAGTACGGACCCATCCACCGATAACCCCAACTGTAACTGCACATCTTCCAAAGTGATGGTACATTCCCCACATGGAAGATGAAATGTGTGCGTCTCGAGTCTCCACCTTTCCACAAACGCACTGATGAGTTTCGGGTCCAACTTGAACCCTCAGCCTATATTGGCCACATGCCAAAAATCGGGTTCCTTTTCCCTTAAGTAATTTTCAATCAACGGTGATCGAGGACTAGGTAGATTACAAATAAAATATTGTAACACTCGATCTACCAACTATTATAAAAAAATCATAAAAAATATTAATTAAATTATAAAAATTAAATAATATTAAAAAATTAACCCTTACAATTTGCGTTTGGTTAATGGAGATATGTTTATCATTGAGACGAATTAATTGTCGGGCCATTGCTAACATGATCAAATTTCTTAGAAATTATAAAAAAAACAATACTAATTCAGAAAAAAATAAAAAAATGAGAGAGCTTTGAGAGTTTTTTTGAGAAATTTAGAGAAAAATTTGGAAAAATAATAAAATTGATGTGAAAAAATGGAATGGGAGATTTTATACTTTTTTTTCCAAATGGTTGGGCCCAACGATCAGATTTTTAAATGGTCGTTAGAGGCGGCCGTTGGAGGATTATACGACCAAAAGCGCGTTTCTTGTCAACGCTTTTACTAAAATACATCTACGTCAGCGCGCTTTTACCTGACACAAAGAAAAAAACTTAACGTGGAAGCATTTTTTAAACTTTTCTCCTAAAAACGCGTTATATTTTTGAGTTTTAATGCATACTCACTATTATTTTTTGAAACGACTAATTTCTATAAATAATTTTAGAAATGACCTTTATTGGTAGTAACCCTGATTATGAAGGTCCCATAGAGGTTGAGATAAATAATGGTTTTGTTAAATCTTAAATATTTTATATTTAAGGTCGTCAAATCTTGATTTTTTGTCCTAAAATTAAGTGGTCAGAACCGATTGACTAGACACACAAAATTCGGAATACCTTCGAAAAGACAGGAACTCAGGACCTAGCCGCTGAACACATATAGGCAGGTTTAGATATTCTTTCCGGTTAAAAACACTATCTTCGCAGTGTATATGCATGAGATAACACGAATATATATAAATATATTTATGTACGCTTTTTTTTTAAATTTATGAATTAAAAAGTTTACTTAGTGAAATAAAGGAGTTGAAAATTAATTAGTGAAATAGTTGAAATTCGCATTGAAGTAGCCAAGTTCGAAGTCGGGACCAGGAGGTGCCAACTTTCATTCATGATAGTTACTTGCGATTATTTTTTCTTTTCAAAATTTTATCTTGAAATTTTGATAAAACTATGAGGGATCATTTGTGATATTATTCCATTTTTTAGTTGAGTCATTGTTCCTTTAAACCAAAAATGGAATAATATCACAAATGGCTCCTCATAATTTTAATAAAATTTTAAGATAAATTCTTTAAAATAATAATAATAAAATCATGACGATATTTACTCGTAATTCCCACCAAATTCTTGGCTTGAAACCTACGAATTTTGTTTTGAAACTGTAAAAAAAGAAAACAATGGAATGTAATTATTATGAAATTTTGATAAAAGATAAGGACTATTAATGATATTTGACCATTTTTTACTTGAGCCAAAAAAAATTTACATAAAAGTCCGCACGTAGCAACTTCCAACTCTACTAGTGGTGAGTAAAATTCGATTCAATTCGAAAAAAATAAAAGAAATTCTAATTTTGAATTATCCGAATCGAATTAATCGAGTCAACTTGAATTTTTTTCTAATTTTAAGTTTAAATCGAGTTATATTTTCAAATTCGAATTACTCTAATTCGAATTATATTAGCATGATAAAATACACTCACCCATAACTCGACTACTCGAGGTGCCAATTACAATAAATTCACTAATCAATTTACAATCCCTCTGTTTTGCTAAATTAACTATCTATTTATATAATCCAACAGGATAACAATAGAAAACAATAAAATGGAGGTAATGAAAGTCGCCCAATTTAGTGAAACACACTATGTACCAAATAAACAACTTTTTGCATAGATTTTTATTATTTTTGATGGATAGAAGTCCAGGTTGGGTGATAATGAATGGGGGGCACCGTATCAGTTGGAGGTTACAATCCAAATTGAAGATGAAAACCAACCTGCTTCAATGCTCCTCCCACATTAATTAATTCCCATAAAAAATAACAAGTTGGGTTTGAGAATGATCTTCTAAGATGGATTTAGATATTTTACATTATTACAAGATCAACATGACACAACTTAATGTTTTCAATTCAGATACTTATTATAATAAGAAACGAATGTAAACTGTAAGGATAAAGAGTTAAGATGGAGAGAGAGTAACTTTAGGTATTTATACGTCACCGCTGCTAAATTATTTGTTGTTGATCTACCTCACTTGCTAATGTTCAGCTATTAGATTTACAAGTTTGACTATTCTGTTTGAGGATGAAAATAAATTTATGAGAAATTAAATAAAGGGTCCAACGTCTATTCATTTTTATTATATATATTTGGATGTAAAAGGGTTATTAAAAAATGAACATTGATGATAGAATGAAGTCGAATGATTGTATTTTTACACTAATAAAAATAGTCTACTGAACAATACATAACAAAAATATCAATTGCTAAAAAAACTTCTATAGTATTTTTTTATATAACAATTTATGGGTATTAGAAGATAAGAAAAAAAGAAATGTTGATTCCCAGTGTTTTGTTTGTTCTATTTTGATATGTGTCTTTTAAAGTGAAATTTGTGTACTATTTGTCATAACGTGCTAGAAGAGAATTTAGCAAGCTAAATTTGAAAACTTGAAAGGTAGAGTCTCCACTTACCAATTTGAGTTAGATTCATTAGCCACCTATCATCTAAAATTTTGAGACTAATCCTAAGACTAACCTAAGAAAATCTTAAAAACTAATACTCATTCTCATTACCAAAATTTGGATTCGAGAATATGATTACGTGTAGGGAAAGTTAAAGCACCTATTTAAAAATAGTCCTACAAAGCTTTATGTCCAAGTTTCTAATTTAAAAACTCTAAATTAATCTAATCTAAAAAAAATTAAAAGAAATACTAATTTTAAAATATCTAATACTAAAACAAATTAAATCTAAATTTTCTAAAGTTAAAAAGCTAAAAGAATATTAACGTTCTAAAAGAATTTCAAACCTAATGAAATTACTCTATTATTCTTAAAATTTTAAAATCAAATTTAAATTAAAGATTTAAACTTAAAACTTAATTGAGCTAAAAAGATGTAAAATCTTAATTTAAACTTAAAACTTAATTCAGCTAAAAGATCTAGAAATCTATTAAACTAAAAATTTAAAACTTATATCTAATAAATCACCTAAAGTTTACCAAACTTAAATTGAATCTAAAGCATACAAAACTCTCAAATATTAAACAAAATCTAAAATAAAAGATTCAAAATTAATGTACCAACAAATAAAAAAGAACAAAACTCGCAATATAATAATAAAAGTAAAAATATGTCACTAAAATTAATATATTTCTTGTCACAAGTTTTAATATATAATTGGTATTTGCATTTTTTTAATATGGTACTTATGTTATTTTTTGGGTATAATGTAGTATCTATATTTAATAACAGTTATATATTTTGATATCTGAAGGTAACAATGTTAATTTTTTAGTGTTTGATTCAAGTTTTAGAGTTGATTTGATAAAAAGTCATTATTAGCTAACAATATTAGCAATTAACTTTCATCAAATCAAACCTAAAACATGAATCAAACTACATCCATGAACTGTATTTGACAAATAAAATTCTAAATTAAACAAATTCATAACTAACACTAAATTTTTTCTATCAATAAAATTATGAAAAATATTAAACATAATAATATTAGCAATTAATTTTCACCAATACACCGTAAAACCTAAATTAAACACTAAAATGTTAACACTGTTACCTTTGAATATCAAAATATATAATTTTTATCAAATATAAATACCAAATTAGACAAAAAAAATAACATAAATACCACATTAGCAAAAGGTATCAAACTTAAGTACCAAAAAATATATTAAGCCTTATCACAATTCTTCAACCAAAATGCATGACACACCTACAAATTTAAATTTAAAACAAAAAAATAAAAATAATTTAATTTTGAAATTAAATGAATGTAAGAAAACAGAGGGACTCATTTGAAATTATACCTTTTTTATTTGGAAAATAAAAATAAAACTATTGCTTTTCAATTTTCATTTTATTCCCTTTTACTATGAACAAAATTTGAGAACTTTCTCTCTTTGTTCTTTTCTTTCGGTTTTTAATATTCTCCGAAAATTGGGTTACAAGCGTCCTCGCCGAGGTCCTGTGAAGCCACCTTCATCAAAGCTCCCTTCTTCCTTTTATTAATACATACAAAAATGGAAAACAAGCAGGAAAAAAAAATAGTTACTCTACCTTCAAAGAACTTGAAAATGTTGTGTATTTTTTATATTTCATTTCTTGACTGAGTCTGTCCTTAATTACTACTGACTTCTTTTTTTTCTTTGTTTTTTGTTTTCAAGTGAATATATATTGATTTTTTAACCTAAATAATATAAAATAATTCAATAAGTACTAAAATAGAATAAAGACATTAATATTTACAAATCTAGGTAGAAGTTACAATAAAAAATGATGTCATCTTACTAATCGGTGACACCTCTTCCCTCAACCATCAGTTACATCAATATTTAAAAAAATTATTTTTTATGGGCGCTATATTGTTAATCCGTGACACTAGTAATTGCCATAAATTAGCACTTGTTACTATTCTTTCATCACCAGAAAAGAAAAATAATAGTTTTAATCTTTTCATTATGTTTGAGTTTAAATTTAGTTCTTTAGTATAATTTGATAGTGAAAATAGGTAACACTATTAATAGTTCAAAATTGAACTTGATCGCATATTAAAATTAATTATCAACACTAACATTAATAATATAAAAGTTTCGTTCACCTAACCATTAAAATTAAAGATTAGATATGACATGGTGATGTTATGAAACATGTTGGATGGCACGTGGCACACATCTTCCGATATACCATATGATATTGTCCATGTGCTATTATCTGATTAATCGACCCATCAACATCAACTGGACGACATTGTAGCTGCTCTCGAATGAAACACTTACATGGAGTAAACCAGAAGAGCTAGGTGCAAGGAAAGCCATGGGATGACCGTAAAACCCTATTTCCTCAAGTGGTCCAACAAGATTCGAGGAGCACACTGTTGTACGAGACAAAATTCTATGGGACAAAGCAGTTGCCGTCTGTTTTCAGCATTGGACAAATCAGTGAAGTAGCTAAGACTAAAGAATAATTAGAAAGATTGAGATTGACCTTAACGCCAAAAAGCTTAGAGCTAACTCAGCAATGGAGAAAGTGTTGGGATTTGGACAGTGATGAATGAAGGTTAACAGAAATTTGAGCAACAATGCTGTATGTTTGCTGGTGAAAATAAACAGAATCGGGCTTGGAGAGCAAAGAAAAGGAAAAACAAAAAAAAAAAAGGAAAAAAAGAAGAGAGAGGTTTGGATGAAATTCTCAAAATGATTTCATTCTGGTCAAGTCAAAACAGATTGTCACGTAACATTACCTACTATCACTGGAACTTATGAAAACATTGTTTGCACACGAAGATATACTGATTTATCAATCCATCAGTACCTAATTACTTCAAAACAATATCAACTTAGTTCAAATCTGACTAAATTACAAAGCAATATTTAATGTAACAAAACGAAATGAAATACAACAGCAGTATTGTGTTTCAGCAGCTGCATGCATACTTCATGTGCTGTAAGTGCGGCTTGATCTGCTTCTTCATACTTCATGTGATGTAAATGCGGTATGCAGGACAACTTCAACAGAAAGTGAATATAGCTTCAAGGGAGCGTTTCTTTCTGTCTATTGTGGCCTTAGCATCACGAACATAATCTAATGGATCATCCCTTATCGCAATGGTGAAAGGGAGGAGAACATAACCAATCCAGTTGCCCCACTTTGCTTTAGCATCCTTCTCCATCATATCAGCTAAAGGCTACCATGCATGCATTCAACATGTTTAGTTCAGATTATTTAAGAGATTAGGGAGCAAATATAAAATTATTTTGAGGGAAAACAACTAACCTGGATTCCTGCAGATGGTCTTATGTTGATGAGCAAAGTTGATCGGAGGTGAATTTTCTTTGGAAGATTATCCATTTCTATTGCTCCCTCATCTTTGTTATTCCCACCTAATTAACAAATGAAGGAAAAAATCAATGTTTCTCGTTTCAGCCATAAACTATATGCTAGTAAGAAATCTTACCATATATTTTGTTGATATAGCGGGACAGACCAGCCTGTGTTATCCCCAAAGCAACATCGTTTATGATCTGCAAATTGAATTTTTCTTAAAAAAAATTCTTCTGCAGTAACTGAGTTTTTTTTCCTAATGCAACGCATGGACTTACAGTGTTCATTGCATTCTTGACCAACTTGATGTCATCCAAGCTAACTGTTCTATAAACAATTCAACGAGCGAATTTAGCTCTCGATGGACCCTTGAGAGGATTCTGAGTGTCTTTCAAGAACAATGCGGTGGCAATAAGCATGAAAACATCAACCATAGTATTCAAAAACACCCGAAAAGAAGACCAAAACATGGACGTAGTTCTCCAAAACCATATATGGTCATTCTTCTTTTCTTGCTTCTTGATTGGAACAGTTGGTAAAGCCAGAGGATCATTCATTTGGCTAGTACAAGCGAGTAGAAGAGACATGAGAGAAGTGCCATCGCCAAGGGAGTTTTGGACCCTGAAAACACCAATGGCCTCGGATTCTGAGGTTCTTAAGTTGAGCAAATGGAGGTCCCAAAGAGGCTGCGATTTGTCAATGCTGGTTTTGCTCAGGTTGTAAATGTAATCCTCGAAAAAATTTTCGGGTGAATAAATGTTTGGGTCAAGCTTTGGAACAATCACATGTTTTTCCAAATCCACTTGAGTTCAGACCCATTTCATTTCTCCCTTGTTTCTCTCATCCATCACCTGACATTTTCAATACAGAGAAGAAGGAGAAACAAGTAAAGCAAACATTTTTGAAGTACCCAATAAATTAAGAAAGTTGAATATGAAGTCGAGTCTGTGGTACTTGCAAACTAGAGAAACGAGGGTGCCTAAGCGAAGTATGGCTCAAGTTAGCTTTGAAAACGTCTGGGTAAATTCTAGTCTTGCACCCCATGATGGCTATAACATAGATGTTGAAGTTTGATTCATGAAACAAACGAGATGAAGGGCTCAGTGGCTCTTCTTCACCTGTTTTTTGGCTATTCTTATTCTCCTCTTCTTCCACTTTCTCTTCTCTTTTGCTTGATGATGATCTTCTCGACGTATCAATCGGTTTGAGATCTTGCTTTCTCCATTTGAGCTCGTTCCCAGATTCCATTTTATCTCAACAGTGAAAAGGAAACGAAGTAAATACGAGTGCATGGAGAGGCTTAGCTTCAACTTTTTTATTGGTAATACAAGTGGCTTAGCTTGAGCACAAAATTTTCTCATTTATAGAGAGGGCTCAGAGAGGATGAATTATTAATTCTTTTAAGAAATGGCAATACGAAAAGCAATACAACAATTCATTTAACAACAGTAAAAGTACAAATAGAAAAAGTAGAAGATTTTTTTTCATTCTTTTTCCATGATAGTTGAATTGGTTTTGGTATATCTGAGTGGATTTGATTCTTTTTTTTTTCATAATAGCTGAATTAGTTTACCTTGATAATTGTATACCGTAATTGATTATATATTTATGTTACAATATATAATATGTATTCGTAGGTATTGAGATTATAAGTATAATAGCATGTTATAAATGTTACTTTATGCTATATTACCTTATATCATGAAAGTACAACTGAGCTTTATTGCTCAGCGTGCGATTGTCTGTTCCATGTGTAAGTGCAAGTATTTCTCAAAAACCCTGAGAAGTGAAATCAACATCTAGTTTTTCGTTTTCAACTCAACAAAGTCTGTAGGTGCATTTCGTTTTGGTCTTGTGTCACGTATCTAGGGACTTTTAGTTAAATGTTTCAAATGGTTAAGTTGTACATGACATGATCTTATGCAAATGTTTAGAAATTATGTTTGGGTATGTTCATATGGTTGGTCTAGAGTCTTAAAGTTAAAGATTATGTATTTGAATGAATTTTTGTTTGGTTTTTGGAGTATAAATGATTGAAATTAGTTTTGATAAGTAATGTTTTTGAAGTCTATCATTTTGGCACATTTTCATTTGGTATCATTTTGTAAGTTGATGTTTTTGTTGCATTAGACTATAAGTATGTGTGTGTGTGTGGGGGTGTGTGTGTGTTTTCAGGTCACCCAACTTGTAACAAGCTAATTTTTGAAGGAACATGTTGTCACATCGTGACGACAAACCACTGACGTCGCGATGAGAAACAGAGCAGGGTTCAAGTTGCGACAATGTAGCCCGAAGTCACAAAGAACCCTAATCAAAGATTCATGTCACGACAAGAAAATTGTCGAAGTCATGATGTCAATTTAAAGTTTTTTAATCTTATCAATTTGATCCATTTCGACCTCAGATTAACAAAAGAGCTTTCATAAGCTCGTATAAGACTAGAAAATGATAATGCAATGTTTAAAGTACTTGATTTACTTATTTGATTGTATAACGACATTGAATTTTATATTGTTGATTGTAGTTGCTCTGGCAATGAATGTGACACCTTGTAGCTCGGACCCGACAATCGGATCAAGTATCGGGGGTGTTACAATGCTTATTTTAGGCAGTTGGTTTGTTGGTCTCGAGACACTTTGGTCAATGTCACGAAACCTCTATTTAAGTATTGATCGAGTCCTAACAAACATATTTGACCTCAGTACCCCTGAAACATGTTAAACGAAGTTGAACAATGTCTCCAATGTAAGTATGTGATTATGAATGACGATTAATTTGAATTATATGGAAAATTTTACATTAAACTTAATGTATTTTTGTTGTGATAGTTTGAGTTGCTCTGGCAACGTAATGTGACATCACGCATTTGAATCTAAGGACCGGGTTGGGTGTGGGGTGTTACACAACTAGTAATACATGTTATTCTTTTAGATTGTCTAATAAGTGCTAAAAGTAAAATGTTTTAATCTTATTCTTAATGCATTTTTGGGTGATTATTCAATGTAAATGGTGAGTTTTATGCTTTTAATCCTTTAAATTCATGTTTTTATACTTAGTAGCATTTGGGAGCAAAAGAAGTGAAAAACGAGTGAAAATCAAAAAATTGGAGCAAGGTACAGGAGTCACACAGGCTGACCCCTTCCACACGGCCGTGTGAGCCCCATGTGGCAGCCATACGGCCATGTGGCAAGCCTTGTCAATTTTGTTAATTGGCACTCTGAACCGTGGGAAAACGCAATTTTTAGATTTTTTTGGGCATTTTAAGACATATATATGACTAACATAAGAAAATATGAGAGAACCGTCATAGAATATTCAAGAAAACAACTCAAAAATAACCATTAAAGTCGATTTTGAAGTAGATTTCTTTTAATTATATTGTCTCTTAGATGTTTTTATTTGCAAGCATGATCTAATTTTCTAAATACTTAGGGAGATGAACCCTATGATGGATCCTATCATTTGATTTTTATTTTATGCAATAAATATTTAGATATTATTCTCAATTATGTGTGCTTAATTCTTGGTTTGATATTTCTAGATTATTAATCCATGTTCGATGTGCTTAAATCAGATGATGAATAGACCCTATTTAAAAGTAGATCTTGAGTAATTGAGTGGACTTGCATGCAACCCTATAAATAGGATGACATAAATCTACCAAATTAAAGCCAAATCTGATAAGGGAATCCATAAATGAGTTAATGCGATAATAGGGGTTTTAATTAGAAAAAAATTTTCAATTAATCAACCTAGAGTCAGTTGCTCTTACTCTCGAAAAAAAGATATTAGCATAATTTAAAGATTTCTATGGATCAAGATACTAAGTAAATAAATTGCGTATTTTAGATTGAGAGTTACAAATGAAGTCTAGGTGAATTCTTTCTTTGTTGATATGGGAGCATCAAACTTCTTCATATTGAAAAAAGCTACGATGAAACTTGGTCTCTCGATTAGGAAATTGAATAAGAAGATCAAGACGGTAAATTTTGAGAAGGCCCTAACCGTGGGAGTAGCTCAAGACGTGGAGCTACAAATCAGCAAATAGAATGGATTAAGGCGGATCTTTTTTCTTGGGACGATCAAATTCTTATCGTTGATGGTCCATTATCACGAATTGTTGTATGGGTAGATCGAGATATTAAGGTTGGGACCAAGGTGTTGTTAGTAATCCAACTAGCGGAGGATGTTTCATATAGGAGGAACATTTACTCAGTAGATCAGACTGCTAATGAATCCCCTTTAGAAATACTAGTGGGGCATGAAACTAATATAAGGCCTATAGAGTCATCATTGGAGCTACCACCTATGAGAGAGGTGGGTTGTGCGTCGGACTTTGAAGGAAAAGTAGTGATGCAAACTGGATAGTTAGGACGAGTAAATCCTACGAGCGAGGTAAATCTCAAATAGTTAAGACGAGTAAATCCTACGAGCGAGGTAAATCTCAAACATTGTGGTAGTGTTTTACATTTTGAATTACTGTTGGCTTGGCAAGAATATAAGGACCGTTTCAAAGTTTTTAAGTAAGGAAACTATGGAGTCGTAGGCACATCAAAGCCTAGTTATGTAGATCAAGAGGATCTGAATCGAGGCAAGTAAGAATTGGGGCAAGATAGAGTGATGGATTTTTGCTAACAAGAGGTACCAACGAGTGGAATGAATAAAGGTAAGAGGCGACAGAAGTCAAGGAAAAAGTTTTGAAGGGTGGGATGACTTGATAGGGAAACTAGTAGGGAATTAGCTAAGGCATCGAGAAAATTCCAAGGCAAATTAAGTTGGTGTCATTCCAAGAGTACTACCAGAGTATTACAAGAATGGGTGGGGGAGCATATCATGGGACAAGGTGCAAAGTTTGTGACCATCGCACAAAATACATCCTATGGAGGTCTATCAGTTAGATGGGTATCATTTAACCCACAAGAACTGACCTAATTCAAAAAAACTAATGAATAGGCTGTCTATTTGAAGCCTGGGTGGTCCAATGAAGAAAATATGGAAATTTAGGCTACCTTGGTAAATAGGAAAACTAATCTTAGAAGATTGAAGGGAATCATATTTGATAAATAGAGAAACTAATCTTAGAAGATTTTGGGGAGCTCGATTATGAATAGAAAATCTCCACCTTAGTTGTAAATCATCCATCGTATCATGTATTCTTTAAAAGTGAATACAATTGATAGTATTTACTCAAACACCTCTCGTACGTTATTTTTATGTGACATTATGTTCTTTTGATCCTTTTTTTTGCTTGTGCTGCTTTCTCTATATAAATTGGTGCCTTAGAGAAATTCTACGAGAATCACCATGATAAACCGTTAAAGTAACATGTTTTAATCCCATTCTTGATGCGTTTTTGAATGATTTATTATATAATTTAGTGAATTTGATGCTCCTAATCCTTTAATTTCATATTTCTATACTTAGGAGAGCATAGAGGAGCAGAAGTAGCGAAAACGGGCCAAAATCAGACAAAACAAGCTATTTTCAGGAACCACACAGCCTAGGCACTCCCACACGGGTTGGCCACATGCCTATGTGCTAGCCCATGTCGATTTCGAACCCTGTTTCCCTAACACTTGAAAAAAGCCAATTTTTAGTGTTTTTGAGCATTCTAAAGTTATAAATACACACTAGAAGAGGATCTAAGTGAGCATGCAAAGAAGAATGAAGAAATTACTCGAAGAACGCCGTTAGAATCAACTCAGAAGTAGGATCTCATTCAAGATTGAAGATCTCCAGTCAAATTCTTTTGAAGTTTTTGGGTTTCTTTATGTTTTTTTTTTGTTTTCCTTCCAAAGCATGAACTAAATTCCTTATATACCTAGCGAAGATGAAACCTATAATGGATCTTATTATTTAATTTCTGAATTAAGTGACAAATACTTGATTTTTTTATCTCAATTATGTGTACTTATTCCATGTTTTAATGTTTTCAGGATATTAATTCATGATTGATGTGCTTATTTCAGAGATCTGGCATAATTGAGTAGAGTTGCATGCAATCCTAGAAATAAGACGACATAAATCTACCAGATTAGAGTCAAATTTAATAGGGGAATCTATAGATCGAGTTAATGCGACAATAGGGGTTTAATTAAAAAAAGATTTCAATTAATCAACCTAGAGTCAAATATTTTTACTCTTGAAAGAGATATTAATATAATTTAGGGATTTCTATGGATCAAGGCAAGTGAACAAATTGTTTAATTCATATTCAGAATAATAAGTGAAGTCTAGGTGGATTCTTTCCTGGGTATTGTCTTTCTCATTAGTTCATTTGAATATTTTCTTACTTAATTCTCTATTGCGTCTAAATAATTAGTTTAGATGATTTTAGATTAAAAATAATTCCTTCAATTTATCGGCTGGATAATAAAAATATAATAATTACTAGTACTTTTAGTCCTCGTGGATACAATATTTCTGACTCACTATAACTATACTACTATTCGATGGGTGCGCTTGCCTTTGTCGTATTTTACTTAGTTAAGTGAATCATCATCAAGTTTTTGGCACCGTTGCCAGGGACTAAAATATTAGGAACACTTAATTTTTATTACTTTAGCCATTTTTATTTTTATTGCATTTTATTTTTATTTTTAATTCAGATTCTCTAATTTTTCGTTTATTTGTTTCTGACAGGCTCTTTTAGTTTATGACTAGAAGAAACCCATCGGGCCCACTTTATTTGACAACAGAATTGGAAGTACAACTCGCAAAAACCATAGAGAAGCAAAGGAAAAGCCGACAGAATACAGTGGAAGAGCAAGATGATGTTATTATTACTGAGGAGATGGCTGATAATCATAATAATCAGCTACTTCCTGTGGTTGCCGCAAATCCTGCTCTTCGTACTATGTACGATTATGCCAAACCCTCTTTAACTGGTGCTGAATCGAGTATTATAAGACATGCTATTGCTGTAAATAACTTTGAACTGAAGCCGAATATTATTCAAATGATCCAACAATTTGTTCACTTCGATGGCTTGCAAGATGAGGATCCAAATACTCATTTGGCCAACTTTCTGAAATTTTGTGAAACTTTCAAGATTAATGGTGTTTCTGACGATGTCATTCGCCTTTGATTATTTCCCTTCTCGTTGAAAAATAAGGCTAAATAATGGTTGAACTCCCTACCACGAGGTTCTATCACTACATGGGATCAAATGATCGAGAAATTTTTGCTGAAATATTTTCCATCAACTAAGATAGCCAAGCTGAGGAATGATATCTCTTCCTTCGTACAAATGGATTTAGGGACACTATATGATGCATGGGAGAGTTATAAAGATTTATTGAGAAGATGCCCTCACCATGGGTTACCTCTATGGCTACAGGTTCAAACTTTCTACAACGGTTTGAACCCCTCAACTAGGTAATTGATCGATGTAGCTGCCGGTGGGACTCTGAATAATAAAACACCTAAAGCGGCTTATGAGTTTACAGAGGAGATGTCATTGAATAAATATCAGTACCAAGTCATGATAACAAAGTCGATGAAAGCAGCCAGTGTTTTTAACGTTGATATGGTCACCATGTTATCGAATCAAGTAGAACTTTTGAGTAAAAAGATTGATGGTTTATATGGTTCTACGCAGGTACATCTGGTGATGGAGTGTGATACACATGTAAGAGGGATGAACAATCCAGAATGCCTATCCTACAATCGTAGCACAGAGAATAAACAAGTCAACTATATGGATAATAATTCTAGACCTCAAAATAATCCCTATAGTAACACTTATAATGCAGGTTGGAGGAACCATCCCAATTTCTCTTGGGGTGGTCAAAGAAATCAGAGACCACAACCTCCTCCAGGCTTCCAACAACAACTTTACCTACAAGAGAAGAAGCCGAACCTTATGGAGATATTGACAAAATTCATTTCGGTGTCAGAAATCTATTTCCAAAACACTGAAACAGCACTTAAAAATCAACAAGCGTAAATTCAAGGGCTTGAGAACCAAATAGTCAACTTGCTAAGTGATTTTAGAAAGACCACAAGGTAGCTTGCCTAGCAACACCAAAACTAACCCAAAAGAGCAACTTCATGCAATTACAGTTTGAGATGAAGGGTTAGTTGAACCAAAACCATAACTAAGGCAAAAAAATGTGGTAAGTCAAGGTAAGGTTGAGGTGAGTCACAATGTACAAAAACCGGTAAGTAAAAAGTATAAACCTCGTTTGCTATATCCAAATGCGACAAAGAAAGACCACACAAATGAACAATTTGGTAAATTTCTTAAACTTTTGAAAAATTTGCATATTAACTTATCGTTTATTGAAGCTCTTTCGTAGATTCCCAATTCAGTTAAATTCTTAAAGGAGATTTTGGCAAACAATCGGAAGTTAGATGATTCGTCGCATGTGGAGCTAAACACAGTTTGCTCAGCTATCTTGCAGAATAAACTACCCAACAAATTGAAAGATTCAGGGAGTTTTACTATCCCTTGTTTAATTGGTAGTTTAAATGTTAATAATGCTTTAGCTGATTTAGGGGCGAGTACTAATGTCATGCCCTACAAAATTTTTAAGCAATTAGTTCTTGGGAAACCCCAAAAAATTAGGATGAGTATTTAATTGGCAAATAGAACTATTAGATTTCCTAGGGTATTGTTGAAGACGTGCTTGTTAAAATTGATAAATTCATATTCTCAATCGACATTGTTTTTTAGACATGGATAAGGATAGTGATGTACCTTTAATTTTAGGACGACCCTTTTTAGCAACTGCCAGAACGATTATTGATGTTGGTACAGGTGAACTCATACTTCGTGTAGGAGATGACACGATTAAAATCCAAGCTTGTGTTTCTGCTAAGATATCTAATGATCAAGTTGATTATACGAATTCTGTTAATACGAGTAACATTGTGGCTCAACATTCTTTGCAGAAAACTCCGCGAAAAAGTGAGATAGAGCCACCAACCAGTCCCACGCCATTTTTGTCACCCCACCTTTGCCGCACCTTCTCCTCCTTGATCTACCCACAACCCAACTACCTCTCTTCCCCAGCCCCGCACCGTCGCCCTCACTCCCTCACGCTCTCACCAACCCTTTCCCTCTCCCCTAACCCCGCACGACCCATCTAGCCTCCCTCTTCCCTTCGACCCCGACCCCCTCCTTTCCCACTCCCTTTTCCTCCTTTCCAAAATTGCCACTTCACCTTCTTGAGCAACCCTTAACCGCCCATCCTCTCTTTCTTTCCTTTTCTTTTCCCTCTACCTCTGACCGTTTCACCACCCACACACCTCCAATCATGACCCTATCATCGTCGGTCAAACACTTTTACCCTCTGTTTTCTTTATTATGATTATTATTTATTAATATTTATGTGTTACTTGTCATTCTTATCCTTATTCCCATTCTTTTTTTTTCTCTGATTATTTTTACTTATTTCTATGATTATTATTATTATTATTCTGGGTTTTATTTTACTTTCTTATTCTTCTTATTGATTAATTATTTAGCTATGTTATTTGTATTCATCTATTTATTTTTAGATTAGTTTTTTTTATTATATACTATTTTTCTTATTATTTTGCATCATCATTATTAATATTATTATTGGTATTAATATTCTACTCATATTTTTTATGTTCCTTTCTATTATCATCTAGTTTTCTCTTATTCCAGTTCTGGCCTTACTAAGTATTCATACATATTACATGAGGACTAAATTCTTGTTTGGATTCTTTATTCTCAAACTTGTGTTTGATTATTTGGTGAGGCTTTATTTATTATTCTTGAATTTTTCTATTTTTAGGCCCACTATGATAAACACACGAGGCAAGACCAAGACCGTCATTCCCGCTTCGAAAAAGTGGAAGGGCCCTTGTGGGACTTCTTTCTCGGGTGATTCCACTGAGGTTTGCTACCCCTACTTTTGATTCGCGATAGGCCCCTATGAGGATTTATATCAGCTCTTACGAGTGCGTCCACTCGGCCTAAGCCGCTGCATTAATTGGGTCATGATAAACCATAATTTATACATATTTTTATCTCATGCTTAGCACATTTATGGATGGTTTCTCCTTAGAATTGGTGAATTCGATGCTCCTAATCCTTTAATTTCATGTTTTATACTTAAGTGAGCATAGGAGAGTAAAAAGAGCAAGAAACAGGCCGAAAACAGAAAAAATGGACCCACGTGGGAAATCAACACTGCCTGGACTTTCTCACACGACCGTGTCCATTTGGCAGGATTGAAGCACGACTTGCACGGGTAGACTACACGTCCATGCCTATTTAATAGCCTTGACCATGGGCTAGAGCAATCGCACACGGGCGTGTCCATGCCGAGCCCAAGTATAGTCCTATTCGGAAAAGGCCAATTTTTAGTGCTCTTAGGCATCCAAAAGCCTATTTAAACACCTGATGAGGCACTTAAGATGGGGACGCAGAGTAGGAAGTAAGAAATTACTCAAGGAAAGCCAATTGATCCATCTCTGAAGCCGGATTCATCATCAAGACTGAAGATCTCCCTTCAAGTTCCTTCAAGAGTTTTGGGTTTTCTTATGTTTTGTTATCTTTATGCTTTTGAGATGTTTTCTTTTACAATTATGAACTAAACCCTCTAAATACCTAAGGGGAATGAAACTAAGATGGACTTGTTATTATTATCTAAATTGTATGATAAATATTTGACTTGTTCTTAATTATGTGTTCTTAATTTTTGTTTTGATATTCTAGGATATTGATTCAAGTTAAGCTCTTATTCAGAGGAGGAATAGACCCTGTTTAAGAGTAAATTTGTCATAATTAAGCGGAGTTAATTGCACGTCTAGAGATAGGGTGATAAGATTTTGTCGGATTAGGGTGAAACCTAATAAGGGAATCCATAAATCGAACTAATGCAATTCTAGGGTGTTAATTAGAAAGAGATTTTAATTATTCAACCTAGGGTTAGACGTTATTAGTCTTGAGAGAGATAATAATATAACTTAGGGATTTCTACGGATCAAGTCAAATGAATAAATCGTCTGATTCAGAGTCAAATAACAAGTGAAGTCTAGGTGGATTTTTCTTTAGGTATTATCTTAATCAATCGAATTTTCCCAAAATTATTTTCCCAAATTTTCTTTCTGTGCATTTTTAGTTTAGTAATTAGTTTAGATAACCAAACCTCTTGATTTTTGGGCTAGATAATAAAAAGG